>NW_006292026.1:1066958-1080376 GCF_000327345.1 Myotis davidii | reverse complement strand
CAGGAATTTAATACATTTACCTACATTGATACTAGTTTCTCCTAAAATTGTTTATCCATAGAACTGTTTACCAAGGAATACTTACTAATATCTCATAGGAAGTTGACATTCTATGATAGTTTAGTGCGCTGACATACAGATATTTCTCTTGAATCAAATGTTGGCAAGTAGCTAAGAGTATTAACTTTTTTGCAAGTAAGAAAAAGAGAATAATTAATTACCAATGCTTACTCAAAGATTTTAAAAAAGTAATTACTATGTTTCTACCTATATGAACTCCAAAGTTTACTATGCTAGACTTTATTTAGAAAGACTTTCCAAACCTGTCAATGTTTCCGAGCAACTATTAAGAGATTTAAGAATATCTAGAAGTAACCAAAATATTTTAAATAACTCATCTTTAAACACAAGGTAATTTTGAGATTTTGCTTTCTATCTGTATTGATAGCTGTAAATGGATTCAAATCACTCATTTGCAAAATAAATTATTGGCTACAGATTCTTAAATATTTTCAGTTATCAGTTATCTCAAAAAAATGGTGGTTTTCCCTTTCTTAATTTCTGCAGGTTCCTTTTTATTTTTAAAATGTTTTTATTGATTTTAGAGGTAGAGGGATAGAGAGATAGAAACATCTATGAGAGAGAAACATCATCAATGGGTTGCCTCCAGCACCCCCCAGCCCCACTACTAGGGATCGAGCCAGCAACCCGAGGGATGTGCCCTGACCTGGAATCCTCTTCATTCATGGGTTGGCACTCAACCACTGAGTGACACTGGCCAGACTGTAGGTTCCTTTTTAATTTTACAAGTAGAAAGAGTATAAAAAGTTAGTAATCATTCTTACACTGTGAACACCGTGGAAAAATAGGAAAGGAAAACAGCATCAGATCTTTAGTTAAATATGATTTTTTTTCAAATGTAAATGGACAAGGGTACGTCTTCTGACTAAATTGTGATCCTCTTTCACAGGCACTTAAATGCCGAAGATAAAGTGTTAACAGCTTCTGTCTCAAGTCTTCTTGTAGCTAATAAGAGATTTGATGCCAACTTGGCGACATTGATGCCATATTGAATAGGTAACAAGAATCACTGAATCTGGGTAAGAAATTTGGCCTGGCAGCTGACAGTAATTCTACAGAAAGCAATCAAAGGCAGAACCAAGGCGCTGCATTTTGAATTGCTAACACAAAAACCTATCATTAAAATATGATAGGTATATTATAATAAAGATTACAATTTCCATTATGGAGTGTTGGCAATTTTGGAATTAATATCAGTAGTTCAAATATTTAAGAACAAACTTGAGCCCTAGCTGGTTTGACTCAGTGGATAGAGCATCTGCCTACAGACTTAAAGGTCCTGGGTTCGATTCTGGTCAAGGACACATGCTTGGATTGTGGGCTCAATCCCCATTAGGGGCCGTGCAGGGAGCAGCTGATAGGTGATTCTCTCTCATCATTGATGTTTCCATCTCTATATCCCTTTCCCTTCCTCTCCAAAATCAATAATTTTTTTAAAAGAAAGATCTCTGTACTTTTGAGGAAACCTCAAAAGATCCCACTGTATATTAGGACAGCCATGTAAATGGTTTGATAAAAATCCTAAGGCCAATAAAATGTTCATTTTTACAAAAACAAAACAAAACAAAAAAACACACACAACAACAACTAACTGATCCACAGTGGCCACTCGTCTCCATCTTCCTGAGAGAAGATGTGCTTGCCCTCTCTTCCACTCATTCTTTACATCATTAAGTAAACACAATACCCCACAAAAAAGAAAAGTATCTTCCAAAGACACACATTGCCATGGGCTTATTATGGTTGCTTTTAAGGATGCTTAAAATTTTTCTAGATTTGGAGTAGAACTGGCAATTATTGTGCTGAACCACTTCTCTGAAATGATTAGTAAAATTATAAAGGGAAAACAAGTAATTTATTCTTACATCCAAGGGGCACTGACATAAAAATAAGAAAGTATAACTCTGCTTTACCTTCATAAGCTTTATAGTGTTTTCCTGTTTTCATAAAGAATGTGTTATTATCCTCATTAAAAGTAAACTGTTTATAATCAGAAGATTAGAAAGTATATGTAAATATCATATGAGCTAAAAAAACAATGTGAGAAAGCATTATTAATGCAAAACCAATGTAAAATAATTACCAACTTTAAACACATCATTTGAAAAGCTAGCACTTAGCAAAAAAAGTTATGCAAGTGGATAAAAAGAGAAAAAATTATGACTATGCAATGGAGAAAGAATTTAAAACACTGTCACCCAGAAACACTAGAGTGTCCCTTTCAACTTCATCAATACTTTGTTATAATATTCATCTTGTCTATGGTATTCACACAAACTTTGCCCTTCTTGTGAACACTTGGGAATCACATTTTTGCTCTTCAAATAGCATTTCAAGGTCTCAATGGAATTATCACTGCCCTCAATTTGGTCTCTTTTTCAAAGCTCTTTATCACCAAACTACCATGCAACATTTCTATTCAACTCCCCTAGTAGGAGTTTTGAAATTGAAAATTCAAAATATCAATTTATATCTGACCTTTTTGCTGAGTTCTTGCCAAAAAAAATTTCAGTCAAAAATAAAAAGTATCTTAATCCTTCATTATGGAAAAGTCATGCATATACAAAAATAGAGAAAGGAATAAAATAAATGTGCATGTACCTATTACACAGCTTTAAAAAATAATGTATAGACAATTGTTTCCCCTCCATTCCCATTCACCCCCTCCCATATTATTTTGATATAAATCCCTATACACATCTGTGATCCAAAAACTGTTTCTACTTATATATCTAAAAATTTAAAGAGGCCATTTTAAACATAACCATTATACCATTATACCATTATTTCACCAAAATAAGTCTTGAATACAGATATCCATATATGATCAAAGTACTATGAAAAATAAAATGTATTGGATGAAATTTGTAACCTATAATAAACAGAATTACATGAATAAAATTGTAATATAATTTCATGTAAGCATGGGAAAACAAGTCTTGCTGGAGATTAATGGTTTTCAAAAGTTGATACAGAAATAAATTATCTTATCTTCTGATAATCAAATTATTTCAGTAGTCATACTATAACTTGATTCAATATACTTAATTTAAAATTAAAGCATTACAGCTATAAATACATTAGAGCATTTGTTTTAACCAAAAAGATGAGAGAGGATAAAACATTATGAAGATCCTACGGGAGAAAGAAAGAAGTTATCAGAGAAGAATAAATTATTCTGATCTGGACATAAATATTCAAAACAAACAGAATGTTTCTTTTATTTATTCTATCTCACTTCAATTGGAATAAAATTTGAATGCGATAATGGACAAAATATCTCAATAAACTAAAAGATATACTGAAAAAATAACTTCAACAGACAATGTTTATGAGAGCAAGTGCTTTGCTTTGGTTACTTATTAGGTCTCAACATTTCTGCATGTAAGATCGGAATGAGTAATTTGCTATGCCCATTTCACAAAGACTTTGGAAAGTTCACATAAAATAAGGATCTTGTAAGGAGACTTAGAATAATATATCAACAATGGTACTTGGATAGTGAAATGAGTATCATCTCATGTTTACCTTTATTCCTAGGCACCATATGTGGTAAAAACTAAGGTAGAAGTGCATTTTTTATTATCAAAGCACACACAAAATTTTAATTTTAGTATTTATTTACTCTAAAGTGGCCTAATTTTAAGGGTGATACATGATGGTGCTACTTGTAATTGCCCAGTATTTCTAAAGTGAGTCACTATTCTTTCAATTCAGTCTTTCGGGAATTATTAGCTTCCTGTTCTGGCAACACACACCATAAAGTAAGTTAAGGTTGTTGCACTAGGTGCTCACAGTCTAGCAGTGAAGACAAACAATTCATCCACTATAATGGAATATGTTATGGCTATGATATGTGGTTGAAGAATGTTATGGGCTGGTTAAGAAGATAAATCTATATCTAAATGGGATGAGGATTGAAGGAAGGGGTCTGTGTCCAAGAAGATTTCTCATAGCAGGTAATATTTCAGTTGAATTTTGAAAAAGGTGGAGGTATTATCATTGAATAGAGAAAAAAAGGACAAAGGTGTAGCTAGAATGGAGGTAGCAAGTGACAAAATGGTAAAAAGAGTGATGCAAAATGATGATATAACTTAAAGGGCTATCTATAGAATGTGGCCTATAGGGTAGCAAAGATCTTTGTTTTGGTTGTTAATATACCCCCAAGAAAGAGAGAATGAATCAAGGCCGGAATGCTAGGGATGGATAGGGAATGGAAAGTAGTTTCTTAAGTGAAGGACATTATGGAGCTAAATGGGATATTTACTCCCATTTAAGAAATATATGAGCTGGACACATTTCTTAAAATGGAAAATGATGGGTGCTATTTACTAAGCAGTTATGAAACTGCAGGCCTTATTTCAATTATTTTATAATTCTACCACATCTAATAGTCATAATAATCCAATATAATTGTACCTATTTTACAGATCGTTAAACTGAGGCCCAGAGCAGTTAAGTAATTTACCTATGGTCACATATCTAGAAAGTGTCAGAGTCCTAATTTCAGCTAAGGCAGTCAGTCGGTGTCTACAATCTGTGCTGTTAATTCAACAATTACATAGACTTCAATTTATTGCAATTCAACCTATCATATTCTGTATAAAATAAATGCCTATCACATCTCTATAAATTAAATAAGTGATTTCAGAAAAGTAGAACTCTCATCCATAATTAAGGTATTTTAATGCTTAGGTGAACACACCTTGCTATCTTCCAAAGTAAAATCTAAGATGTTCCTTGAGAAAACACTCAGAGAGGCAGTGCAACCCTGCATAATAGCTGAGATTTCAAAGTTAGACACACTCGGGTTGAAATCCGTGCTCTATGACTTATTAGCTGTGTAGTCTTGAGAAGAACATTTGATTTATCTGTATGATAATATATACCTCATACTATTTTGATATGAGATAACATATAGTATCTGACATAGTCAAAAACTCAATAACAGTGATTTATTACTATTTGGAAAATCAGTCTTTATATCTCCTGGAGTATAACTATTTTCATGGTTTAGCTTCTGATTTGCTAATTCTCTGAGGATAGTTGTCACTTAAGTGCCAGGTAAACAGGGTGTATTGCTTATGTATTAGTTTTAACAAAAATCCTATAAAGAAGAAAGGTAACACTACTAGATTTTGTAACATAATCTGATAGACAAAAACTACTTTTCTTTCCAGCTTAAATTTAAATATTCACCTAATTGATATAGATAAGTCATAGATTCTCCATAGGAGGTACCAAGACATAAGTGGCAATTTAAGTCAAATAAAAGATGCTATAAATGCAATTCCATTTCACATCCAATGTAAGTAATATTGCTCTTTTGCATAACACATCAGTGACAGCATCCAAAATTAAAATAACTGTTTAAAGGTTCATAAAGAAAGCCTTTCAAGATCCAAGTTTTTATTTTTCTTGAAAAAAAATGAGTTGAATGTTCTGTTATTTCCTATTTGCACATGCATAAAGCAATCACTTTAGAAAATGAACACTTTGTTAAATTTATAGCTGGTCTGTTCTCATTTAGACTAATCTATGCTGGCTCAGCTTAACTACTGGATTGCCAATGCCTGTCTTGCTAAGCACGCCAGCAAATTTCACAATAGCCAACCTTGTAATAATGCATTATATATTTTTCCAAACATTACATGTAGTTACACATTTTATAAAAAGGGAACAATTAGAGAAAATTAAAAAGGGAGCAAGATGCAATAAAGATGAATTTCCATTAACAGCCAGTCACCTGAACATTGATGTGGTTACTTATTTTCTAACTTGCAGATTAATGACAGTGTTTTCCCCTTGATATTGACAAGGACATAATACATCCTGACAAATGATTAAAGAGGTTGCAGTAGAGTTTATTTCTTGGTGGTGTCAAATGCCCTTCCTTTGGCATGATGTGAAAAGCTTACATCAGCGGTAATTTTTAGTAAAACCCTTCTGAGGGGTTCTCTTACAAGTTTATAAAATGAGCGTGATAAATTGATTATGCTAACAAGTGTGGGCTGAAGTGAGTGGTTTGCTGGAGATTGCATCTGCTTTCTAAATCAGAAGAATGATGGCAATGTTATACATTAAAATCAATACTTGTTTAATATTTCTATAAAGCCTAAAGATTTGTGATAGTTAAAGATAAGTCTCTATTGTAATATTTGTCTCAGTATGTGTGTTGCATTAAATTATTGCTCAATAAGGAATCAAGTAATCAAATGAGGAGTTTGGGGTGCTAGGTGAGAAAAAATAATGGTAGCTTTAAGCAGAAGCTGTCACTTAAAGAGGATCTTTTTATTTTGGTTTTTAGTTTCAAAAGAAGATTAGGACTGGTAACTCAAAATAAGCAATGATAAACTTTAAAAAATCTTTATTATTGAATGAATTACATATGTCCCTCCCCCCACCATTGACCTCTTCTAGCCTGCCCACCCCTTCCCCAGGCCTTCAACACCCTATTATCTGTGTCCATGGGTTATACAAATATGCATTCAAGTCCTTTGGTTGATCTCCAAACTTTTAATATCATGTGGTATATTTGCACTTTTTAAAAAATATATTTTATTGATTTTTCACAGAGAGGAAAGGAGAGGGATAGAGAGTTAGAAACATCGATGAGAGAGGAACATTGATCAGCTGCATCTGCACACCTCCTACTAGGGATGTGCCTGCAACCAAGGTACATGCCTTTGGCCGGAATCAAACCTGGGACCTTTCAGTCCACAGGCCGACGCTCTATCCACTGAGCCAAAATGGTTAGGCTGCATTTTAGGACAATTTAAGAAATATTTGAAACTAAAACTGAAAAATCTTCATTTTCTCAATGTCCACTTTTTATTCTGTTTTTCTATGACCTAATCAATTAAATTCTGTATTTGAAGTAATAATTTTTCTGGTGTACATTATAACTTGTGCTGAAGCATTCTCTCTAGCAAGCAAAAAATGTACTTACCTATAAAATATTTTTAGGTATGTAAGGATTAAAGTTTCAGTAAGAATGATTAGTCAAAATATTCAGGCAAAAATAAGAGAAAATATACAGGGTCCAGAAGAGGGAAAAGGTGGCTATACATTGCAAAACTGGTGACACAGAGGTGGTGAGAAGTGCCTGGAGACTGAAGGTGACTGAACAGGGAGAAAAGTAGAGAGGGTAAATACCAGTTATAGCTTTGTATACATAGACAAAAGAAGAGAGGAAGAATGAAGAGAACCATTGAGTGAGCTGGCGCATGTGCACATTGGATGCAAATAAAGAAGCAGGTGCCCTAGTCGGTTTGGCTCAGTGGCTAGACTCTAGCAGACCAAAGGGTCCCAGGTTTGATTTTGGTAAAGGGCAAGTACCTCGGTTACAGGGTTTCCCTGGCCTGGGCCCTGGTTGTGCAGGAGGCAACAAATCAATGTGTTTCTCTCACATTGATGTTTCTCTGTTTTTCCTTCTCGCTTCACTCACCCTAAAAATGAATGGAAAAATATCCTTGGGTGAGGATTAACAACAACAACAAAAACAACAACAACAAACAAAAAAGAGAAGGAAGGAAGGATCAGGAGATCAAACAGCTAATAAATTCTAAAAACCAGTCCACTATATGAAGAATGAGGTGATTAACCATCTCTACTTTTTTTCCCTTGAATTTCAAGGATAATGGAGATCTATCAAATGCCACTAGATGGAAAATAAACAGATTACTGTATTTCAAAAGTAGAGGATTATGCTAAGTGAAATAAGCCAGTCAAAGAAAGATAAATATCACATGATCTCACTCATATCTATATATATAAAAGCCAAGCAACAGGAACGACGAAATGACTAGAATGACCGGTTGTTATGACGCACACTGCGGCAGCCAACCAGCCTGATTGGTGCCCCAATAGGCCCCCTCACTCCAATTGGGGGCAGTACCGGCCTACCAACCTCCCACGGCCCTTCCCCCCCTGACAGCCCAGCCCTGATTGGCCCCCATTGGGGGGGGGGCAGCTGGACCTACCAATGGACACAGACACTGGAGCAGTGGGGGCTCATCCTGGGGGGCGGGGTTGGGTGGGGTCAATCAATGCCTGGCCGGTGTAGCTCAGTAGTTGAGCATAGCCCTATGAACCAGGAGATCGCAACTCGATTCCCAGTCAGAGCACATGCCTGGGTTGCAGGCACGATTCCCAGTAGGGGGTGTGCAGGACGCAGCCAATCAATTATTCTCTCTCATCATTGATGTTTCTACCTCTCTCCCTCTCCCTTCCTCTCTGAAATCAATCAAAATCTATTTTTAAAAAAGTAAAGAAAACAGAAGAACAAAACAAAAATACAGTTTAATGAATACTTGCGGTCAATGAGTTAATGAGTGAATACATACTGAAAAAAATAGGAGCAACACTTGTACACATAATTCTGGGCTTCTCCATCTTGAAGGGAAGAAACGGGAAACTGGGAATATAAAAAGTTCAGATAAAATGTGTTGCTATTGTTACACAAAGCAGAAAGTCAATCCTCTGCTTTTAGTCACAGACAAGAAAGATACTGAGTAAAATGGATTATAAATTTTTAAAAAGAAAAAAAAGGAAAGGTCCTGGGAAGAATGAAATGAGATGGAAGCACAAAGTAGGAAAGTAAGAGGTACCTCTAACAGAAATGCTGATAAAAATGTGTGCATAAATAATGCATACTGAAATGGTTTCAAATATAAGTATCTATAGGTTTTAAAACAAATACCTGTGGAATTTCCATTTCTATGATTTAGAGCAGAGATTTAACAAGAATAACAAATGAGATGAATAACAAAGCTGTAAAATTACTAATGAAAATGTCATCAACTTGTGACAAGTCTCTTACAGATATGACACCACTAAAGTCCCAGCTTTTAACAGCAAATTCTATCAAAAAATTGATATGTGATTTTTCATGGTTAAATAAAATAGGGAGAATAATTACATTTTGAAGGGATGACATCATAACTATCTCTAAATTACACAAATAACCATATGATTTCACTGATGTGTGGCATATAAAACTGACAGCAACAAACAAACAAAGAAAACAAACAAACAAAAACTCATAGACAAAGACAAGAGAATGGTGGTTACCAGAGGGAAGAGGGGTTGAAGGGTAGTAAAGGGCAAAGGGGTTCAAATATATTGGGACAGAAGATGATTTGACTTTGGGTGGTTAACACACAATGCAATATACAGATGATGTTGTACACTTGATACCTACACTATTTTACAAACCAATATGACCCAATACATAAGAAAGAAAGAAAAAGAAAGAAAGAAAGAAGAAAGAAAGAAAGAAAGAAAGAAAGAAAGAAAGAAAGAAAGAAAGAAAGAAAGAAAGAAAGATATTATCAGAAACATAGGCACAGATTAATACTGATTTTATACAAACTCCTATGTTCTGGGTCCCGCTCCTTTAGCATCCACATTTCTTAAGAGAATAGTCCACACCCATTGCCTTTTTCCTTCCCCACCTTGTATTTCACTAGTCACCCCTGAAATTCAACTCACTAAAATCACCTAAGCCCTCTTAATTGTAAAATCCAAAGGAAACATTTCAAAATTTACCTCACTGAATTTATAACTTGACTTTGAATTACCTGATCATTCTATATTCCCTAAAGTCCCTTCATTTGGTTTCCTTGAAATCACACTCAATCACTTATTTATTCATTTACTAGACAGTGATTTTAAAAGTATGACTTACCAATAATCTTTCTTATAGTTTCTCTTTATTTGAGCATTTTAGTGCTGTTCTTCCTTCTTTTATCCCTTAAATGATCTCTTCATTTGACATAAAACTCTACTTGATCACATCTAGCATCATGGTTTTAGCCATCACTGATACCAATAATTTCCAATGGAGGACAAAGGAAGCATACAAAAGCATTCCCTATGGAACATTTTAGCATCTCTAATAGGCTGGCCTTTTAGAACTATAATCCTCTATATGGTAGATTCTCACCTATCCCACATCTGGAATGAGAGCCAGAGACATGAAAAGAAGAATGCCACTATTAAGATTTTGTTGTACTTCTGGAATGTGTGGAGGCAGAAAAGTTGGGGGAGCCATTGGAAATCTAAGATAGGTGCTAACAAATTTACATCTATCGAGTAAGACAGATATCAGTTCTAGTACAAGCTGATTTTACACAGACCTCAAACTCTCTAAAACTGAAATAATTATCTCACCGCCAATTTCACCCCTATGTCCACCCCACAATGTCTTCTTTTATTATCTTCCATCATGTTAGTAACATAATCATCTACTCAGTCACCAAAGTAAAGAACTTTGGAGTTTCAGGTATTTCCATCTCCTTCCATTTTTCATTCATTTATAAGCCCTTTGTTGTTTTGTTTTATTTTTAATTAATGAGATCCTTTGGGAAATATAAACCACACACCATGAAATTCACTGTTTTGAAGTATGCAATTCATTGGTTTTTTACGAATATATTATCAAATTCTAGAACATTTTCATTATCGGTACATATTAGAAGTCACTCCCTATATTCTACAAATGAGTGAGATCATGTGATATTTATCTTTCTCTGACTGGCTTATTTCACTTAGCATAATGCTCTGCAGTTCCATCTATGCTGTTGCAAATGGCCTGCATGCGTATAAGCCAAACCAATGGACACGGACAACAGGGGGATGAGAGCATGAGTGGTGGGGGGGGATTATGGGAGATGAGGTCACATATGTAATACCTTAATCAATAAAGAAATTAAAAAAATATTTTCAGAAAAAAAAGTTACTCCCCACTCCCCTCTATCCTAAGCACCTCACAAACACTAATCTACTATGAATTTTGGGCAAATATGTGGTCTCTTGTGTCTGACTCTGTCCTGTTTTAACATAATCATTTCTAGAGTCAAAGTTTCTTCTCCATCACTGCTTGTCTGGACTGTTACGATGTCCTAACACATCTCTGTGACATATAGCCAGTAGCTTTAACTAAATCAGTGGTTCTCAACCTGTGGGTCGCGACCCTTTCACAGGGGTCACCTAAGACCATTGGAAAACACATATATAATTACATATTGTTTTTGTGATTAATCCCTATGCTTTACTTATGTTCAATTTGTAACAATGAAATTGGTGGTCACCACAACATGAGGAACTATATTAAAGGGTCGCGGCATTAGGAAGGTTGAGAACCACTGAAAAGCATAAATCTGACCAGATCACGTCCCTGCTTTAAATTTTTTAAATGATTAACAATTACCACAGATGAAATCCAATTTCTTTAATATGGCATAAAATTCACTCCATGATCTGGCCCCTACCTAGTGCCTAGTGCTCTTGAGTCTCCCTTGACATACAATGTTTCATGCTTTAAGCTCTGCCAACACCACCTTACTAAGTTTCCTGCAAGTATAATATTGCTCTTTCTCTCTTTACCTTTACTCAGTTCCCTTCACTGAAAATGTTCTCACCTGACCAATGATCATTTGGCCTTTAAGACTCAGTCTTTGATTACTCAAGAACCTTTTCCTGATACCCTAGGATTATATGTTCTTCCGGAATGCTTGCAGAATATTCTTGAAGATGCATGTGAATGCATTTATCACATTATTTTAGTTACCTGCCTGCTTTTTGCTCTCACAAAACTGAGTTCTTCAAGTTGATAAGACCACATAGTCATCTCTATTTCCACATTCTCTGTAGAATTCTTAGAATATTATAGCTCTTCCAAATGTATTTGCAAATATATGAATAAATGAGTGAATCAATAAATTAATATTATATGTCCACTGAAGAGTGACTGAGTGAATAAACATTACTGGCCAAACTATAAAAAGCTGGTCTGGTCCATGAAGGATTAAAACAAAAGACATAGATCAATTGCTGGAGGAAAAGAAATATCTGGAAATCAACACACTGTGAATTCTCTTTAATCAGAAAATTTCAATGCAAGGGTAATCATGAATTGGAGATTGTTAATGGTGAAAATTATACTGAGACCTGAGTCAGAGTCAATGATTTCCATAATCATGCAAATTAGGATCCTATTACTTTATTATAAAACAATAAATACATGTCCACATGGAAACAGGCATTTTTTGAATTTAATGAACAGCAAAGCAAATTACTAACTTGAAAAATCTACTGGGTCATAATTAGAAGGAAGGAGGTCTAACATATTTTTAAAACATATCAATTATTTTTTTAAATAAGCAACATACCTACCACCATTGATATGATAGGTATAAATGTTCCAAGTATTATGTCAGAAAAAAACTGCAACCCTCTATGAATACAATATTTCTTCAACCATTCAATAGTATTCATTATGTGCATGTAATGGTAGTCATCCTTAATAAACAGATAAAGATTATCTTTAAAGTTTGGCTTTTTGGTTACACTTATATTGTTTTTTTTTCCTGCATAGATTAAAGGTCCCTTCACTTTTACATTCACCATGGTTATGCTAACACTCTAAACAAACTTAACAAAGCCTTCAAATCTGGCTTTGTAAACTTCTGTATTAAAACCTTAAAAAATAAAGTCCTTTGCTGCCACAGTAATGTCTAGTTTCTAAATGCTCAAAAAAACCCAAAAAACTATTTTCTCTGATTCACCTGGGTCCTATTTTTGCATTGGTGATGAAAGGAATTCTAGGGACGAAATAGGCAGATTTAGGGTGTCTTAGAAATAAAGAGGGTCCATGGGAGAGGAATGCATAGATGGAGGCTAGGAGATGCCAAAATTCTTATTTTACTTGTACAAAGGATAGAACAAAGTCACAAGATAAGAAGGGAAGAAGACATACATTCACAAAGGATAAAGAAAAGTCACAGGATAATGGAAAGTAGGAACCATGTTTTCAGAGAGAATAGAGGAATGTTGCAAGGTAGAGGAAGAGAAAGAGGGGGGCACCATGTGGGCTTTGGCCTTTGAAACAGATACTATGTAACAAAATAACCAATGAGGAACGCACGGGGGTCCTAAGTTACTGAAAAGTCCAATTAGAAAGGGTCAGGTTCAAACAAAGAACTGCAGCCTATATAAACCAGAGACAAAGGGACACGAGGCAGAATTTTTAAAAAATTTTTATTGTTTCCTGTTAGAGAACAGATTTTCCCTTTGGAGATGCCCCTTCCCAGGAGACTCCTTTGGGAATACTTCTGCCCAGATGGAGTTTGTATATGCTTCCAAAAAACTTCTACAGTTATATTAAACTAGAGGCCTGGTGCACAAAAATTTGCGCACTCAGGGGAAGTGGGGGGGCTCAGCCCGGCCTGTGCCCTCTCGCAGCCTGGGACCCCTCAGGGGATGACCACCTGCTGGCTTAGGCCCGCTCCCCCGGGGGGATTGGGCCTAAGATGGCAATCAGACATCCCTCTCGC
>NW_006292026.1:1058918-1066689 GCF_000327345.1 Myotis davidii | reverse complement strand
ACTTCTATGGCTGTCACTGGAGCTGAGAGCTGGGGACTGTTTAGTTTCTATAATTGCAACATAGTTGCTTAGAGTGCAGCTCAGAGCTGGGCAGCAGCAGGCGGGGAACCTTGGCTTCCTCCATCACTGGAACAAGCAAGCCTCCTGTTTGCTTCAGCTGTCTGGCTGCCGGCCGCCAACTTGGTTGGCAGTTAATTTGCATATCGCCCTGATTAGCCAATGGGAAGCGTGTCGGAGGTATGGTTAATTACCATGTTTGTCTATTATTAGATAGGATAAATCTGATAGTCCACAAATTTATTCTCCATCTTTGATGGACAAGAACCCACAAGAAGAAGCCTGTACCCTGACCCCCACATTTCAGTGACATTTAGATGACTGAAGTATTTTGATAAATAAATATTTGCTATAAACAGATAAGGACTCCACATATTTTTTAATCTATAGAAGCACGAAAAAATACATTGATTGATGCAATATGCAATGTGTGGCACTGATTAACCACTCATTCAGAATGCTCCTTCCATATTTTCTTTATTAAAATGTCTTTGTGCAACTAAACACATTTTTTTTATCTGAGTCTAACATATTTACACTGTATCACATCATTTGGTCAGTTTATACAGAAGAGTCATATTAATTTGGTAAAAACACTAAAAATACAGAAAAAAAGTGAACATTGATTTACTATCAAATATAATTTACAATCCCAATTTTTTTAAAAAAAATAATACTTTTGCCTGTTTCCATTTTACCACTGAGTCTTGCACAAAAAAATAAACATATGACTCTAGGTAATATATATCTTTCAAACAACTGTTGGAAATAGTACATATATATGTGCATATGTACTATTCTGTTTAAAATACATTTTTAAAATCACAATAAATTGTGCAAAACTCTGCCTGAATTATATTGATCCTATAGTAACACACACACACACACACACACACACACACGTTTTCTGAATAATTGATATTTAAAACCTTCCATAGCAAATGGTACATTGGCATGCTGAAAGGACCGATCATTTCCGAAACTATACATTTTGTTCCTTTTTTGTATAAATATACACATAAAACTTCTGATGTTGCCTAGAAATACAACTTACAATGATATTTACAATAAAATTTATTTTTTAATTATTTTGAAGGGTGTATAAGTGCTGTTCTAGAGTAACAAATATTGGTAAATTTAGAAAGGAAATATATAAAATTCATTTATGGTGTTTTTATCCATCTGACCCCAATGGAATAAAAAATATCTACGTATGTTTTCTTGAGAGAGGAACTATAGTATAATTATCCTAAATAATAAAAGCATAATATGCAAATCAACCAAACAGCCGAACAGTGGAACGACCATGCGGACAACCATCTGGGACCACACTATGACACCCACTGGCACCAGGCCAGCCAAGGTGGTTGTGATGCGATTGGCCAGGGGCCCAGCCATTGCCCCATGATCGCCTCACAGAGGGAAACCCCGGTCATCAGCCAGTAGGGTGATCAATCGGGGGGAGGGGGCTCCACGATCGCCCCAAAGAGGGAGGCCCAGGCCACCTACCAGTGGGCTGTGGCAGGTGGGTGGGGCCTTCCTTTGCGAGGGAAGCCTGGGTCCCGGATGCAGGAGGGAAGCTGGTGCAGGCAGCTGGGGGAAGGAAGTCCTACTCTTGCATGAATTTCATGCATCGGGCCTCTAGTGTGTCATATACTAGAATATCCCCTCTATTGTACTTCTTACTTTGCAGACACACCCTATATAATAGCCAAAGCCACTAGAAGTTTCTCAGGAACCTGCCACCTCTTCACAGACGGAATGGAATAGCTTTGCCTCTATATTCCCTGTGAACCTTCTAATATACGTGTTTATCTTCTCCACTTTACAGTGTGAGCTCTGTGAGACCAGGGACCATACTTTCCAGTGGTTCCCAACCTTCCTAATGCCGTGACCTTTTAATACAGTTCCTCATGTTGTGGTGAACCCCAACCATAAAATTATTTTTGTTGCTACTTCATAACTGTAATTTTGCTACTGCTATGAATCATAATGTAAATATCTTATATGCAGGATGTATTTTCATTGTTCGCGACCCACAGTTTGAGAACCGCTGCTTAGACATTTTTCATATTCCCAGCAGATCTCAGCTGTAAATATGTATTAAAATCATAAATAGTACTAAAAATAGCACTTATCACAATTTACTGTGTATTACTATTAGTAGTACTTGTCTAATGACCACTACATAGTAACATGCTTGGGAACTGCAAAATTATACTAAACATATTTGTATGTTTTTGGCTTGGCAAATTAACTAGATAGGTGTTTGGTAAATTTTAATTAGTGATGTGTAAAGTTTAGGAGTAGTAAAAGTAGGAACCATAGAATGTCCTATTGTTTTTACATGGACTTCTTTAGACAGTAACAACTATGTTTTTGTCTGTTTTGATTTTTTTTTAAGTTACAATGGAGAAAATTTGCCCCTGAAAAGCATTAGGCTTTTGATACATCTGGCTCTAGTTTCCAAGATGAGCTTCTTTCTGAAGATAATACCTCTTGTCCTTTCTTTGGGAGACGGATTTGAGAGGCCTTACAGATATACTGGATATGGCTCTATTTTGAAACCTCGGGAATATTCCCCAAATAGATTACAAGTCCTTTGGTATCAGTAGAGATTTAAATGTAATATAAAATTTTTCTTAGTCCTTGCCCTTAATTATCCTTTTAAGACATTTTCTTCTAATACTACAACTTTCAACTGAACCATGTGGCATCTAATATCTTTAAAATTCTTCTATAATACAGTTCAAATTTTAAATAGAATTTTATACAATTAACTGTGATATTTAGAAAATGTTTTAAAATGAAGTGATATGATCAGAAAAGAATTTCTCAGTGTCAAAGTTCCAATGTCATGCTAATCTCTGACACTTTGGAACATTATTTGTAAAATAACATTACCATATAAAGTTGAAATAATAGCAACCGTTAATTTTTTTAAAATTCATATTGAACTACCAATATGTAATTCCTGAGACGAATATAGACTTCAGAAATTCAGACAACAATATGACATTGTTAGCTAGAGTTTAGAATCAAATAAAGCATTTTATTTAGAGTTCAGAACGCATAAAACCTCGTATAGGTCAAGCAGACTCTAATATACTACATCTGCTTCAGTAGTTGCTCCATTTTTTTAGATGAAATGTCATTCAAACAGTGTTTTCCCTATTCCCGCATGAGTTCTTAGAATGTTCAGAAAACTCATGGGGGGAAAGAATAGTTATTCATGAAAGCAAGGTTTCTTTGGTCATCCTAGATTTGATTGGCATTAGCAGCAACTATGTCTGACTCCAAAGATTTAATTAAAATATTCATTATAGCATAATCATGGCATTTAAATATCTGAGCATTAGAAATTTCAAAGTAATTTTCACTATGGAATAAATGTAGTTTATTTTACATAGATGAGTCAGCATAATGATAAAGTATTACATTCCTGGCAAGTTAATGTTTGAGAGAATAAAACATATAATATTTACAATTCTGTTAAAACATCTTACCAAAGATTGCTTAGATTATTAACTAATTTTCTCTGAACATTGGTAAATAAAACAAGAAATGGTTCCTTACAATAATTCTATGCATATGCCTCTATTTGAATGAATTAACTCTCCCTGTCATTACATACATAAGCTGGAATTTTATGACTAGATAACTATATATAAAACCAAGGGTACTTTAATCACTTTTAGAGAATGCTTTCATAAAGTATTCCACTCTCTGCAGAAGTACAGCATAGATGTACATGTGGTGGTATAGGTATACACACATAAAGAAATAAATATTTCCCTGCATTAAGCTTGCTGAAATCTGTACAAAACCGACATAACACAACAAACTAAGATATTATCATATGAAATATCACTTCCTCTACTTTATAACTTATTATGGGGCATAAATAATGTTTTACAGATTGTAGAAATCTAATATGACATTTTGTTTTTAGTGAAGAAATTCCTATTAAATTCAAAATGAAATGCAAGCAATCAAGCAACACAAGAAAATGTTAGCTTACTACATTAATCTAGTTTATGGAAGGCATGTATTTTTTTAAAAAAAATAGCTTTGTTGAGTTATAATTGACATGTAAATATAAATGGCATACATATGTAATTGGTAGAATTTGATAAGTTTTAGTGTATGTGTGTACCCAGGAAGCCATCACTACAATAAAAAGAAAGAACATATCTATCATGCCCAAAAGATTCCTCTAGCCCCTCTGTAATCTCTCTCTTTCCACCCCATCTCCACTGTCCCTAAGTTGGCACTGATCTGTTGTCTTTCTCTATAGATTAGCTTGCATTTTCTAGAATTTCATCTAAATGGAATTATACAATGTGTACTTTTTGTTTGGCTTCTTTCCCTCAGCATGATCATTTTGCGATTCACCCAAGTTGTTAAAAAAATCAATAATTCATTCCTTTTTGTCACTGGATTGTTTTCCATTGTTTAGGTAAATCAACATTTTTTTAAAAAATCAATTCACCTGTTCATAAATATTTGGCTTGTTTCCAATTTTAGCTATTGCAAATAAAGCTGTTATATTCATGTGTACAACTGTGCATGGATATATGCTTTCATTTATCATGGGTAAACACCAAGGAATAAAATGGCGGGGTCATAAGGCAGGTGTGTTATTAACTTTTTAACAAACCAGCAAGCTGATTTCTTTTTAACATGGCTGTACTATCTTACATGGCTGTTCATTCCCATCAGCAGTTGTTCCAATGATCTATATAGACATTTAATCAGAGAGCACATGGAGTGTATGTACATTTATTGGGACAGAAGCATCCCTTCTCTGTGCAGTGCATATGGTGAGGTCCAATTTATAGGAATGGGAACATAGGTTCACTATTCTAAATAATTATAAAAGTGAATTTTGTCTTTCCTCTCACAGTAACAGATTATGATGAAGAAAACTACATAAATAAGAACAACTAACATTTATTGAGTGCTTACAATGTGCCTGTCTCTATTCCAAGTGTATAATATGTATTACATCATAAAAATAACTACAGCAATCCGTCTTATAGATGAGGAAACAGAAGAGATAAAGAAGTTGGTCACAAAATGAAATAACAGAGCCAGGCTTTGAACCTGGCAGTCTGAGCCCAGGGTTTCCTCTCTTAATCACAATGTAACACCCCCTCCCATCATCTACACAGTGTTGAATAGTTACAATTTTATTCTACAGAGCTATGAACTATCCCTCAGATTATTGCATGTCTATGGTCAATTTCAAAAGTGCTGAATTGATTCTTTTCACCACTGTTGTCTAGAATTATTGGTATTTTTCATAGAGAAGAGTTTGCTGAACTCCATACGCTACCATAGCCAGAAATCTTATCTGCAAAAATGTATTTCAATTGACACTTAACTATAACATTAGTTTTTTTTTAACTTTTAAACTTCTTTTACCTTATGAACTTATTACTAACTAGAGGCCCAGGGCATGAATTTGTGCATGGGTGGGGTCCCTCTGGGTGGCCTTCAGGGATCAGGCCGAAATCTGAAGTCCAATGCCACCTGCAGCTC
Organism: Myotis davidii; assembly: GCF_000327345.1. Lineage (NCBI taxonomy): Eukaryota > Metazoa > Chordata > Mammalia > Chiroptera > Vespertilionidae > Myotis > Myotis davidii. The sequence goes on along the minus strand of NW_006292026.1, from coordinate 1,061,088 downwards.
CTACCTGCCACTCCTGCTCATCCTGGCCCCACTGTGACTGCTGCGGGCTTGCGCCCAATCAGTCCTGATCAGGAACCCTGCATCTGGCACCCTCCCAAGGGAAGTGGCCGGCAGGATCAGGCTGAAACCGGCTCTCTGACATCCCCCGCAGGGTCACAGATTGCGAGAGGGTACAGGCCAGGCTGAGGAACCCCACCAGTGCACGATCGGGCAGGGGTGGGACCGCTGGAGGGCTCCAGGGCATGTCCAGCCCATCTCACTCAGTCCTGATCAGCCGGACCCCAGCTGAAAGCTAACCTACTGGTCAGAATATCTGCCCCCTGGTGGTCAGTGCACATCATAGTGAGCAGTTCAGCAGCATTAGCACATCATTAGCATATTACGCTTCCATTGGTTGTTCGGTTGTTCTGACGTTCACTCTATGTGTATATTACCCTTTTATTATATAGAATATTTCTTAATGTAAAAAAACATTAAACATCAACCTCATACTCCTCATTAAAAACTGCTAAACAGTCTGAAGTCTTTGTCTATAATTTTTCACATGTAAAGAGAACATAACTGATAACTTTAATTTAGTGTTACTGGTAGCAGAAAAAAACTTATGCCTTCTCTCCAACAGCCACAGCAAAATTCAAACTTCCATTTTTAATCATTACTTTTACTATTTATATACATTTATTTTAATAGACAATTTACCAGTGATCTTGATTATGTTATCGAATGTACAATTCACAAATGCTGGATCTAATTCCCAGATCTTTGCCTGAAAGAAACTTTACTGGTAGAGTATAATTCTTTAGTAAAACACACATCAATTTCTACAGAGTTAAATTACAATTTTTTGGAACAATCCACATACAACATTTTATAAAGCAGCAAAATAAATGGCATTCTTTTAAAACTACTTCTCAATTACTCAATATATATTTTATTATATCAGACTAAAAAGCTTCTGCAGAGCCAAAAAAAAAAAAACCACCAACAAAACAAAAAGACAACCAACAGAATGGGAGAAGATATATGCAAACAATAGTTCCAACAAGGTGTGAATACCCAAACTATATAAAATACTCATACAACTCAACACCAAACAAATAATCTAATTTCAAAATAGGCAGAGGATCTGAACAGACACATGTCCCAAAAAGACATACAAATGGCCAAATGATATATGAAATGATGCTCAATTTCATTAGCTACTGGGGAAATGCAAATAAAAACTACAATGAGATAATCCTCACACCTGTTAGAATGGCTTTTACCAACAAGATAAGTAATAAGTGTTGGAGAGGTTGGGGGCGGGGGAGAGCCCTCATTCACTGCTAGTGGAGATGTAAGCTGGTAGTCATTATGTAAAACAGGATGGAGGTTCCTAAAAAGATTAAGAATAGCGTTACCAAATGACCAAGCAAACCCTCTTCTAAGTATCTACCTGAAAAATTTGAAAACATTAATTCGCAAAGTTATACACACCCTTATGTTCAATGCAGCATTTTTTAATGATGGCTAAGACATGGAAATCACTGAAGTCTCCTTTGATAGATGATTGGATAAAAAAAGATGTGGTCCCTATATACAGTGGAACACTACTCAGCCATAAGAAAATATAAAATACTTCCATTTGTGAAAACATGGATGGATCTTGAAAATATCATGGTAAGCAAAATAAGTCAGACAGAAGAAGTTAAGAGCCATATGATTTCACTCATATGAAGGATATAAAACTGAAAGCAACAAATGAACAAAAAAGTAAAACAAAAACTCATAGACATAGACAACAGTATGGTGGTAATCAGAGGGAAAGGAGGTTTGGGGGAGGTAGGAAAGGTAAAGGGAGTCAAACATACAGTGACAGAAAAAGATTTGACTTTGGATAGTGGGCACACAGTGCAATATATAGATGATGTTACATAGAAATGTACACTTGAAACATATATAATTTTTTCACCAGTGTCACAAATAAATTTAATTTAAAAATAAATTTAAAATATATGAATACTAGTAGCCTGGTGCATGAAATTCATGCACATTAAAGGGAATTAATTGCCCTAACCAGTTTGGCTCAGTGGATAGAGCGTCGCCCTGTGGACTCAAGAGGTTTGATTCTGGTCAAGGGCATGTACCTTGGTTGTGGGCACATCCCCAGTGGGGAGTGTGCAGGAGGCAG
>NW_006292026.1:1057479-1057936 GCF_000327345.1 Myotis davidii | reverse complement strand
GGCGGCTTCCTGCCTGAACCTCACCCTCCAGGAAACAGCTGGGGGAGGGTGCAGCCATTTCCAAGACAACCCCTGCAGGACTGACTTCCTTCCGGTTGGTTGTGGTTCTGGTCATGATGAACACCACCCAGGGTTTTTATATAAGTAGATAGGCATTTTATAAATATTCAAATGATATATATTTAGTTTCAATGTATTCAAAATTGAGCCCCCAACAGTCACTAAGATTTTCAAAGCCAATTAGAAAAAAGTACATCTCAGGTACACTCTTGTTTCCAGGAAGCAAACAGCATAATTACACTGGGATACTTGAGAAGAGTTTAATACACAAAACAATAGACAGATGTTGTTAAGACAAGGAAAAGGGATAGAACAGATATTAAAACCTAGAGCTAGAGGAGAGAGAGAGTTGGGTTGAGAGGGCTTCCTGACGGGAGGTGTGATATTTTAAATTATA
>NW_006292026.1:1054084-1057390 GCF_000327345.1 Myotis davidii | reverse complement strand
GAAAGAGATAGAAACATCAATGATGAGAGAGAATCATTGATTGGCTGCCTCCTGCATGCCCCTCCACTGAGGATCAAACCCATTACCCAGGCATGTGCCCTGACCAGGAATCAAACCATGACTGCCTGGTCCATAGGTCAATGGTCAACCACTAAGCGATGGCGACCAGGCAAGGAGATGTGATGTTTAGTATGATCACCGATACACTGCAAAAACCACTTGGTAGAAAAGGAGCAAGAAAAGCAAATTATCCCACACTCAGTCCCCTCACTCATCTTCTGTTGCTTCTTACTGGCTATACCCAGCTGAAAGAGAGGACAGGGAGCTCTCAGTGCGCTCCTTATAGGTCCTCCTCCTTGGGTACATAGCATATTGGGGAAAGGTGGAAATGGACCTGGGACACTCTGAAAATATTCAAGATATCCCCTGTGAGTTTACAGCTGAAACATGACTATCATCTATTTTTAATACATACATGTTCATGAGTAAGATTTATTTAAGAGTATATTGTTATAAATTCATTTGTTAAATGACAGTCCATTTACAAGACTTCATTTTAGTAAATTAGATTTTCTAAAAGACTAATGTCAGGACACATGGCTGAATGTTAATTTTTATGTTTTTACCTTGTGAGTATGTATATTTTATTTATCTTATATTTTTAAATATTTACTGTTGAAAGTATTATATGTGTCCCACTTTTGCCCCCATTGACCCCCATCTAGCCCATCCCTGAACCCCACAACAGAACTTCACCACCCTATTGTCTGTGTCCACGATATATATATAGTCTTTGGTTGATCTCTTCCCACCCACCCACTCCCGCCTTACATTTAGAACCAGAATGGAAAGTATGATACTTAAGAAGCATACTAAATAATGTTTTTGGTCCATTTTTATTTTCCCACATTTAATTTAGTTGCATATTTTAAATATTTTAATTCAGATAGATATTTATTCATAAAAATGGACAGACCCATATGTCTTTATTCATAAAAATGGACAGACCCAATGGGAAAAAAATGTGGACCATTTTTATTCCCCTAAGCATTTCATTTTAAAAGCAGTAGCTACTAGAATAATGTTCAAACATCTTCCTTGCTGCTACAAGAATGACTGTCGATTTTACCACTCCGTATCTATAATGAAAACTCGAGAGTTATAGAATTGCTTTCTGCAATTGCATTTATGGAATTCTCAACATGCGAAGTTTACTCTTTTTAAAAGAACTGATAAAACATGACACAAAATACTCATTTTATAAGGCCTTTAAGGAAAATATACTCATCCTTGACAGCACTAGGTTTGGTGAAATTTTAAGTGTGAGAAAAAACATCTACATTCCAATCTCATGTATTCTTTAATAATGTATACAGTATGCATTTAGCTTCACTTCAAGGAATGCTTTTTATACATAATGTGTGAGAGATAGATACACTTTCACACATTATAACTTTGACATTTTATCACATTTGTTTTACAACACTCCTAATCATTGGCAAACTTGTGGGAAATGTTACTGCATTGTTTATAAAAAGGCCATGTAGAACGCCAACAATACATTATTAAATAGATCATGTGAGTCAAGGCTTCCTCTTTGTATAATTAGTTCTAATGTTGTTTAATGTAACAAACTTTACAACGGCATGCTAGTCATAATTTTTAAGTTGGTTTTCTCCATTTTAATGGGAAGAGATCAAAAACTCAATTGATTTCAGATGGATAATATTAATTCACAGTTCAATACTCTTTTATAGCTCTAGTTGCTATGTCCTTAAACAAGTTCAACATGTCAATTGGGATGCATTAGACAACATGATTTGGCTCACTACAATGTTTCACTGTTTCAACAAGACTCTGTACCTGTCATACCACAAGAACTAGCCAAAACAGAAGTTGCCTAGGAATTTTCTCTTAGGATTTGGTATATATCTTATGAGATTTATAAGAATTTTGTCAAAGATCTTAACTAAAATTGAAGGTGTTTTTGTTAGTAATGCTTCATGGATTATTTAATCCCTCTATAAGGCCTTTCCAGTGTTTCTATCAAATACTCAAGATAATTTATTTTCTATTAATGCTCACTTTGGTAAGATTTGAATAGCATTCTTTATGTGTTCACTGCATAAGAAAATTTGGGTTTTTTTTTACAGATAAATTCATTGTAAGATAGCAGTGTATTTTACATGTCAAGTCCTGTACCTTCTCAGAGTAATTTTTAGCATTTGAAGAATATCCTAAAGCACATTTTTTTCTCTTTCTACTTTATTCGAATGCACACATAAAACTAATCCTATATAATAAAAGAGTAATATGCAAATTGACCCTAAATGCAGAACTACTGGTAGCTATGACACGCACTGACCACCAGGGGGCAGACTCTAAATGCAGGATCTGCCCCCTGGTGGTCAGTGCACTCCCCCAGGTTGAGCACCTTTCAGTCAGAAGTCAGCTCATGGCTGGCCAGTGCAACGGTGGTGGCAGGAGCCTCTCCTGCCTCCACGACAGTACTAAGCCATTAGTTGGACATCCCCTGAGGGCGCCCTGGGAACCAGAGGGATATATGATTGCCATCTTAGGCCCGATCCCCAGGGAGTGGGCCTAAGCATCAGTCAGACATCCCCCAATGGGTCCCAAACTGTGAGAGGGTGCAGGCTGGGCCGAGGGACCCTCCTCCCACAAGGACATGAATTTTCGTGCACCGAGTCTCTAGTAGTTCTATAAAATCTTTTATTTCTAAAATCTGATATCAATTTAAAACCCTCTTAAAATAATGAACACATGCATCTTCATTTTCAGGCATGGTAATATGCATTAATCATGTGCATTTATTAAACCAACTAGAGCTCCAATGTACGAAATTTGTGCAAGATTAAGCCTTCCTTCCCCAAGCTGCCGGCACCAGCTTCCCTCTGGCACCCAGCAGGCACCTGGGACCTGGGCTTCCCTCTGGCTGCCAGCAGGCACCTGGGAACCAGCTTCCTTCCAGCTACCAGCAGGCACGCGGGACCCAGGCTTCCCTTGCAGCCCCAGCTTCATCCAGAAGGTCGTCTTGAAGGACATCTGGTCTAATAAGCATATTATACTTTTATTATTATAGACTAGAGGCCCGGTGCACAAAAATTTGTGCACTCGGGGGGAAGTGGGGAGTCCCTCAGCCTGGCCTGTGCCCTATCACAGTCTGGGACCCCTCGGGAGATAACGACCTGCTGGCTTAAGCCTGCTCCCGGGTGGCAGAGGGCAGGCCTAATCCCTAGGTGCAGCCCCTGGTCGGGCTCAGAGCAGGGCCGATTGGGGAGTTGGGGC
>NW_006292026.1:1032396-1053430 GCF_000327345.1 Myotis davidii | reverse complement strand
GGATCAGGGGGGGGTTCCCCACCGGGGTGCCTGGCCAGCCTGGGTGAGGGGCTGAGTGCTGTTTTCAGGCTGGTGGGTGACGGAAGCTCCCAACCGCTCCTTTTTTTCTTTTTCTTTTTTTTAATTCTGGGCCAGCTTTAGCTCTGAGGCTCCAGCTCTTAGGACTCCGCTGCTGAAAGTAGGTAATTGAAACAATGTATAACTCCAGCTCTGACTCCAGCTCTGAGATCAGCTGACTGAAAGCAGCTTTCTGGAGTTCATTTTCGCTTCTATATGTTACTATGTTTCAAACTGCCCGCTCAGAGGCCTGCAGCAGCAGGCGGGAAATGTTGGAGTCCGCCGTCACTGAAGCAAGCAAGCCTCATGTTCAGTTTAAGCTGCCTGGCTGCCGGTCGCCATCTTGGCTGTCAGTTAATTTGCATATCTTGCTGATTAGCCAATGGGAAGGGTAGCGGTCGTATGCCAATTGCCATGTTTCTCTTTTATTAGTGTAGATTATACCTTACATATGTGACATAGGGACTTCTCAGAGTACAGTTTTCTTTTTCCCATTTCCCAAATTAATACATATGATCTAAATTAGCTTACTATCAAGTATATTTTCATTTTCAATTAAGTGAACAAAATGAAATGTACTGAGGCTGTAGAATTAAATAAAATCACTATAGTTTCAATCTATGTTAGAACTAATATAAACATTTTGAGTAAAATTTGAGAAGAACCCAGATCCCTTTAAAAACATTTCCCCATTATGTTTGTGACATACCAAGTTCCAAGTCCTAGAAAATAAAACCTCAGAAATTACCCTCAGTGGCTTCCATGTCCCCTTTCATCCATATCCTATCAAAATACAATTCCACCAATTTTATTGTCTCAATGTCTCAGACTTGTTCTGATCACTACAACCATATAACTCTTCCCTTGTTAAATTCTTCTTGAAAGTTCTTTTTGCCTTTGGCTACTTACCACCTTGATGTTTCTCCCTTGATTCATGTCCCTCACGATATCTTATTTTCTAAGTAAATTAAGCCCAAACTATTTAGTAAATCATGCCCCTCCCAATCACTATCCATTCCCTGTTCCCAGTAATAATCACTATCATGATTTCTAACCACATAGATTTATACTCTATATATATGAAATCATACAATATGTACTCCTTTGAGTCAAAGTTGTTTGGATTACATTTTAAACTTTATCCATGTTATAGCATGTAGTGGTAGTTCTATCATTTTTGTTTTTAAAATAGAGGCCCAATGCATGACATTCATGCACTAGGGGGGGGGGGGGGAAATTGTGCACTTGGGGGCGGGGTCCTTCAGTCTGGCCTGCGCCCTCTCACAGTCCAGGACCCCTCACGGGATGTCCACCTACTAGCTTAGGCCCACTCGTGTTGCTTCACTCACCAGGCATGAGCCTGGCTAGTGGCTGTGTGGCGCTCCCCCTGTGGGAGTGCACTGACCACCAGGGGGCAGCTCCTGTGTTGAGCAGTACTCCATTGATTCATTTTATTATCAATGCACATTGAAATTGTTTCAGTTTGGTAATATGAAGAACAATACTGTCAAATGCATTGTTTTAATAACTGATCATACTGGAAGTATTTGCAATTAATGTCACTTTGAATGAATTTACTCATTTTTCCATCAATTCACAAAATGTTTCCGTCTTTTAGGTGAACTTTTAAAAATCTTTTAAAATACATTATGTAAGCTTATTTTCGCAGGCGGTTTTTTTTTTTAAAAATTCAAGTCCATTAAGTTCATGCTTTTTTATTTATTTGTTTTATTTAAAAAAAAACTTATTAGGGTGACATTGGTCAACAAAATTATATAGGTTTCAAGTGTACAAGTGTATATTCACCACCGCAAGTCATATGTAAGTGTGAAAAAGATATGTACGCACCAGAAAGTATTCACTCATTTAAGCTGTTCGAACACCATCATTTTTTTCGATGACAATTCACATAATTAAATACAAATTCAATATGAACAAAGACATGACTCACTATGACTAATACTTGGCCGTATAATTATGCCACAATATCTTGAATATATAGTCACTCTGCCACTGACTACTACTTGTGAGAAAATGGAGTAATTTCTTACCTACTATGAATCTTAGTTATATGCCAAGTAATCTCCCTGAGGCTCTTTCTATATCTCATATTCAAAGATTCTTTTTCTTCTCTTGTTAAGTGAGGGCATCTTAGGAAGCAAAAATAACTGGAAACTTATTGAAAGAAGGATTTTCAAAAAATATTTTTAGATTACAATAAGATTTATGGGATTATTCCTGCATATGTTATGCTTTATTTTCCAGAGCATGCAATGCACATTATGGCCTATGTGACACTGTTCTGAAGGAGAAAGCCATCTAAAGCAAACAAAGATAAATGTGTGTCTCACTTAAGAAATGAGGAAAGGAAAGTGGAGTTTATAAAAGGGTGCAAGAGGTTAAGAGACAATGGCACTACAATGCACAGTTCCTACGACAGCTAAAGACATTTTGAAAAGAGGATAGAAAGCTCATGAAAAGACAACATGGGGATCAACCTCTACAAAAAAGAATTGAGCAACAACAATTTATTGAACATCATGCTAGGTCATGGGAATACTAGGAAATAGTGTCCATTTTGAAAAACAATCACAGTCTACTAAGAAGACAAACTCATAAAAAGGGAACTACCATAAACTAGGATAATTGCTCTCCATAACAGAGATATAATCAATGTCTTTAAGACTAGTTCAAAGAAAAAAATATGAACAGCTTAAATGAGTGAATACCTGAGCAGTTGTGTTCACATGCATTTTCTGTCCTGATTTAATAACATGCTATAGTCTGCGTGGTATGACACTGGCGAGAAAAATTAGGATAGAAAATCGTTTTTGTAGAATAAAAGGAAATCAACAGAGTCCATCATATTGACTAGTTTTCAAAAATGACACACTTCTATTCAGCAAACAGTTATTAAATACCTGCTGTGTGTAAGGCACAGAAATAACTGTAGGCACATAAGATCTATGTTCAAGGAGTTCAAAATTTTGTAGAAGAGAATCACCAAGCAATGGAAAAGAAGAGAGATGGGGTCATATGTGCGCCAGGTATCTATGGAGCTTCTAGGGTGTGACCAAGAGAAAAAGAATTGTAATTTGCAAGATAAAAACAATTTGCAAGCCTTAGCAAGTTTGGCTCAGGGGGTAGAGTGTAGACCTGTGGACTGAAAGGTCCTGAGTTCTATTCTGGTCAAAGGCACATGCCTGGGTTGTGGGCTCAATCCCCAGTAAATGGCATGCAGGAGGCAGCCAATCAATGATTCTCTCATCATTGATGTTTCTCTTTTTCCCACACCCTTCCTCTCTGAAATCAATAAAAATATATTTTAAAAAACCAATTTGCAAGATGAAAAAAAGGGTTAAGAATAAAAATCCCTATTAGCTTCACTAGACTGTGCCTCTTTACATTTGGTGATACCTAATCCTTTTACTAGTCAAAAGAACACTCCACAATGGGAAGGATGCTAAGCAGAATCCTGTACAAACAATGGTGGGGGAAGGAGACTAAATTCCCAAATTCTTGATCATATTATGGGAAGATTCAGGAAATGTTCTCTTTCTTTGGTCAATGCAAGGTTTGCAGAACCAGTAAAAACAAACAGACTAACTTCTAAAATCTTATAATAAGCAACAGGCTCAAAACTCGAAATGACTTGTAAGGAATCTCATTTCCACAAGTACTCTGGAGGAACCGGAGGCTGCTATGTGATTCCTGCAAGTTTAGAGTTAGTGGTTCTTCACTTCTACAAGTTGCAAACTGATCTGATTTGAATTATATTTGATAAACATTGAAGGTCACTTATATATACAACAGAGTAAATATCCCTTGAAAGAAGTAAATGAGCTAGAACATTAATTTTATTTAACTAAGGAGCCTAATATATGGTTGGTATTATAGAGTAAAAATTTTGTAAGCAATTTAGGAGGAATGTACCCTCCTCCCTACAAAAGGCCAAGCATATGATTATTAGGTGAGGCTGGTGTGAGGAGGATTGTGAAAGATGCTTTTAAAAGTACATCTTGCCCAACTGGCGGGGGTCAGTGATTGAGCATAGACCAATGAACCAGGAGATTAGGGGTTTTTTTTGTTTGTTTTGTTTTTTAAATATATTTTATTGATTTTCCACAGAGAGGAAGGGAGAGAGATAGAGAGTTAGAAACATCGATGAGAGAGAGACATCGATCAGCTGCCTCCTGCACATCTCCTACTGGGGATGTGCCCGCAACCCAGGTACATGCCCTTGACCGGAATTGAACCTGGGACCTTTCAGTCCGCAGGCCGACGCTCTATCCACTGAGCCAAACCGGTTTCGGCCAGGAGATTAGGGTTTTATTCTCTGTCAGGGCACATGCCCCAGTTGCCGGTTTGATCACCAGCAGCGGGTGTGCACGAGGCAATCAATGATTCTCTCTCAGCATTGATGTTGCTATCTCTTTCTCCCTTTCCCTTCATCTCTGAAATCAATAAACATATATATTTTTAAAAGTAAATCTTGATGGAAATAAATTTTAAGTTTGAGAAAGACAAAATTTCCATATTACAGAGAACAAAAAGAGAAAAGATTTATAAGCCTGCATGTGAGATCCCAAGAGAAATGACATCCTATCTAATAAAGAGGGAATATGCAAGTTGACCATCACACCATAACAAGATGGCTGCACCCACAGCAGAGGCGGGGATCCCATAACACAAGATGGCTGTGCCCAGAGTGGAGACTGAGTTCCAGAAATGAGGCTTAACAAGCAATCAGCAGGGACCTGAGGGTGTGTGGTGCTGGGCCAGGGCAGGGGATCTGAGGCTGTGCCCCCCACCTGATGGGGCTTGACAGGGGACTTCAGGCCATGACCCCCACACCGGCACCAGGCCAGAGGACCTGAGTCCACAACCTCCACCCCCGGCACCAGGCCAGGGGACCTGAGGCCATGCCCCCCGCCATGTGGGGCTTGAAGGGGAACCTCAGGCTGTGCCCCCTGGCCCAGGCCAGAGGACCTCAAGGTATGCCCCCTGGCCCAGGCCACAGGACCTGATGCCGTGCTCCCCACCCTGGCGCTAGGCCAGGTGACCTGAGGCCACGCCCCCCACCAGGCGGGGCTTGATGGGGGTGGGACCAGCCAGGTCTGGATCTAGCCCAGTGAGGGTGGGGCCAGCCTGGTCTGGGTCTCCTGCAATTTCAAGACCCATGTGGGTGGGCAGGGACTTGACTCTGATTCCCGTGGCTCACCCAAGACTCTGACAGGAGGAAGATTTTCATGTACATTTTAGTAATTTTCTTTCATCTCTGACACTTCTATTATAGAGAAAGGGCAAATAGCAATATTAAAATATTTCCTCTAATTAATTCCCTTTTAATGTGCACGGATTTCATCTACCGGGTCACTACTAAGAACATAAACTGTTGGGATTAAATAAAGAAGTTTCTCAACTAAGTGTTGGCAAGGATGTGATGAAAGGGGAACTCTTGTGCACTGTTGGTGGGATTGTAAATCGGTGCAGCCACTGTGGAAAACAGTATGGAGGCTCCTCAAAAAATTACAAATAGAACTACTTATGACCCAGCAATTCCACTTCTGTGTATTTATCAAAAGAAATCCAAAATATTAATTTGAAAAGATATATGCATCCTATATTCGTTGAAGCATTATTTACAATAGCAAAAATATGGAAGCAGCTCAACTGCCAATTGAAAGATCATTGGATAAAGAAGAAATGGTACAGATATACAATGGCATATTACTTGCTATATAAGGGATGAAATTTTATTGTTTGTGACAACATGGGTACACCTAGAGGGTACTATACTAAGTGAAATAAGTCAGAGAGAGAAAGGCAAATACCATGTGATGTCACTTACTTATGGAATCTAAAGAACAAAATGAACAAACAAACAAAAAAACCTCATAGATACATAGAACAAACTGATGGTTGCCAGATGGGTGGAGGGTTGGGGGCTGGAAGAAAAAGGGAAGGGATTAAGAAGTGCAAATTGCCAGTTACAAAATAGTCACAGGGATGTAAGCACAGCATAGGAATATAGTCAATAATATTGTAATAACTCTGTATGGTGTCAGGTGAGTACTAGACTTATTGTGAGGATTACTTCGTAAGTTATATAATTGTCACAGTGCTGTACACATGAAATTAATATAGCATTGAATGTCAACTGTAATTGAAAAATAAAAATAATTTTAAAGAGATAACAAATTATAATAGTAAATAATAGTAAATAAAATAATAAAATAAAATAGCCATGTTCAACCATAAATAAATAAATAAATAAGTAAGGAAGTTGCATGACCTTAAAATGGAAAGAGGCGTTCGGACCTCAGAGAATAAAGTAACATACAACTGAGTTGTTAGTGAGAATATAAGAGAGGAAAAAAATCTATATAATATTCTGACAAAGGAACCAGTAGGCCTAATTGAATGGCTTTGTATGAAGAAAAATATGAGGCAAGAGTAAATAGTTAGCTTTTTTTAAACTTTATTGCTGAAAGTATTACATAAGCCTTCCTTTGTCCCCCATGGACCCCTTCTAGCCTCCCCCCCCCGCCCCGCCCACACCCTAGGCCAGTGATGGTGAACCTATGACATGAGTGTCAGAGGTGACATGCGAACTCATTTTGTCTAGGGCAGTGATGGCGAACCTATGACACGCGAACTCATTTTTTTTTGGTTGATTTTTCTCTGTTAAATGGCATTTAAATATATAAAATAAATATCAAAAGTATAAATCTTTGTTTTACTATGGTTGCAAATATCAAAAAATTTTTATATGTGACACGGCACCAGAGTTAAGTTAGGGTTTTTCAAAATGCTGACACGCCGAGGTCAAAGGGTTCGCCATCACTGCCCTAGAGTCATACATATATGCATACAAGTTCATTGGTTAATCTCTTCCCACCCGCCTGCCTCTGCTCCATGCTTCTATGCTTCTAAGTCTGTTCTAAGAATCTGTCTCTGGATCTATTTTTGTTCATCAGTTTATTTATTTATGTTATTTTTTTTCATTAGATCCCACATATGAGTGAGGTCATGTGATACTTGTCTTTCTCTGACTGACTTATTTCGCTTAGCATAATACTCTCCAGATCTCTCCATGCTGTTTAGAGTTACGTTTTGATTCTGAATTATAAAACATAGACAATAAACTCTGTGTAGGTGCCTATGTGTGTGTATGTGCCTGCATACACACACACATAGGCACCCACAAAGAGGGAGAGGGAGGGTGGGAGGAAGAGAAAAAGAGAGGATTTAGAAATGTTTTAAGGTACATCTGTGTAATGTAGGGAGATTATTTTTTGTCTTTCGAACTGCAGAGAACTCATAATTATGAATATGTTGTGCTATACAGCTCTAACAACCTGCTTCCTTCTACGTGGCTGAAGAGTCAAGTTCATTATGTTTGCAGGGACTTGGAAAGCTGACAAATAACAATGGTCATTAATCACACTGGCTAAATTCCTGAGCTAGAGACAGGAAAGTATGGAAAAGTGTGAAATTCTAGGCTTTCCATAACATTATTTTTACTTACTTTTTGTCAGATAAATTCAAGCCGGAGTTTACAATCTGCTGTTAAAAGAAGGATTGGAATAGCACCTGCTTTGTCTTCCACACTATAAATCTCAACAACACAGAACACTGCATGTTTCACACACAACAGAAAAGATACATCATAGCCATTAACTTTTCCCTTAGTTGCTGATAAAGTAAAATAGACCCATTCTTTACAGAAACAGTTATGTATTTTTTCAGATAAATATCCTTCTATCTCCAATAAAGCCTATTATTTCACAACCCCGGGATCATTTTTGCAAAAAACATTGATTGTCATTAAAGTCCAATGTTTTGGGAATGCAAAACATGACAACTTAAAGGCAAAAGCATGACAGTTAATTACATTTAAACTTATCACATAAACAAAGTGAAAGTTCTCTCTCTCCTTCTCTAAATCATGTTTTTTGGAACACATGTGTTTCTCAAGCTATTCTACATGTCCTGCACATGCCATATACCTTACACACACACACACACACACACACACACACACTCTGTAAACCTCAAATAATTAAATTCAGGATTCTCATTAGTAAGTTGAAGGAGATTTAAGATGACATATTGTTGCAGAAGAATTGTAGCTGTCAAATGACTGAAGCTGGCAGAAATAATTATCCTTTTCAATCTTTCTGAATTCAAGAATTGTGTTGAAGTTCCCTTTCTCTTTTGGAAGAATGCCATATTTTTTCCCTGAATCGTCTCAGTTTTTATTTCTGTTACTGGACAGGAAAGTCATGCTAAGAGGTAAAAATATTTAAAGGCAATTAAGCCATGCAGAGATAAAAAAAAAAAAATTAACATTGGCTCATTTGTGCTGTTTTTTTTTTAATCAACTTGGTTCAACATAACTGGTTTACGTCTTGAAGTACAAGAGACTTGCAAATGCCCAATGTAGAGAGGACACTCGCCTTCCTTGAAGAAACCCAGCTGCACTGAGGGAAAAGGGGGGGTTTTCTGCCATGACAACTTTTTCACTGCAGACCAGCTGCTTTCACCAAAGCAATCATCAGCTTTGTAGAATGGTCTGCACACCATCTGTTTCCCATCAATGTCTTGGAGACCCTTCAAAACTGGCTTTAAAAGTTGAATATTTTCGTTTGCACACCAGGTGTATTTACTATTGCCTGGGATAAATCTGCCTAGAATGGTGGGAAGATGGAGTTCCTTGAGTTCTTGGAAGAGACTCAACTTTTTCAAAAATAGACTGAGAACCCGAAAATTGTTAGCATAATCAAGATCTTGGTTTTGCCATCATTTTCTTTTCAGCTTAGTAATAACTGTACAAATCTGTAGTTACCCATTTGCAAATAAATTTAGCTGTCTCACTCTCTTGCTTGGCTCAGCCCACTTGTTACAATTTATTTAGCATGTTGCATAAATTCAGTATGACAGTATGCCAATAAGATTATTTCCTTCTTCTGAAAGCACACAGAAATAAATAATCATTGGAACAGGGGGCAAGTTCTCCATTCCATATCGTAAGTCTCATCTTGAAACACATTCCATTTAAACTGTGGAAACAGAAAGTTGAATTTAACTCTGAAAAACTCTAAACCAAATATCAACATATCAAATATTGGGCATCTTACAATAAGCACATCCATGTGAACAAATGTGTAATAATACCTTGTATTCAAACACTTTCCTCAAGATCATAATTTAAGAAATATCCTCTTCAAATACTCTCTAGTCATTTATAACAAAAGAAATTCATATTCTATAAATTAATATTACACCACAACTGCTTCTGTTGTTTAACACATTTCCTCATGTGTATTTTTCAGAGATGGAAGTTCTCAAAGAGAAGGTTGTGAGTGTTTGCCACACTATCCTTAACATATAGGCACCCAACCTAAATGTTCTGATGTCAAAAAGATGTCCTATATGCAGATTGGGTAAGCCTAGCATGACTGACAGTTATATTTAAACTGACAGCATAGGGTGGTTGAGATTTTCATGTTACACTCATAGATAACTTATGAATGAATATGTTAACTATTATAATTCAATAAATG
The DNA here is from genome assembly GCF_000327345.1 of Myotis davidii. Lineage (NCBI taxonomy): Eukaryota > Metazoa > Chordata > Mammalia > Chiroptera > Vespertilionidae > Myotis > Myotis davidii. The sequence continues at coordinate 1,043,804 of NW_006292026.1, read as the reverse complement.
ATAATTCAAATAACCCAAATTTAAAATGGGCAAAATATATGAATACACATTTCTACAAGGAAGATATACCAGTGATCAAGAATCTCATGAAAACATTATCAAAATGACTACAAATCAAGGAAATGAAAATAAAAACCAAAACGAGATATCACCTCATACCTCCACGAGATCTGTAATAAAATAATGAAAAAGTTCTGGGACTAGATAATGGTGATTATTGCACAATGCAAGAGTGTACTTAATGCCACTGAATTATACATTTTAAAATGGTTAAAATGGTAACTTTTATGTTATGTGCATTTTACCACACACAAAAAGAGAAAGAAATGTTGGTGAGAATATAGAAAATTCAGAACCATAATACACAGGTGTTAGGAATATAAAATAATGCAGTCACTTTGGGGAACAGTTATGGCAGTACTAAAAAGGCTAAACAAATAGTTATCATGTGACCCAGCAATTTCATTCCCAGGAGTATGCCGAAGAGAAATGACATCATATGTCCACACAAAAACTTGTCCTAAATGTTCACAGCAGCATTACTCAGCCTGAATTAGAAACAACTGAAATGAACATGAAATGATGAATAGTTGAACAAAATGTAGTATATGCATACAATGGACTATTAGTTGGCAAATAATTGAAATAAGTAGTGATACATGCCTCATTATGGATTAATCTTAAAAACCTGATAGTAAGTGAATGAAGCCAGTCCCAAAGGACAGCATGTTGCATGATTCCAGTTATACTAAAGTCCAGAATAGGCACATCCAAAGAACCAGAAAGAAGATAGGTAGTTGTATAGGGCTTGGGAGGGGGGAGTGTTTCAGGTGAAATTGGGAGTTTCTGTTAATGGCTATGGAGTTTCTATTGGGGATAATTAAAATGTTTTAAAATTGATTGTAGTGATGGTTGCACAACTATTGTGAATGCATAAAAACAACTGAATTTTATATTTTAAATGGGTGAATTGTATGGTATGAGGATTATATGTCAATCAAAATGTTATTTTTAAAAAGAGAATTAGTCCCTTCTGGTTCATAAAGTGTTATGCGGGAGCTTGTGTTAACACAAAGGGAGTTTTTTGGGGGGATGCAACTGCTATACTGATATTCCCCAATGTTAGTGTTCTATCTTTCTACTCTAGTTGAGAGTCTTTCTTTTTGCCACTACATACTTTTCATGCTATAGTAGACCTGTTCAAAGAAGAGAAGATCAAAGTAAGAGGACAAGACAGTTCAGGTATATGAACAGGACTGATAGTAGTATAATCTTTTGCTTGGCATTGAGATATTCTAGGAGAACCTCAGATCCACCATTCGTTAAAGAGTGTGGTGGGTAGATCAGGGCATTTATCAGTTTGCCTGTCTTTCTAATTCCCTATGCTAATGATTGGGAAATCACAATACTCTGACAGCTATGAAGTGAATATCAGTTAAAGGATCCTAATTGAAAACCTCAGAAGAAACTCCATTACTTGCTCAATGCCAACCAATCTCTAGGTAAGTAATTTCTCCTGAGTTCCCTCTTTTTCTTCTACCTCTTCTTTCCAGCCTAATATAAAGGTGATTTTAAAATCATTCCTATTCAAGAGGATTTGAAATATTGTCCTTGCCGAAACCGGTTTGGCTCAGTGGATAGAGCGTCGGCCTGCGGATTGAAAGGTCCCGGGTTTGATTCCGGTCAAGGGCATGTACCTGGGTTGCCGGCACATCCCCAGTGGGGGAAGTGCCCGGTCAAAGGCGGCTGATCGATGTCTCTCTTTCATCGATGTTTCTGACTCTCTCTCTCTCCCTTCCTCTCTGCAAAAAATCAATAAAATATATTTTTTTTAAAAAAGAAATATTGTCCTCCACTCCAACCCTTAATCAAATGTCTAAATTTCTTTATTTGAAAATAATAATAATCTGTCCTAGTAAAGAGAGGTTGATAAAGATAAAAACTAACAGATTTATTGGTTGTTCGTTTGTTGCTTTCAGTTTACATCCCACATATAAGTGAAATCATATGGTTCTTAATTTTTTGACTGATTTAGCTCACTTAGCATGACAATCTCAAGATACATTCATGTTGTCTAAATGGCAGTATTTAATTTTTTCTTATTGCTGAGTTGTGGTTGTTCGTTTGTTGCTTTCAGTTTAATATCCCACATATAAGTGAAATCATATGGTTCTTAATTTTTTGACTGATTTAGCTCACTTAGCATTATATTCTCAAGATCCATCCATGTTGTCACAAATGGCAGTATTTTATCTTTTCTTATGATCAAGTTATATTTCATTGTGTACATGTACCACATCTTCAATATCTAACTGTCTAACGAAGGACACTTCAGATGTTTCCATGTTTTGGCCACCATGAATAACAAACAAACAAAAATTCATAGACAATAATACGGTGGTTACCAGAGGTAAGGGGATGGGGGAGTAGTATAGGGTACATGGGGATCAAATACATGGTGACAGAAGAAGATTTGACTTTGAATAGTGGGCACACAATGAAATATGCTGATGACATATCAAGGAATAGTACACTTGAAATCTGTTCAACCACTGAGCCACACTGGCCAGGCAAAAAATATAGATAATTATTTTAAAAATAGCAGGTTTGGGTGTTTTGGGTTTTTTTTTTAAGTGTATTTTCATTGACGAGTTGAAAAGATTTATAGGTATATTTTTATTTTCAAATAAGTTTTATTTTCAAATAACTAATAAATATATGAGATCAGGTGTTATTGCCTCCATGCATTCAATAGGAAAACAGAGGGCACACAGAAGCTTGAAGACTATCTCTGGTCACATTCACATGCAAAATTTGGTTGTTATACCATTTACAATGTTTAGTAACAAATTTCCAATCAAAGGCTTCAAAGATAATCCGAGCTAGCATCACATGGTTTCATATATTTCCTTATTTCATTGCCTAAAACTATGAAGTAGAAGAGATCTTAATTTTAGTTTTCCATGTTCTATTAAAAATGTGCTGATAAAGACATACAATTTGCTTTAAGAATAAAGCCCCCTGCTGTGATCACTCTCCTATAAAAAAGTAACAGTTTATTAAATTTACTACATGCTTAAGTCTCTAATCTTTTAATAATATCAATGTATTTAAGCTATGTTTGATCTTCCAGATTCCTTATTGCAATAAAATTATTCTGAACAAAATTTTTATGAGTTGAAAAAAATCACTCTTCAATGCATTTAAACCTAACAAGACTTTATTCTTAAATATTAAATTTTTGGCAACAACTAAAAAAACAAAACCACTTGAAATGTTACTGCTAATTACTCTAAGATCTGGTCCTCTCACTTGGTTTCTGATTACTTACAGTTTACTACCCATTGGCATCTCCACTTGTAAGTTTAATAGGCATAATAAACTTATGAGGTCCAAAATGACCCCCTAACCATGCCCACAATTGAGACCTACTCTTCCTGTCATTTTCTCCATACCAATAGATGGTAATGCCATCTTTCTAGTCCTTCAGGACAACTATAAGGTCATCTTTGAAACCTTCCATTCTTTTACACCATATGTTCAATCCATCAACAAATCATATTAGCTTTACCTTCAAAATATGCACAGAATCCAACCATTTCTCATTGCTCTAGATTAATACCATCCTAGCTTGGATAATACTGTCTCTGACCTGGATTACTAGAATCGCCTAGCAACTAACTGTCCTCTCCACTTAAGCCTGTGGTCCCCTGTGTTCTAGAGCAGGGGTGGGGAACACCTGCCAAATCATTTGGTCTGGTTCTGTTAAGGCATTAGGGGTGAGTTAATTAAATGTTTGAGAAAATAGAGCAGGCTAATTTTTAAGTTGATAATTGTGTATGGCCTTCAAATCTCTCTATATAAAAGCCTAATATGCAAATTGTCCCCTCAGGAGTTCGACTGGGAGTTCAGTTGCTCACTATGATGTGCACCCACCACCAGGGAATGACATGGAATGAAGGAAGGCCCCAGCCGGCAGCTGGGGAAGGGAGGCCCTGGCTGGCAGCCAGAAGGAAGGCCTCAATTGGCCCTGATCACCAGCCAGGCCTAGGGACCTTAGCCGTGCACAAATTTCGTGTACTGGGTCTCTAGAATGTTATAAATATTCAAATGGGCCTTGGAAGAGAAAAGGTTCCCCACCCCTGGTTTAGAATATTACTTTTAAGTCAGGCCAACCATATAATATTCTTCTCAAAACCTTTCATGTCACTCAGAATAAAAGGCAATGTCCTCACAGAGATGCATATAAATCCCCTTATATCTGCCTATTTGCACATTTCACTGTCTTCTTACTACTCTGCCCATCCATCACTACGTCCACCACTTACTATTCTGTCTGGAATGCTCTTTCAACAGTTATCCTCATGGCTTCTTCCCTCAATTCCTAGTCAACAAGTTCTTTCCTAAGGGTCTTATTTTATACTAAAATTCCTTCCATACCACAACCTCTTCCTTCCCTCATATTTCCAATCCTCCTTCTCTGCCTTATTTTTGTTCATATACTCAGTATCATTTGGCTTAACAGTCATTTTACTTATTGTTAAACTATTTCACCAACATATCATTCTTTTAATTTATTTTTCTTACATTGTCTTGCTCACCTCTACTGGAATTTAAACCTGATCAGGGCATGATTTTTGGTCTGCTTTGTTCAGTGGTATACACCCATTGGTCAGAAAAGTGCCTAGTACAAAGCAGCCACTCCACAAATATCTGTTAAAAAAATTAAGTTATATATGGGTGTAAAAATTCATAAGAGCAAATTCAGAATATCTATTTGATATTGTTAGTTGCTTTCTTTAATAAACTTCAGAATTTCCTATTTTAAAAAATGCATTCAATTAAAAACATCTCAGGATGAATGTGAGAATACCTAAATGAGTTATACTAACTCATTTATAGTCAATATGGCATTCATCGAGCTAAATTTGTCACTAGACCTACTGATTATAAGTACTCATGAAAATATTGCAATTGTCTATTTAGATTTTCTTTAATAATCTTCTTATAATATTAATAAAATGTCATTATTTGTCAACCTGCTACTTCAACTTTTGCCTTCTCAATAAATCAATCCAATGACTCTGGCTTGAAACTTAAATCAGCTATGACTTCCTGTTTCTGTCAGTCCCTCTCACAAACAATCTATCAGCAAGCCTTGTCAATTACAACTTCAATGTCTACTATCATGAACCTGCCCACAGTTCTTGCCACCACTACCACCATACCAGTCCCAGCCATTGGTCACTGCATACACATTAGTTGTCTCTTCTAATGTATTTCCAATAACATAGCAACAACATTTTCCTTAAGTTCAGAGAAGATTGGAGCATTCCACTACTTAAAACCCTTCACTTTGCTTTTATAGTAGTTCTAGTTACTTCTTAAAACTTTCATTTGCAAATATTTTCAGATTTATGGATAAACTACAAATACAGAAAAAGAAATAGTACCATATATTCTACATTCAATTTCCCCAATGTCAAGGTCTTACTTAACCACAATATAATTTTCAAATCACACATTTTGAGAATTACTACTCTAATCACATTTTATTTATCTTGGATCTTTAACCACACCAAGCTCATTTCAGCTTTATGGCCATTGTATTAGTGATTCACTTTGTCTCACACATTCTTCCCCACATCTTGGCATGACTGGCTCTTTTAGTCACTCAAGTTCATTTAGGAGAGATTTCCTGATCATCTAAAGTAGTTTCCCTGATTTATTTTCAACATAGCACTTATCACCACTTGGTATATATAGCCACAAATCCTAATGTGGCTATACAGTTGATAAACTATATGTATATCTCATCCTTAATCTTTCTGGTGTCACATAACTTCATTGTTAGTGGACCCTGCATATGGAAAGACTTAAATGAATGTTCCCTGGCAGAATGGATTTCACCTATTTTGTTTTTCCTCTAGCAGCTACATGGGTCAAAAGTGAGCAATGAGGGTGGAGAGGATAGTGGTAAACTTAAGCTTGAGATAACAGACTAAAAAGAAACAGTGAAAACCTGTCTATTTCACTAAAATAGAAAAGTAATATGTCAAAAGATTTTAGATTAATTCTCATTTGATGCAGATATCACCTATCCACATCTATTAAACTTTACTTGCCAATGATACTACTTCATGATTTAGCTTTAAGACACTTCTGAGATCTAATACAACAAGATAAGCTTATCCTAGATATGATCTCAAAGGGAAGCTGGAGGATTTGGCTCAGAAATGAGACAGAATGAAACAAAGACAGAGAAAGTTTCAATACCCAAAGCAGATTAAGGTTTGTCCTCTCAGGAATGAAAGAACTGATCAATTGGAGAGTAAGGGTGCTGACTTAGTGTCTACTGAGTCATACAATTTTTAATTTGGTTTGACTCTGGATAATCACTCTGAGATTTTTAGCTTTGTTTGGTTGCTTGGATGTAGGTTCAACACATTATAATTCAGAACATAAACAAAAATATGAGAAAAGACATCTGCTTGTTAAAACAGAAGAATTTACCAAATCAATAAGTGTCTTAAAAATATTGTAAACTTGATTGATTTTACCTGACAGTCACTGATTTTTTGTCATAACTGTTTAACATCACTGCTTAGGAATGATTTTTTCCTACCATAAACTTTATTAGAATAAAGTTAAGCAATACAATCTATATAAAACTATAACAATCATGACCCACTTTAAGAAAATGTCAGCTTTTACAATCATAAATTTTATTCCCAAAATATTTACTACACAAAAAAATAATGAAAATTTCCATAAGGAATAAGCATTGGATATTCATATTTTCTGTTCTCATGGAAACACTGACTAAATTACCTGACAACAGAAATAATATTAGTTGTGTTTACAACTTTGAATTATGGACATTTGAGTCTATATAACTATTTTGATACAAAATTGAAGTGTCATAGCCAATACACTACAACAGGGATTTCATTAAACCTTGTATATGTATTACGATCAGTACAAGTATAAATAATGTACAAAAACTATTCAGGTATCTTAATATGGCATCTTGAACACAAATTAACATCTGACCTGGCTTTTCAAATTCAAAATTCTAATGTGTTTCCATGCGTTAAGGCAACTTGTTTCTTATATTAATAATTAAATTACATTTCCAAATGTATTTTCTGCCATTTGTGATCTTATTAAGACAAGAAAACAATGTAATATTTTGGCAAATTTAAGAGCAATGAGTAAGTAATGAACAGAATATGAAGAAAGTGAAGCCTGGCCGGCATGGTGCAGTGGTTGAGCGTAGACCCCTAGGCAGTCATGGTTCAATTCCTGGTCAGGGCACATGCCCTGGTTATGGGCTCAATCCCCAGTGTGGGGTGTGCAGGAAGCAGTCAATCAATGATCCTCTCTTATCATTAATGTTTCTATCGCTCTCTCCCTCTCCTTCCACTCTGAAATCAATAAAAATATATATTTAAAAAAGAAAGGGAAAAGTACATAAATTCCTTTACAGCTGATAAGAGACATGCTAGGATAGAGCCAAAGAAACAGTCCATAAAATCTTGGCCTTGCAACCAGCCATTCCACTGGCCAGAATTCTGTGAATGTTGTGCATTTCTCTTTCCACTATAGAAGTCAGTGATAACGCTAAGAGGATAGTGAAATATGCCTTTGCAAGAATTATCTCAGTGATTAAATAAAATGCAGAAGCCCAAGTCAAACCTAAAGCATACACACAGAAGAGATAGGCTTTCTTTGACATGAAAACTATAACAAAACACTTCCAGATATCTTGAACAACTGTTGTTTCTGTGTACATTTTTGGGATGCTTTGTGAAACTTTCCTTTATAAGATCTCAGTTATGATGTAATATTTACATATGCAGCCCAAGCAGACAAAAGCACTCATTGATAAATGTGAGATACTATAATCCCTTGAACTTTAAGAGTAATAATATCTCTGAATTTTTAAAAGCATCTTCCATATGAATTTACACACACTAATGCTCCAAGATGAATATAGGAATTACAGAGATTTGGCTTTTCCAATCTCCATTCTTCAAATGCTGTGTATTTAAAAATACAGCGAGCAATAACATATATGAAGATTGTAGGTGAGAAATCCACCTTGAAGTGGCTGCAACTTCATGTACACTCTCATGTCCCCAAGCTGTGAAATTCTCCAGCCTGCTTGCAGGAGGTCCTGAAGGAGTTATATGTGAGGGACAGTGAGAATGCCAGATGGCGATTTGTGAGAAAATCTGGGACCAGGGCAGGCAGCCAAAGACAGGAGACTGAATAAAAAGGATGATCACCAAGAATATGCCCTCTCCCAACCACCACAAATGAATGGAAGATGAATTATGGCTCTCTTCCTCATAAAGGTGAAAATCCTTCATGTAATTTTTCATTCGAGTGCAACAAATAAAACAAAATAGTAAACATTTTAAAAAGGATTTGTATTGTGCTGATTTACTATCATCTTCTTTTGCTTCATTAGTAGTAAATACACAAAAAAGGAAGCCCATTGACGAGGAATGTGCAGGCAAACTTACAAAGAAAGTGTTTCAAAAATGTTAATTGTATCACCAGAAGTAGATGAGATTGTTTCAAGGGACCACTTTCTACTTGATTTGTAAGTAAAAGTAAGGAGGGTTTTGCATTGTATTGATTGTTGTTGTGTGCTTTTATCACTTTTATTGTTTGCTGTCCTATATCCCTTTGAAGGTCTGCCAAACCACTGTGGCTTGCTCAAAAGCAGGGCTGAATTTTAATTAAGCTGAGCCAAATAGACACAGAACAGTTGAACTTGATTAGACCACTTGTCCTGAAACACACACAGAGGGCATTCAGTTCACTTATTCCAAGAAGCGACAAAATCAGTTCATACATTTGGTGAAATTATCAAGATAAAAACCACCATTTGTCAGCATATTACTTCTATGTAAGACTTCTGCTCCTCTATTTTAATCTGAGAGCCTCCAAGAAGAGTTGAAAAGAGAAGGTAAGGTAGCCAGTGAGGAAAAATGTGTCATCTTACCTAATAATAGACAGACATGTAAATTGACTGTCCCTCCGCTACACTCACCAGCCAATCAGGAAAGTATGCAAATTAACCCAACAAAGATGGCGGTTAATTTGCATATGTAGGCACGAAGTGGTGGAGCAAAAATGGAAGGCTCCAGGCTAGAGCAGTGAAGACAGAAGGATCTGGGCCAGAGCGAAGGCCTGGGTTCCAGGTGCCGGAGGAAAACTGGTGCCAGCAGCCAGGGGAAGGGAAGGCCTATTGCATGAATTTCTTCGTGCAATGGGCCTCTAGTAAACAATAATATTCTATATTCCCTGGGAAGAAGCAGTATATTAGTTTAGTAATTAGGATTCAACAGCACTGTTCAAGTAAATAAATTGTGGATGTATTGATTTTATTTTCAAATATTTCAACATGAAGAAAAGTTTACCACAGCATTTAGCCCAAATAATGGAGCAGGTGGGATGTCAGAATTTCATGAATTTTTATGTTTGATATTTCAAGAACAAAGTATCCATATTTCTGCTTTGAGAAGCAGAAATATTCCAAAATGTATTCCCTCAATAACTTCTGAAAGCAGCCAGTGTAATTTTCCCACACAACATGGAGAAGTGAGTCTCTGATAGGTTCATGTTTCTGCAAAGCAAACTACTGTATAAACTGACTTTACTGCTAAATTACACTCAGTAATCTCTGGAATATTCTCCAAAACAACATTCCTGTGTGGACTTTCAGACTTGTAGAAAAAGCCACACTTTTCTTAAAGGTAAGGAACTGATTACAGGCAATATTTCAAAATAAAATGCACAAAGGAGATACTCTGTATATGTGCACCCAGAGTGATGGATAGATGGATCCTAAATATGAATAAGCTAATATTTCTTAAGGTATCATTGAAAATTTAAAGTCAAGGTCTAAAAGTTGAAATAGAACTTTGCATGTACATCAAGGTGCAAATACATTGCAGAGTGGCTCTTCTGCACATAAATTCAAATCACGAAGTCTTTAATAGAAGTTTGCACTTTACTTCCCAATATCCTAATACCAATTGGCTATACATAATCCAAAGAAAAAATTATCCCCTCAGGATTAACAATATAAAATTTCAGTAAATTTCTAAATATAAATGGATGCATTTTGGGGGGCAGGAAAGCAAATTGGATTTTAAAAAGAAAACAGAAACTAAAGTTCTCCTTGACAACAGCAAGAAAAATTAGTATATTTCAAGGACTCTTTTGTCTATTGCAATTTCACTCTTCATTCTTGTCTACACAAGTTACAGAAGAACCCCAATTTCTTGATAATTTTACTAAAATCCCTGATAAATATACTTTTAAAAATAAGCCATTCACTAGAAAGAAGTAAGGACTTTGAGGCCAGATCATTCTGAATTTGAGTCTGAATCCTATATATGTAATTTCCAAGCTACATTATGTTCCTCAAGTTACTTAACCTGCATTTTATAAGATATAAAATGGGAAGACATAGCACTTTGGGAACAAATATGATATATGAGAAATATTCCATTTAATTGCTACATAATGAATTTTGTGCAAAAGTTTAATACACTCACATGATAAAAAGGCAGGTTTCTATTCCATGAGACAGCATATATTTTTAAAATACTCAATTAGGTCTTAATATGGAGGCACTCTAAGGATGTTGCAGTATTCAGAGTTTGTAAGTATGTTTTGAATTTATTATTTTTCTCAATGGATCCCACTATCTACCAGTGTATGTCTAATATGGTTAAAACCACATGAGGTTAATATTACATGCATGATTTTCATGTATTTTTAGAATCAATATAAGCATTTCATTTTTCAATTTCTACTCATTTTCATAAAATAAATGGATACCTTTTAAAATGCAAATAATTGCTCCTTAGGCAAAGAGGGAAATGTTACTCAAACTCAACTGTTGAGTGGCATTCAGAACCTTCATAGAATAACCTGAGGTCTTCATTAAATATTTCATATTTATTCTAAAGGTCAGATTGTGGGTTTACCAAAGACCATATGTGAATGGAAATGTATACTAAAATGATAGATTATACCAAAGACAAGGAGTATACAACACACTAAAGAAAATCTCTGTGCATACGTGTTACTCTGTATTTTATGGAGGACGTATTTTCTAATAGTCATGTGTTAGTATAACATCCTTATCCTGCTACATTCTATCATTCAATACCATTCATACCTCCATCACAGTGATCACAATTTACTAGTGGCCTGGTGCGTGGATTCATGCACATTGAAAGGAAATTAATTAGAAGAAATATTTTAATATTACTATTTACCCTTTCTCTATAATAGAAGTGTCAACCAAATTCACGATTGACAATGACAGATTGAAACACACTCGTGCAATTGGTGCCAGTGAGAGCGTCATATGTATCGTT
>NW_006292026.1:1023703-1032193 GCF_000327345.1 Myotis davidii | reverse complement strand
TTCCTGGGCTGAAGAAACTCCAAGGAGGCTAGCAGTCATTAGGGAGAGGAAGCCGGACGTTGCTATGTGATGTCATTACCCGGTGCCAACAGTGACTGTTCCTAGCCTGGGCTGGGCTGTGGGCCAAGGTCTCGGCAGTGTTGGCTGCGATTTGGTGGGCTGTCATTCTGGGGTGGTAGCAGGGCTTGTGTCCCACTTGGGGGAAGCTGAGTGTTGCTTTTTGGGCGCCAGGTCCATGGTGCCATTTCTCTGTAAATGGCCAGTGCACGTCATGGCAGGTCCTGCGTTGAACGTCTGCCTCTTGGTGGTCAGTGCACATCATAGCGACTAGTCGGACAGTAGGGCACTAGCATATTAGCCTTTTATATAGAGAGAATATTATGGGTTTTGCCGTTTTCTCTCTGCCTCCCTTATACCTTCCAAGCTTTATGTGGGCAAGAACCACCTTCATGTATTTATTAGAAATGCATGTGAATTATTTTAAAAACAGTACCTTACACACAATCAAGGCTCAACAAATATTTGTTGAATGAATCCCAAATGAATAAAACCTAAATTCTAAAGGACTGTCAATTTAGGGAAGATGTAGGGCATCTGTTTTTGTGTGTTTGTGAGGGGGGAGGGTTTGGTCCTTACATCTGCTAATTACTTCCACTTACAAAGTAATGTGCACATAGATTTCAAACATATCCAGTGCATTTATCACTCCATTTTCCACCAGATAGAAGAGGTGGAAGTGACCTTGTGATGTTATTTTTACCTTGAGGTACTACTACTAGCTTTTCTTAAAACTCTAGAGGCCTCATGAAATTCAGATTAGAAATAATCTTGCCTAGAGGGTAGAAAAAGGGTGACATCTACAAATGATTCTAATATATAACCCAAAGTTAGACCTTACAAATATTTACTGTTATGGCAGATAGCAAACTTTGAACTTACAATTACAGCCTGCCCCAACCTCTCTCTGGGGATAAGGACTTAGTGTTTAGTGTTTTAGCTCAGGCTCCTGTTGATGTATTGGTTGAGATAATGGTTACAGAGATAGAACTGAACTAGAGAGGAGGTGGGATGAGGCGGCTAGTGAGAGAGGGGAAGGATGCATGATATGGAAGTATTGGTTTGGGGGAGTATTCAGAAGGGGAGGGAGAAAAAAGTACTGAAGCATAGTGAGATGTCTTTAAGGGGAGGGATGAAAAAAGAGGATCCTTAAATATTTTGACCACTTCTCTAAAAATTAATAAATATCAAAATTGTCTTTCAATGTTAGTTTTGACTGGATACTTCTTGGTCATTGTTATATATAAGATTTGTGTTTACAGTGGTCTAAGAATGACAAGGTATCCTACCCTTGTGTGAGTTATCATCTTAAGGGTGGTTTGGAAATCTCTACAATCTCGCTGCTCTGTCCCATATGGTAGCCGATAGCCACATGAAGTTACACAAAATTACATTAATAATATTTAAATAAAATTAAAAATTCAGCCTCAGGTTACTTGCACGAACTAACCACATTTTAAGTGTTCAATAGCCACGTGTGGCTAGTGATAGTGACTTCAATATCCGGAAGCACAAATACAGAAAATTTCCATTGTGACAGAAAAATCTATTGGACAGCACTATTCTAGAACCTTGGGCTTATGTCACACATAGGGTATTCAAATGGTTCAGTCGTATTAGTAGCATAGAGAAGCTATTTTGTCATTATCAATTCTACTTCAAGTAGTAAATGTGAAATATTGACAATGATGACATTTTTATGCCTTCAGTAGACTAATGTTCAGAAACCTTAGAGTATTTCTACTTCTGTTGTTGAAACTTTTATCACACAGATTTTTTGCCATATCTTTATTCTCTCTATATATTAATTAGCTACTTTATTCACTCAAGATTATAATTTTAATCTATTAAATCATTTGGATACATTTTTAAAAACTATAGTCAAAGTTACTCAGTGAATATGATAACTAGAAAATAATAATGTTTTGTGTCATGATTTTTGTTTATATCAGAATAATTTGATATGGAAGTAAAATGCAGTCCTGATTAATATATGAAAAATAGTTTGCTTTTTAACCACTCTTCTGCTGATGGACACTTGGGCTGTTTCCAAATCTTAGCTATTGCAAATTGTGCTGCTATGAATACAGGGGTGCATATATAATTTCTTATTGGTGTTTCGGGTTTCTTAGAATATATTCCTAGATGTGAGAAGATGAGTGGATAAAAAAGCTATTGTATATTTACACAATGATATAGTACGTGGGTGTAAAAAAGAAGGAACTCTGACCATTTGCAATAGCATGGAGAGTACTATGCTAAGCAAAATAGCTGTCAGAGAAAGATAAATATCACATGATCTCACTCATTTGTGGAATCTAATGAACAAAATAAACTGATGAACAAAATAGATCCAGAGACACAAAAGCATGGAACAGACTGATGAATATTAGAGGGAAGTGGGGGATGAGAAGACAGATTAACCCGGAATTTATATGCATAGTCCATGGACAAGAGCAATAAAGTGGTGAAGTCCTGGGAGGGGAGAGTGTGTGGTGGAGGGAGTCAATGGGAAAAACAAACAAACAAATGGCAATCATTAACACTTTCAACAAAGACAGATTTTTTAAAAAGATTTTGTTTCTCCAGCTACAATCTCTGGCAGATGTAAACGTAAGTAAGGAATGAATACACAGCACCTACGCTGGACCTGTTGGATTTGGCACAGTGGCACTGAAAGAGCAACCAAACACTCAGCAATCCCATCTGATTTTAACTGCTCAGTTCTGGAGAAAAATTAAAATACATCCCTCAAGTTAAGGGGATATCTGCTTTATCCCTCAGTTCTAATCAAAGAATCTGAAGGATTGTAAGCTTTCAATATATCGTTAATGCATATGCATAGACAGGGTGGGATGGGACAGGGACAGGAGCCAGGTGGAAACCTAAAAGCAGTAACAGAGTGGGGCTTGGGGATGGAGGCAGGCAAAGAGAGAGGGAGGGCTATATGAAGGAGAGAGCACTACTGCTGGGCCTTGAAATATTAGCAGGGTTTGAAAAGCTGGGGAAATTAGGAGTTGATTTGGGACACTTCAGGGCTAGTGAAGAACAGGCACCAATGGGACAAGATCCAGGCTTCTCTTCAGTCCTTTCTCTAAACTTCAGTGAACACTGACTCTGGGCCAGGCCCTATTCCACCACTAGAAAGCATGGCAGATCTATATTTCCATCACATTCAGGATTGAAATAGGAAGCAGAAGCTGGAAAGAGAAGGGAACGCATCACAACATGGACCATCATGCAAGGTGAACATGCTGCTAAGGAGCATGGGAGTGGCATAAACAGTGTGCATTGTTTTGCCAATTAGATGTTAAGTGCCTTGAGAGAGGAACTTAATTTTTGAACAGTTTAAAAATGCCTTAATATGGTTGTGGGTTGTTTTTGTTTTTGCATATAGCAAGTAGAAAATAATTATTTTTGAAGCAGTGTGGTATAACAAAAAAATATATATATTGGTTTAGGAGTCTTGAAATATAACTGTTTCAATTCCCTTGTCTGTAAAAATCAAACAGATAAAAAGAGACTGTCAGATCATTTTATGATTCTTTACAGATGTAGTCATTAAAAATCCATTTAAAAATCCATGATTAGGATTATCAATTATTTAGCATCACTGTTAATAAGGAGTTCTCCTTTGAGGGGCAAGGCATGATGACTGAGAAAGCACACCTGGCCTCTTGTCAATTCAGTTTATGAGAAGCCTAGCTCACTGTACTTGCAACACTGGATTAAGCACAGACTTTTATCAGATTTGAGACACCTGACCCCTGAGTCTTAGTAGCTTTGTTTGTGGAGTGGCTGGAAATAAGGAATATGTATGTTATAAAAATAAATAAATAAAAAGAACAAGGAAAAAAAGGAACTACCCAGGCAACTCATATGCACTTGTCCTCAACCCAACTGCATATATCCTCTTGACAGAAAACACTTGTTCTATGTTGTTTCAGTTGAAAAGTCAAATTGTTTGGCCAGTGTTGCTCAGTGGTTGAGCATCAACCTATGAACGAGGAGGTCATATAGTTCGATTCCAGGTCAAGGCACATGCCCAGGTTGCAGGCTCGATCCTCAGTGTGGGGCTTGCAGGAGGCAGCCAATCGATGATTCTCTCTCATCACTGATGTTTCTATCTCTCTCTCCCTTTCCCTTCCTCTCTGGAGTCAATAAAAATATGTTTTTAAAAAGAAAAATCAAATCTACAAACCAATTACAATAATAATATATGGGCAGTGTAGCAGAAGGTGCTCAGGATCTATACTAGGGACCACTTAACTCCAGATTTCAGCTATTGGATCAAGCTTTTCTGTGGGAGAGTCATATCATAAATGGTATTGTTAGTATATGAAGAAAAAAATTAAACAGAAAACACAGAACCAAATTAATATGATGAACTTCACATATGTTAATAAACATTTGACTTGCCATATTATTGCCTAAGACTGGTCGGTAACATTTAGTGGAGTAGGAGTATTCATCTGTAGTGATGTGCTAGAAGAGACAGCATCAGTTGAAGTGGTGAAAAAAATTGGAGTGGCAGAGAAATTGGTCTGTTCACATGAATAACCTGTGTAAAGGATTGGAGATAGGAGAAGATAACTCCCTTCCATTGACAGAGTCATTCCCTCTCAATGAATCAGCCATGGCTCTCCTGAGAGTCACAACAATTTGCATATTTAGTGATTGATGTGCAGTGAGATTGTAAATCACATTTGAGTCTTACTTAGCTGAAAGGCTCTGTCTGCTATCTCAGACGTAGAAAGATGAACATTTGTACTACATACCTCAAGAATTCACATTGTTCAAATGCACTATAATTTCAGGAATGATCTGAAAATACCCATCAATCTGCACTGCTGAACTTGGAACACGGGGCACTCAATCATTGGGAATCATTTACCACTTGATAGGGTAGATTGAGGGCTTCAGGTAATTTGTGAAATACTTTATAGGCTTTTTTCTTATCAACATGCTGCATTTGCCCCATAGCAAGTTCCCTTAACCAAGGGGAAAACAAAAATAAGCGCCACCACAACAAACCTGTTACCCAGGAGATAGGAATATATATATTCAGTGTGCTGGTAATTTTTCTGACTCTCCATTTACAGAAATATAATTATTTTCTTTTTGCTTTAGGATTGCTGATTTTGCTCACAGATTAAGGCTAATGTTAGAAGTGAGATCACGAGAAACAAAATGTATTCTCCATGGAGAATAATTCTATTACTATTGCTGGCCCAATCTTGTAGCTAAGAGGTATTTTCTTTCAAGAAGAAAAATTGCCACTATCCAAATACTGACTGCATATTTTATCTTTAAGTGTGGAAAGCAATGATGACACAATTAACCTTGCAAACTAGTGAATTACTAAAAGCCAGTACAAAATAGGGCAAAAAGGAAGCTGCTAATAATTTGCTACATGTGAAACTGTCCTGAATAAAGTACAATAAAATGCATATTGTTGCACTGTTTAAAATGTTCTAAAGAGGAAACAGTTTCTGGGAAAGTAGACTAAGAAGCTGTCCAAATGAGGTCATGGTGCCTTCTCATTCCTAAAGATTTCAGTTTCTGCCTCATTGTCACACTCTTCAATATATGACTCATCATAATTTATGGGATTTAAATAACCATTGAAAACAATTTTCTCACTAGTAAATTTGGCCTAGTAATTCATTGAAATCCTTTATTCCAGAGATCTTGTCCTCCGCCCTGTGTTGGCCACTTGTTCTCATGGTTATACCCTAGATTTTGTCATAAAATCTGCTTTAAGCATCACATTTTCTAACCTCCACCTCCTATGTTACCAGCTTATCTTATCTAGTAACCTTCTTCAAACAATTCCTTGATATCACCATGCCTCACAATTCATTAATTCCACTGGTTTTCCAACATTCATCAAACTCTTCATACTCTCACTTTTATTCTTATCAAGCATAAACTCCATAGTTTTTCATTATAAACACTTTCATGCATATGCACTCATATTCCTTTGCCCTCTCTCATTTCTGGATGTCATTTGATAATATCAAAGCCCACTACAGCCAACTGCCCATTCATTCCTTGCTCACTCTCTTGTTGTTAAATCTTCCATAAGAAAACATAATCATTCTGAGTTGTCTCATTTTAAATTCATGATCACTAACTTCAAGTTGACTCTTAGCAAGGCCCAGCAGTCTTGCTATATTTCTTTCTTTAAAAAAAATGTTTTATTGCTTAAAGTATTACAAAGAGTATTACATAAGTCTCCTTTTAACTTCTCTCAATAAACTCCAAAACAAAAACACTTATATCCTAATTCTTCTGAGCTCAATTTTGAGCTATTTACTAAACTCATCTTTGTGCTAAAATAACTTAGATGAACTTAATGTACAAGCACAACTAAAATACTGATACCCAGGGAGTGTTCCATCTAGAGAGCTCAAAAAAGGCTCCACAGAGGGGTCCACCTATGAACTGTTTTCAAAGATCACTCAGAATTTCCCAGGACAATCCTCAGCTGACAGAAAGGCAGAGTGAATATCACAGGAAAATAAGTCGAGGTATGAAACAATTACTAAGCACAATAACTAAATCATACTATGTGTTTGGAAAGAAGAGAAAATGGCAAGGCATGTAACTGAAGAAATTACCACTGACCAGATGACAAAAGACCTTATCTTAAAGATTTGAAGGGTAGACATTTAATTTTCTTGAATGCAAATTAACTTGACATTTATGGTTAAATATCTCTAAATAAACATATTTTGAGATGATATAGAAAACATTTATGTTCAACTGTACATGCATTTAAAATGTGCCTGCACGTTCCATGTGTGTTTTAGCCACCTTTACATCTACACAAACACTTGTGAACAGTACCTCCATCTCCATCTCCCTAAACTCTTCTCCATTTGAATATTCTATCCATGTTATACTACATAAAGGAGCTGATCATTCTCCAATTTTAAATTAACCAACATTTAGGGAAAAGAGGCGGGATGTACAGTAGTAAGTATATTTAAGTCCCATGACTGGGCTTGCCACTTAAAAGCTAAATGGCACAGATCAAGTCTATTAATCC
This sequence comes from Myotis davidii, assembly GCF_000327345.1. Taxonomy (NCBI): domain Eukaryota; kingdom Metazoa; phylum Chordata; class Mammalia; order Chiroptera; family Vespertilionidae; genus Myotis; species Myotis davidii. Next base: position 1,025,082 of record NW_006292026.1, on the reverse strand, counting down.
CTCTGCGTGTTAGTCTCTTCATTTATAAAATAAGGGAAATAGCAACTGTCCTCACAGAAATTGCTCTAAGAATTAAATAAGTTAATGGAATAAATATATTAAAATATAAATGCTGTAAAATGATAGTATTTGTAGCGGTAGTACCAAAGGAAACACTACTTCAGGATTTGCATATATTAAATCTTGATAGAAGTATTTCTAGTTACAATTCAAAGTAGAGTTCAATTTTTACAAAATTACATAGAATCATTCAATGTACAACTTAGATATTTATAAAAATAAAAATTCAATTAAAGGGATATACATATAAAGTATTACAATAACATCTGTGTTTATTTTTCATTCATTCATTAATTTGACAAATGTTTTGAAAATTACCCTTAATAATTAAACAGCCAAAATTTAATGTTTATCAAATACCACATACTATTTTATGTGTACAGTAATTATCTGATTTAGTCACCTCCAAGTCCCTCTGTGATAAATACTACTTTTAGTTACATTTAAAATATGTTGTAAAAAAGTCTCCGGTTTTCAGTAATTTGCAGGCATCACACAGCAGGCCTATGAAAATGCGAGGAGTCACAGCCAAATTTGATTCTAGTACAAGCATCTATACGGACTACACTAATTTTTCTAAGCACATAACTTCTTCTGCAAGCTCATGGTATGGCCTCAAAATTTTTGCAGTTAGATAAAATTATATGGTTAACTCACTAATCATAGTGCAACCATAAAGCAAATATGAATTGTCTCCATAGGAGTCTCATTCAACTTTTCAAAAATAATGTTTTCTTTGTGCTCTGTGCCAGACTGTAAATGAAAGGATACACTGTGAGTTTCTCAAAATCTGGGTTCATCTTAGCTAAATAGTTTTCATAAAATACACATACAAAATTCAGTATGTCTTGATTAAATAAACCAGAGGTTGGTATAACCCATGGATATGAGTTTTTAAAGCAGTCATCTAATCTAATAAAAGAGAAACATGCAAATTGACCATACCTTTGCTATGCCCTAAGCCAAGCCCACCAGCCAATCTGAACAACTATATGCAAATTAACTCAAACAAGGTGGCTGCCAGCAGCCACGGAGCAGGAGCAAGCAGGAGGCTTCATTGCCCTGGCGATGGAGGAAGCCAAGCTTCCCGCCTGCCCTGGCCGGCTGTGGCCTCCACTAAAGGCAACAGCGTTTCAATTATAGAAGATAAATAAATCCCAGATACCTGCTTCCAGCCAGCCTCCACTGGGAACTTGTGTGGCTGGGGGGCGTGGCCAGCCTGCAAACCGCTATCAGCCCCTCACCCAGACTGCCCAGGCACCCCAGCAGGACCCCCCACCCTGAAGGGGCTTTGGCCAGCCTGCAAACGGCCTTCAGCC
>NW_006292026.1:1014591-1023690 GCF_000327345.1 Myotis davidii | reverse complement strand
AGGCTGCAAACAGCCATCCACCCCTCACCCAGGCTGGCTAGGCACTCCTGTGTAATAAAAGGGTAATATGCGAATTGACCCTAACAGCAGAACTACTGCGAATGACTGGTCACTATGACACACACTGACCAACAGGGGAGATTGGCTCAGCCACAAGCCAGGCTGCCAGCTGCCAGCACAGCAGTGATGGCGGTAGCCTCTCCTGCCTCCTCAGCAGTGCTAAGGATGTCCGACTGCAGCTTAGGCCTGCTCCCGTCTGGCAAGTGGACATCCCCCAAGGGCTCCTGGGCTGCCAGAGGGATGTCTGACTGCCAGCTTAGCCCAGATCCCCCAGGGAGTGGGTCTAAGCCAGCAGGTGGACATCCCCCGAGGGGTCCCAGACTGCGAGAGGGCACAGGCTGGGCTGAGGGACCCCCCCCCGAGCGCACAAATTTTTGTGCACCAGGCCTCTAGTCCTATATAATAAAAGACTAATATGCAAATAGACCAAACAGAGGAATGACCAGTCACTATAACGCTCACTGACCACTAGGAGGCAGGCGCTCCATGCAGCAGGAGCACCACTCAGCCAGAAACCAGACTCAAGGCTTGCAAGTGCAGCACTAAGTAGGTCCGACTGGGAGAGGACTTATACTGGCAGTCACACATCCACTGAGGGGTCCTGGACTGCGAAAGGGCACAGGCCAGGCTGAAGGACCTCTCCCCCCAAGTGCATGAATTTCATGCACTGGTTCTCTAGTAATTGCTATAATCAGTATGTAGAAATAAACTTTGGCTAGTGGGTTCTGCCAAATTACAGAGAATCATTCAATGTGCAAGTTAAATATTTATAAAATATAAAAATAAAAAAATCTTGAGCCAAAGACAAAAATAGTATCAAAAGTGATGAACAGAAGAAAACTAATTAAGAAATATGAGTCCAGTCCAGCCGCCATGACTCAGTGATTGAGCTAAACCCATGGACCAGGAGGTCAGGGTTCGATTCCCAGTCAGGGCACATGTCTGGGTCATGGGCTCAATCCCGAGTGGGGAGCATGCAGGAGGCAGCCTATAGATGGTTTTCTCTCATTGATGTTTCTATCTCTCTCTCCCTTACCTTTCCTCTCTGAAATCAATAAAAATATATTTTAAAAAAAGAAATGTGTGTCCAGATCCAACCCTGTTTACATAATCAGGCAGAGAAGGTAGAATCAATCACATCCACTCTACTCAAGGCAAGAATTAAAGTGTTCTTTGCAAAAAAGCTGATTAGTTAGGGAGTTGTGGAATTTGGGCAGGAAATACATCTTAGGAATAACCAACTCTCAACTGTCCTAGCACATGCAAAATTACACTATCAATTAACATGATTATAATTTTGGTTTAACTTTCTAAAGTGACTTGCAAAAACAAAAAGTGGTATGTATATTTTAATGCCATTTCCACAATGCATTGAGTTGAGAAGGACAGAAAATTCACTCATTCAACAAATATTTATGAGCAGGTGCAATGGGATTGTCACTGGATTGTGAAAGAGAAAGTAAGGCAAGTATTCTGTTCTTTAAAAGTCATGGTACCTTTCGAATACACAAATGAATAAGTATAATAAAATGGGTACAGTAATCCAAGTATGAACCATGTGCTCTGAAACATTGCAAGAGAAGAGGACAAACTCAATAGGGTGAAAGAGACTTAAAGAGGAAGAGACATTTACATAGAACCTTGATGAATGAGTAGATGAAATCTAAACAATAAATGAGTAGGGACAAAGGAAATGCCAAGAGAGGGAAGGGCTTAACCAATGAAAAAAAAAAGTGTGACAGATTTAAACCATAGTGGGTAGGTTTGAATGTGTATAAGATGTGCAAGAAGATGAAAGTGGTAGGAGATGAATCTATAAAGGTGGGATGGGTCAAATTTAAACAGAACTACGTTGTAATGAAAAAATACCTGCGTTCTGAATTTACAGGACATGACATTTTTTATTGTTGAGAATACTACAGACCTTACCTAAAGGTCTGTTATTTTCCCCACACTTTTTCACTCTCCTCCCAGCCCCCACTCCACCCTAGGCCTTCACCACACTATTATGTGTGCCTATGGGATATGTTCATATGCATACAAGTCGTTTGTTATATTTTGATTTCTAGTTCTGTTCTTTGAAATGCTTATCTACACTATTAAGCAGTCTTTCTAAAATACACTCACAATAGAGAGCTCTATACTATTTTCAAACAAGTAAGTGTCTGTTTAGGAAGATCTTCCAGACACAATACTAATGATGGACTGAGGAAAATGACAGAGAAGCCAATCAGCAGTTTATTAGAACAATTCAGGAAAAAAATGACTTTGAAATAAGATGCCAGCAGTATGCATGGAAAGAGGGGTGTAGTCGAGCTATAATTTGATGGTAGAATTAACAGCATGTGTGAACAAATAGCGGTGAGTTTAGAAAGTTGATTGATTTTGATTCCTGGAAAAAAACAGAAACTTTAAACTTATACAGAGAATAAATATAAAAATATAAAGAGAATTGTTTTCTGTCTATCCATATGTTCAAAGCCATGAGTACAAGTCTCATGCTCAAATACAAATAGGTCCTATTTCCATCCTCAAGCACATATAGGTCCAATTAATTGATATGCTAAACTTGCAATTCTCTTTCTCTTCCTCTTCAAACATACACACACCCTTTCACTTATGCCTCATTGATCGTTCTGCCAAGTCCTAGGTTACATTTTTCTTAGAAGCTGAAATGATTAATGAATTCTTCTATGACTAATGAGCTCGATATAAGAGAGATCTAGCGTTGCTCAGTAATTTGGTACTCTACCCATGTCTTAGTAAGAAAACACAGCCACGCATTGATTATTGCTAATGATATCAGGTTGCTTGAGCACCTGCAGTCCTTGTCTTGTGCTTGTAGGTCATTGGGATTTATAGATTTCCTGCTAGAGATTACAAAGGAGAACCCTGAATGGCAATGGCAGCACACTCCCATTGACTCCAATGTATTGCTTTATTGAGAATTCTGAATGTGTTTTACCAAAAACATTCACCTCTTTTGGTTCATGTATTGTAACAATATGGGGAAAAAATCACTCAGAATTTTCTAATTGCTTGTACATTATGAAAACTTTATAAGTAACTTAGAGGTGAAGATAGGGCAGGAGGACAATATGCCGGCTTCCCATAATGGTTTGCTTTGGTAGAACAATATAGCTCTGCAGTTGGCGGTTGCTAGTTACTGAGATAGTTGTGAAATAGGCAATACATCACTTCAACCAAGAAAACAAGTTAAACCTGAGTCTCAAGGGATTTTTCAAAATCAGGGAAAACAGTGTGGCTTAACTATATTGAAAATTCTATGCTTCCCTTTTTTATTTGTTTTTGTGGGACTAGATATGCAATGTACTTGAATATGTACATGTACTCCTTTAGACTGGCATTACATGGCTTAAAATTAAATAAGATGGCTGGAAGGGAAGAAAATGGTATATATAAATAGTTTTGATGAAATATGGCAGAATAAGTAGGGTATTTTTAAGGATAATTATTTGAAAATATTATCTTAAGGGCTTATAACTTCAATGCTACTATTGCTTTTTATGTCATATCCATAAGCTTATATAAACAAATAGTATTTTAATGATTATAATATTCAAATTTAATTAGATTTAAAAATTGATTAAGGGATTACAAATTTATGAACCATAGAAGTTAAGATTAGTAAGAATACCAATAAACAAAATAAGGACTTTTATCTCCTAGTAAATTTGCATGGGAACTGATACACAATACACACTCACTGTTTGCTGAATGGATTAACTAGCTTTTCTTAGTGTACCAATTTGGTTAATTTCTAAATTCTTATAAAGGAGTGAAACTTGCTTACATGGTTTAGATCTCTAGTTTGGTAAAACAGTTTTAAACAATTAATGGAGATAAATAAAGTAAGCAAAATCACAGTCTATCCAAAGTCCCAAATGTACAGTGCTACACAGATAATGTATACTCCTGATACCCGAGAATAAAAGTTCTAATTTTATAAGGAAGTTCGCACTAGAGAGAAAAACAGCTGATGCTACCACTGTGAGTCTAATGGCTATAATTTTTCCAACTGCCTTGCCAAGGCCTGCCAAGATTATAAATCTAACAAGCATCATCATAGAAATTAAAGTACATGAATAGGTGGGGATTAAGAAATCAGTAAGTGGCTACTGAAGCATTATGTTCTAAATCTTCCAAAAACTGGACAAAAATGCCTACACAGAATAAAAGAGTTTTTTATATAAAGGCAAGCCAGCTTGTAACAATGACTTTAAATTCAATATTTTGCCTGAATAGCTCAATTTACAGCTCTAAATCTCTTGTGATTGAGACTATGAAGCATGTAAGTTTAAGAGGGACGTTCAGGAAGCCAGTCTGAGAAACAGCTTGCTTTAATGCTATACAGAAAGCTCTACAATACTAATATTAATTTCAAACAGACATTTTCTGTATAGGTTTTTGTAAGTAACCTAACCGGGTTTAGAATTTTTTTAATAGATAGATAGATAGATAGATCTATAAATACACCAGCGTCACATCCAGCAAGATGCAGTTTAAGGCAGGTTGGAAACTATATGTATTAAACTTTCTCCTTACTGAATCATATATCCTCAATTAATTCGCTTGGCCATATAGTATATGCCTTGATAAAAAAGCCAAAGTATTTTGGGTAGATGGATATATTAATGGTTAGATAGATAGCTTTTATTAAAACAAAAAAAAAACAGCTACAACATTTCCATTAATAAAAATAAGTTCTTTTTATTTAGTAGTCAATAAAAGTACATATAATACCTAATCAGTTTAACAACCAATCCCTTCATAAGATGCACATAAAGAAAAAATAAAAACCTGTATTTCCTCCATTATTACTAGTTGGGTATTGCCTCCCAAAATTTGTTTCTTTCCATCTGTGTATGCATGCATATAAATTTGCTTAACAGTTGTAGTATTTTAAAAAAATATTTTTGTTGATTTTTAAAGAGAGAGGAAGGAAAATGGAGAGAGAGATAGAAACATCAACATCAACTGGCTGTCTCTGGCACAACCCCCTGCTGGGGATTGAACACACAACCCAGGATGTGCCCTGATCAGGAATTGGAACCAGTGACTTCTTGGTTCATAGGTAGAAGCTCAACCACTGAGGCATACAGGTTGGGCCATTTGTAGACTTTTGATTCCTGCATTTTTTATATAAAACTAGTAGCCCGGTGCACAAAAATTTGTGAAGTCAGGGGTGAGGAGGAGGAGTGGGGCCAGACCCCTCAGCCCGACCTGGACCTGCACCCTCTGTCATGTTCTGAAGCCCACCCCGGGAAAGTTCCCACCCTCCTCCCAGTGGCCTGGCATGCTGCATACTGAATTACTAACATCTTGAGGACACATTCACTCATTATTCACTCACTCAGAAAACCCTCTTATCCTGCTTCAACTTCAGTGCCTGGCCTGGTGCCATGGACCTGAGAGGGTTTACTGAGTGAGTGAATAATGAGTGAGTGAATGAGTGAATGAATGAGCAAGTAAGTGAATGAGCAAGAAGCTACCAGTGGGGATAGTTTGCACTCTGCTCTCAGCTGCCTGACGCCAACCGGGGAAGTTCCCGCCCTGCTCCCAGCATTCCCACTCCCCTTTCCCGGCTGCATAGTTTGTGCAGGGCAAAGGCTGCCTGGGTGTGGGTTTTGGCAAATCAGTGCATTAGCACCTGCCAGCCTGGGATCCCAGAGGAGGGCCGTTTGTGGGCGTGGCCAGTGGCAGATCAGTGCATTAGCACCTGTCTGGGGTTCCCGTTGGAGGGCCGTTTGTGGGTGTGGCCGGTGGCCAATTGCTGGGGTTCCACCACCAGCCCTGGGTCTGTTCCCATATGGCCCACCTGCCACCGGGGTGCAAATAGCAGGCCTGGATGGCATTGGGGCAGGCGGGATAGCACTGTCCCGCCCTGACTGCAGTATGCAAATTAGCCACCATCTTTGTTGGCGGTTAACCACCATCTTAGCTGGTGATTAATTTGCATATCTCGCTGATTAGCCAATGGGAAGAGTAGCGAAGTTAAGGTTAATTACCATTGTTCCCTATTATTAGATAGGGTTGAATTTTGAGTACAGTAGGTCCTCGGGTTCCTATGGCGCGATGTAATGCAATTTTCGCAGTAAGTTGGAACCCACCTACATAAGCACCTACGGCACTCACATGCAGCACATACACAGCAGTAATGAAGTGAAACAGCAAAAAAAATTTAAAACATAACAATTCCTGACCTTTACTTGTGGTAAATAAATAATAAAAAAACATAAAGCACATATATACATACGTCGACATGACAGAACTTTTTTTTATAAATAAATAGGAGATGGCGACGTAACCACTAAATGACATACGTTGAGTCTGACATATGTTATGTATGACAACCCGAGGACTGTCTGTATTACCTTCATAATTACTATATACTTGTATGTTACTGTCCTCCTACATAACACTTCACTCATATTATGTTATATTGTAGAAATACTTTGATTTAATAACTATTTCTCTTGCTTACTATAGAATCTTCTTAAAAATGTATTTTCTAATTTTATCTTCCCAGTAGTCCTGTGAAGCAAAACTTATTATCCCCATTTTGCACTTCAGCTAAAAGAGGCTAGGGACATAAATGCCTGCCTAGGGTCACAGAGTCAGGGAATGTCAAGATCAAACCTTCCATACTATGCGTTATAGAAATGAAGTGATTGAAGATTTGCACTTCTGAACTTCCATAAACTTGTTATACCTGACATCACTTTGTATTTGAACCCCCATATTAATAATAAACTACACATCATTACCTGACTAATACTTCTATACAGTAATAATTAACTAATGACGTATGGAAGTAATGGCTCCTAACTAATGGTTGTCAGTATTCGAAGTACATACAAAATAATCTATGGGATTTTTTTAAAGGTCAATAACTTGAAATTCTACATTATGTTTTATAAAGGAAATAATTGCCTAAGAGACATTCAAAATTATGACTTAGTTAACTCTTGTAAAGAAGAAATTTCTCTTTTGTTTCTTCACCAGCAGAAAGCATGCCATCAGGCCCCACTTCCCTTAGCAAAACCTGAGAAAATAATTCGGAAAGCCACTTACAGTAATTAACTAAGGGTAGACACACCACAGGGACCAAAGGTGCCTGCCACTCTCCCCAAAGCATATGATTTATGTCTGTTTCATCAATATTTTTTTTACACTTTAAAAATAAGATGTAGGTAAAGATGATTTTTACTTCCCTTAGTGGTTATTTGAAATAAGATTTTGAGTGGAGAGTATTTTTTTCACTATAACGAAGATATATTGAATATCTTTTCCTTGTTAGTTTTAGGCTATGCATGCCTACATTGTAGCATTCTAAATTATACATTTCAATATCTAGCCAGACAGCTGACAGTGTTCAGTGACGAGTACGAAATTGGGCTGTGGAACTCAGGAATGGTTTGAACTAGGTGTTTGGAAGTCAATTGCTCATAGTGAGGTTATGAAAATAAATTCCCCCAAACAGTGTGCCTAGAAAGACAAGAAAGAATTCAGAGACAGACCCCTGGGGGAAGGACTCTAAGGGATAAGAAAAATTATGTATCCATTACAAGTAGAAAGTTTTAAAAAAAGGCTTTCTCACTGGCCAAGGGAAGTATGTTAAAGAGTTTTGACCTAGCAAATAGATAAAGGAGAAAGAAGAAAAGAAACTTATATATAAACCTAAATGTCATATTTGATACTGAACATTTGTGTGGCTGATAAAAGAAGAATATGAGACTTCAGATATTGCTTCTGGCCTTTATACTCTCATGCCATAGTGCATATATTATATGTCTTCAATGAGGACTAGTTGGGCCATGTCCAGTGGGATGGAGTTACCAACTGATGTGTGCAATGGAAGTCTGATCTTTAGTAGGGAAACCCCACATGTTTTGAGTGGTTGAAATCAGATACTATCCAAGCACTCAGGGAATTTGCCCAAATGAATCATTTTTTGGGTCATTGCTTTGGCCTAGTTTTTACCCACTGGTGGTTGTGCTATTTCATAGCAACAATAAATTTACAAGCCAAATGGTGAAACTTGCAACCAAAATAATACTGGTAAAAATTAGGTACCTCCTAATTGAGTTGGCCACCTCTTGGGGAAACCATTCAGAAAACTTCCAGTAAGCTATAATCACTATACTATAATTAAAATGGTTTTGTTTTGATGCCACGGATTACAGGTAAAGCAAGAAGAAATCATACTCAATTATAATTAGGAAATATTACTAATCTCAGGGGAGAAAATGAAAGTGTTCCCCTCAATCAGCTATAATTCTTCCAGCAAAATGTTTATGTAGATGGACACATTAAAATTTAGATGATGGTACTAGAAACAAATAGTTGATGAAAGTCATTTATTTTTCAATATCTGGAGTTATATCAATACTAGAGGCCCGGTGCACAAAATTCATGCATAGGTGGGGTCCCTAGGCCTGGCCGGTGATCAGGGCTGATCGGGGCTAGAGAGGAGGCGACAGCCACCGGGCCAGGCGTGGAAGGAATGGACACCAACATCGTCAGTGCTCCGCCACCACGGTTCCCCACCTCTTCCCCTTCTCCTTCCCTCACCACTGCACCACTACAGGTGGCAGGCTGATCAGGACCTGCTGACTGGGGGGAGGGGACCACAGGAGGTTGGCCAGCTGGGGTGTGGGGAGGAGGAGGGACCAAGGGAGGTTGGCCAGTCAAGGGAGGTTGGCTGTGGGAGCACAATGACCACCAGAGTGCAGCTCCTGCATTGAGTGTCTGCCCCCTAGTGGTCAGTGTGTGTCATAGCAACTGGTTGTTCCAGTCCCTTAGGCATATATATATATATATCTACACTAATAAAAGAGAAAAAAGGTAATTGGCGTACCTTTGCTATGCCCAAGCCACACCCACCAGCCAATCAGAGCGGCTATATGCAAATTAAACCAACCCAGAGAGCAGGCAGAAGCCATGGAGCTGGAGCAAGCAGGAGGCTTGGTTGCCCAGGCAATGGAGGAAGCCAAGCTTCTCGCCAGCCCTGCCCAG
>NW_006292026.1:983890-1013678 GCF_000327345.1 Myotis davidii | reverse complement strand
GCGGCGATTGGAGGGTGATGGGGGTCAACGCCTGAGGGCTCCCAGTATGTGAGAGGGGGCAGGCTGGGCTGAGGGACACTCCCCCCCGCCCCCACCCAGTGCACGAATTTCCTGCAACGGGCCCCCTAGTATATATATGTAACTTTTGGGTTTGCTAAATTAATATATTACACCATGATATTTATATACCATACTGACAAAGACCTTAAAATAATTGTGTTATATAGACCTAAACTTACAAGGGTGGGGGGGGAGGGACTGGTATAGTATTTCCATACTAAAAGGCCACATAAGGAAGCCAGAGCATTTACTGTTATAGTAAACACAAATTATTCAAGAAGTAACAATGTTCAGCCTTCCAGAGTTTGGCATTCTCTCAGACACGCCCCTTTCTAGTTATAGATGGCACCTGAATAACTCAAGATATTTTCTTTGTTGGAATTCTCTTTCTTAAGCTAACTGGAGAAGAAATAAGAATAAAATCAAAAGGCAAATGATTTATGCAATCTAATCAATAAAAATAAAGTTAAAGAGACTGGCCAGTGTGTCTCAGTGGTTGAGTGTCAACCTATGAATAAGGAGGTCAGGGTTTGATTCCCTGTACGGCACATGTCCGGGTTACAGGCTCAATCCCAGTGTGGGGCATGCAGGAGGCAGCTGATCAATGATTCTCTCTCATCATTGATATTTCTCTCTGTCTTTCTCTCCCCATTCCTTTCCAAAATCAATAAAAATATATTTTTTAAAATAAAGTTAAACAAAAGAAGAGCAAGATAATAACTTCTTATTTATAAGTGGCTAATAAAGAATATCAAATTATGCTTTAAAAAAGCATAATCATTTATTATTCCAAAAAAATAAGAGAAACACAATTTGGTCATTTAAACGCTAAGAATCTGGTTAGTTATAATAAACATTACAAGTTTCTTTGGAAGCTTAATTATAAAATAGCTGGTTTTGCTCTAAATTGGGATGAATGTGTACATATGCCAGAAAACCAAGATAACTTATCCTAATCACCTTAATGTTTATTTACTATCTATGCATTAGCGTGGCCCCAGCCCTTATCCCATTCCAAAGAATTACATGGGTTATGCAGGTCTTTTTGTACATACCTTATATAAGTGCCCCACGAATAAAAGGCCCAAAATAAATGTTTATCAAGATAATAAATTGTTACCAAAGAGGTTATTTTTACATCATTCATGAAGAGAAAATTGTATTCAAACATGACACTTTATGATACATGACTTTACTAACAACTTCATGGTATGAAGTTAAATGAAATCACACAAAAGCACAACTTCTGAGAGCACAGAGACTGCTTAATGTTTTTTACTGTGTTAGCACTTGCATTCCTGATAGGCAGTTATTGCTACCCAGGCCCATATGAAAGTTACAATGAAATCAATGTGAATCCTACAGGCAAAGAACTTCAGGATTTAAAATGAAATCAAGTGCAAGCCTCTCTGGTGTTAAGCCAGTTCAATGACTTGTGAAGTTTTGAAGCTGTCCTTAGAGACTATAAATTAATTCCTAAGGATTATCTTCCCTGTTGGGTAAAAGGCAGAACTGAAACTGAGGGGGGAGGGTGTGGAGAGCTTTTTTCAATTAACTAAATTGCTTTATGCAAAAGTAGTTTCCCCAGGCCTTCAGAGTTGTGGCCTAACTACTAAGAGAGAAAAAGCTGACTTTCAATCCATAAGCTCGACATGTTCTCAAATAAATGATCCAACTGGAACCTACCTGTAATTCTGTATCTGAAAATGCAGGTGCAGATTTCAGGGTATTAAATAGCAAAGGAAAATATATGTACTTATATGTACATTAACAGTTATCTCACAAAGTCAAATTAAATTGTACTAAATGGGCTGCTTAAAAAATAATTTTGAAGTTCTTTCTCAACTTGAATTATCAGGAATAAAATTTCTGTAGTTACAAATAAAAAAAATTGTTGTTTAATACTCCTTTGCCTATTACTTAATGGACTTTGAATTTACAGCTTATGTAAACACATGAGCCTGAGTTTTAATGGCTAGACTTTTTCTTAACATTCTCTTATAATTCTACACAAGTGGACAGTGCACATTGCCAAGAACAAGACAAACAAGCTGTCTTGTGATGAGCACCAAGCCAAGGTATACATACTAGGAATAGTGAAAAGAAACACACACACACTATTAAAAACAGACTACAGTAAAACAATAGAATGGGGCCCTTACTGCAAAACTGAGAGGAAAAGCAGAGCTGTGGAAATTATTTCAAAACCACTTGGCTAACTTAATAAAATGTGAAAGAAGACTTCGACCCCACAAAAGGCAAAAGTTTGATATGCTACAATCAAAACATTAAAATTCACACTGTCAGATCAAACAAACATATTTATACTGTATAAATTAGTACTCTGTCTTGGGAAAGTAAGTTGGAAATATTTAGAAACATAAAATGCACAAACCCTTTGTCCAAGAAAACTGGTTACTATAAATTTATCTCACAGTTAAATCACCATGAATAAGTAAAAGTATGTTTAAGTGTATGGACACCAGACCATGCTTCATAATGACAAAAAGTATACACAAAACAACCATTCATGAGGAAATGAATGGCTAGTATGGATAATAAATGAAAAATGTATCTATTCTCTGTGTAGCACATATCATAACCTACAGACACAGACTATAGTGTAGTGAATTCCAGAGGGAAAGGTGGGGAATGAGGGCTGGGTGGAGGTGAGCAAAATGGGGACATCTGTAATAATGTCAACAAAAAATAAGTCTTTATATGCAGAAATAAATTTATCTTATTATGTGAAAAAGAAATGAATTGCAGGGCAATGTTTTGCAAATAAATAAGAACATATGTCTGCATATGGCTAGATAATTTATGGGAGAATAGACAGGCAAGTCTCAACTCTTTATTCTTGGGCAAAAAAAATGGTGGCAGTAAATGGGGGTGGAAGGTCAGGATGGATTTTTCTTACTTTACACCATTCAGTTCTGATTAATTTTTCTTAACCACTAGCATTTATTTATAAAATTAAAAAGTATTAAAATACTGTCAAAGCTTTCTTTGTGATGTTATATTTTTTAAATATATTTTTTATTGATTTTAGAGAGGAAGCGAGATGGAGAAAGAGTTAGAAACATCAATGATCAGAGAGAATCCTTGGTCGGCTGCCTCCTGCACACCCCACACTGGGGTGTGTACATATTTATGCACAAATACACAGAGAAAACTGTCCAGAACTGTTCATACAAAAATGTCATAAATTGTGATAGAAATAACATGGTGCCAGAATATGGGGTAGTGTGGGGGGAGTAAGGTAAAGCAGGCTATGACTCATGTTTTATTCTCTGTATACTTGCCTATTTTGATTTTTTTTTATAAGGGGCATACATTACTGCACTGTTTTTGTAACTTTGAAAGCTCAAGAAAGCAGTGATAGGAAGGAATGCTTTGATTAAGCTTCTAAATCACAGAGGTGGAAAAAAAACTGTCAAAAAATCAGCCCAGCTGCTGTGGCTCAGAGGTTGAGCATCCACCCAAGAACTAAGAGGTCACTGGTCAATGCCTGGTCAGGGCACATGCTGGGTTGCAGCTTGATCCCCAGTGTGGGGCGTATGATGTGGGAGGCAGACAATCTATGATTCTCTCTCATCATTGATGTTTCTATCTCTCTCTCCCTCTCCCTTCCTTGCTCTCTAAATATTAATTTTTAAAAACATATTTAAAAAAGAAATCAGACAGATGCAACAATGTGAATATACCCCACACCACGGAACTGTACACTTAAAAAAATGTTAAGACGGTAAATTTTACGTTATATGTATTTTTACACAATTAAACTATTTTTAAAAGATAGGAAGGAGAAATGAGATGATAAAAGTGGTTGAATACATAAATGAACCAACCTAATGATTACATAATTTTTCAGATGAGGCAACGACATACAACTGAAAACTCTCCAAGGGGTGGAAAATGAGCTGATCGTGTGTATTTAAGGTTTGTCTTTTATCCAGAATAGTGGTCTCCAAAAGAGAACAAGTAGATTCCTAGAGGTGTTATTGATCAATTGCTTGCATGATAGAAAGGACATATTAGAGGTTGTATTTTCATTAGTTTTAATCATTAATAATATGATTTATAGATGTATTACAAGAACAAAACATGCACATAAAATAAATACACATATACTGCGGGCATGATGAGAGGAGTATATAATGTAAAATATTTGAAGATCACCTTGTTGAGGCAACATTTATGATAGGCAACTACAAATGGACATATTCTGGCTGGATATTTAAGAGGAAAAAAAGACAAAAACAAAAGACTTCTGAGCACAAAATCAAGTTACATATAAAATAATAAAAATTCAAATTGTCCTCATTTTCCTCTGAAACATTAAAAGTCAAAAATTTTGAAGCTATACCTGCATTTTTTTCAGAGATAACTGTTGTGATTCAATAATTGTATTTCCAGCCAAGAAATTACAGAAGAAAAATATATGTTCCAATTATAGCATCTTAGAAATTATAATGATCATATATTTTTTTTCTTGAACAAAATACTTGAAAGTGTACTCCAACTGAGGTAATTATCAGAATTATTGATCAAAAGTGCGACATTATAAAAAGTTGATGACAGCTAATAAAACCAAAGATCAATATGTATAAAATTAAATTCAAATGTAGTTGTTGGGAGGAAAAAAAATCACAAAAAGTCTCAATTACAGAATCTGAGTCTTAAATGCCAAATTCTACTAACTAAAACGTAGAAATGGGAAACTGAGAAGAAAGCAAAATGAACTAAAAATATGCTGGTGCTGCCAGGAAATGAAGCTAAAGCTAACAAAAAAAGAAATTTTTGTTTGTAAAATCTATGAATAGTAAAATTATTAATGATTTTATTTAATGAGTTGTCCTGACTTTTCTGTTTCAAGGATTATATTGCATTCATTTATAATACAGTAGGCTGGTTGTTATATTTCTGG
Source organism: Myotis davidii (assembly GCF_000327345.1). NCBI lineage: Eukaryota > Metazoa > Chordata > Mammalia > Chiroptera > Vespertilionidae > Myotis > Myotis davidii. The sequence goes on along the minus strand of NW_006292026.1, from coordinate 1,008,688 downwards.
GTAAACACCAGAGAGAAAAGTATAGGTTAATTTTATAAGAGCTGAAAATATTTACCTTCAGATTTTTTCTCTGTAACAAAAATGACATATGATAGTAAACAGCATTTATGTTCCCACCTTATTACCTGATAGACTTCTTCTAAACCACTTTAACCATATTCCTTCATTGTCCTTTAAAGTGATGTTGGCCTCCTCTTCTACTACTCATCACTTTTTTCCCCTTTATTTCTAAGGCACAAAGTACCGGCACTATGTAGCTTACCTATCTCAATATAGATATGCAAGCATGCCCATAGAGTTTTGCAAGGAAAGGTTACCACCCAAGAATTTATATACATTCAGACTTATAAACACACCCATAGGAAGTGAAAATACAACTATAATGAAATGTGCACAGCCTTATAAAATTTCCAAGACGATAGGGTGGTAATGGCCTAGGGTGAGGGGTGGGAGGGGGCTGGAAGAAGTCAATGGGGGAAAAGGGGGACATATGTAATATTTTCAGCAATAGTTTTTAAAAATAATACTCTGTAAATAGAGATCAGCAATATAAATTAGTGATATATTAACACACTGTGGACAGATCATGAGAATTCTCACTTCATATTACACAGGGTTTTACAAAGTATATTTTAAAAAGATATTAGCTTGTAAGAACATGTAATAAATAACTTCAAAATGCAATGGGTATTTTATTTTAAAGTGTGCCTTTAACATTTATGTGCAACTTTTTTGTACTTGTTCCAGGAAACTTATCTGGCCACTGGGTAAACCTAGCAATAAAACTACTGGTCCACAATGTTAACAATAAAAAAAAATAACTAACAAGCAAAATATAGACAAATTCATAGATAAAGAGTAGGCTGACAGATGTCCGGTAGGGGGAGATGAGGGACTGGTTCGGCAGTTGGGGGACTGACCAAAAGAGACAAAAAAAGGAAAAAAAAAAAAAAAACACCTCATGGACACGAGGGAAGGGGGGAGTAGAAGGAGGTGGAGGAGCATAAAGGAAGGATAAAAGGTGGTTGACAGAGGCCTGACTTGGGGGGTGAACACACAATAGTTTACAGATGATATATTATAGAATTGTATACCTGAAACCTGTATAATTTTATTAACCAGTGTTACCCCAATAAATTCAATAAAAAGTAAAAAAGAATTAATTCAAGATGGTTTTGTAAAAAAGAAATAGGAAAGAACATTGAAATGAGCAAAAGATTGAGGAATAGGTAAAATACATGCAAATAGTGGTTACATATTTAATAAGGTTCTATAATAAAATTATAAAATAAAAGTTGACCATATCTTAAGAGAAAGAATAGATTAAAATAACAAGGTACTTAATCTCAGTTACAGTTAATGAAGACTAAAATGAAATGTCAGATGGGAAATACCAATAATTTAATACTAGGTTACATTATATGAAATTTTCACTCTAATAGATTAAAATCAACCGAATGTTAGCAATTTCAAATGATTTAAACTATTATTTAGAAGAGCTAGCTTATTAGACAAATGTCTAAGATGTGTGAAGTGCTTTAATAAAAATCCACAGTGGATGTAAAACAAGTTGACAGCCTCTAAACTATCACAAAAGAAAGAAGAAAAAAACAATTTTCAAGGGGATAAAAAAGTACAAAGTTGGAAGCTGTGGTTTAATATCCTGATTTCATTGTTAAAACCACTCTATGGTCATACATGAAGCTATCACTCAATTATAGACATCTTTTATTATCTCAATTTAACCCATTTTGATCATATGTTGGATGAAAATGTTTGGTTACTGGGAGTCCGTATTTCATTATTTAATAACAATAATGCCTATACAGGTAGTCCTAAAGCCCCATCAATTTTTCCAAATATAATGAAACACTTCTTAACACCTACATAACAACCTACAAAGGCTTCTTCATAATATAGACTATTTAAAAATCAATTACATTTAACATCAAAATAAGCTAATATGTTTTAATTGTTAATGCTTTCATTTATATTTTTGTATGGTATACAATGATACAATGCAGTTTCATTTCAATGACCACATATTCTACTGTAAATAAACCAAGAAAATACATGAATGTAGTGTAAATGAGGACATTTGAATTGACATGCTTACATCTTAACTGCACTTCTTTCCATTTTACTTGTTATACATAGTCATTTTTAGGTTTCTTAGGCTCACTTCCTTTCTTCATCATGATGTTTTCCATTTTGTTTGAGGATGTGTTCTCTTAACAATGTGGAAATTTGACAATGAGATTGTACATATTTAAATAATATGAACATGGCATGTTAACTTATTGTCGAACAGTTGAGATATTGCTGTAGACACAGTATAATCTTTCTTCTGAAATAGCCAGCAACCTAAATAATTCTGCTGGAAGGTGGATGAGAATGTATTATATATAGCAGATTACTGATTCAGATTTAGGGTAAATATTATTTATAGTTAATATCAGATACTGAGAATTCAAGTAGCAATGGATTTCTTTTAAAAGTAAAAATGTAATATATGCAAATAAAAATATAATGTAAACATTCTCTAAATATGTGAATATGTAAATTTGTTTTATAGTTACAGGAACTTCAAATAATTTAGAAGACCTACTCTTTGAGAAAGATATAATACTTGAGAAAAATAGAGAGAGAGCAATTCAGTCACACACCATACCATAAAATCTCAGTGGGAGAAAAAAATTAGAAATTATACAGGTCTCTCTCCCTATAATAACAGCATTTCACTTGACATAATTCAATTTCTCCTTTATGATTCATTAGGTACTTTCAAATTCTAAGATAATCTAATGCCAATTATTTTAAATATTGGTTTCTTTAATCTATAAATGTGCGGAAACTGTAAGTTGACAGGCAGTTTTCTTGGATGAATTCAAAATGCATAAATTTTCTGAAGATGTACTTCTCATAATAACTGTCTTTAAATGGTCTAGTAGCATTAGAAATAAACTCTTGCCCTAGCTGGTTTGGCTCAGTGGATAGAGTGTCGGCCCGAGGATTGAAGGGTCCTGGGTTCCATACCTGGTCAAGAATACATACCTAGGTTGCAGGCTGGATCCTTGGCCCCAATCAGGGTACATGTGGGAGGCAAGCAATAGATGTGTCTCTCCCACATTGATGTTTCTCTCTCCCTTTCACTCTCTCTAAAATTCAATGGAAAAATATCCTTGGGTGAGGATAAATCAATAAATTCATTCATTAATTCATTCATTAAATAAACTTTATTTCTAGAATAAAAGATTTGAGCTCCATATGTAGTAACAACAACAACAATGGTTCTAATTCAGGAAGGTGGAATGCTGTTAGTATAGTCCAGTGATGGCGAACCTATGACACGTGTATCAGAGGTGACACGCGAACTCATTTTTTTGGTTGATTTTTGTTAAATGGCATTTAAACATATAAAATAAATATCAAAAATACAAATCTTTGTTTTACTATGGTTGTAAATATCAAACAATTTCTATATGTGACATGGCACCGGAGTTAAGTTAGGGTTTTTCAAAATGCTGACACGCCGGGCTCAAAAGGTTCGCCATCACTGGTATAGTGCTTTTGTAATGGGTACTAAAAAGCTCAGGACAACTTCACTTCTGATTCAGCTTTTTTGCCAAAACCTGTTCCCAAACCCTCATTTGTTTATTCTTTCCTTGTACTGTGTGGATTTTTGTTAAGAACCTAACATCCATTCAGGAGCAAGGCAGATGTATGAATAAACAGTCAAGCAAGTAGTAAAAATTCAAAAAGAATGCACATTTTCTTTGGTCTTTATAAGTTCAGACATATCTACTACTCTAAAGTGATATTATTCCCAATAGAATAAAACATTGGTTTGGTCATCCCAATGTTAGTGTAATTGCGTGCCACACAGATTAATAAGTTTAAATTCTATTTCTTCTCCCAGGGAAATCTATTTAAACATGATTGGGTATCTGATTAGCACAAATGGTTGTAATATAAATTATTATAAGATTTTTCTTGAATATAGCTAAAATGTTGCCCATAAAAGTTTAATTGAATAGATTTGAATTTTCCTTGTATTATTCATAATATGTAAACATCATCAATTTCACATAACTCGCTGCTATATTCCATATTCAAGAGTCCACACTGAATAAGAACGAGCTTTATTGAACAATTTAATATGCCTACACTACAATTTTTTAAGTATTAAAATACTACTTCCATTTTTTTAAGAAAAATTGAAACTCACTAAATGGACAAAGTTTTCAACAAATGAAATCATAGTACTGGCCTTTCATTATTGTATACAATTATTTATAATTCTAGCAAAAGTATACCAAATTTATTATGACCCTTGATTTATCCTGCTGCAAACACATCTATGCATATATTCCCGTTAACACCCAAGTTAAGGGTGAAAACAAAATGAAGAGAGACGTCAATATATTGAAGATTTGTCTTCTTCCTTTTTTAAAATAACACCAAGTATATTTTATCCTAAAACTGTGAACCCCTACATGTTTCCATGAATAGAGTTTTTCATTTTTTATTCAAAGATGGTCGTAGTCAAAGTATTTGTGTTTTCTTCAAATCAAGTATGTCAATATTAGTCTCCTTGTTTTTAGTGATACTATTAGCAGATTGTATTCCTTAATGTGCAACCTATATATTCTCTAACTGGAAAAGTTTAAAAAAATAATAACTTTCTTTAAAAAGCGAGTTAGCCTGGCAGGTGTGGCTCAGTAGTTGAGCACCGTCCTATGAACCATGAGGTCATGGTTATTCCTGGTCAGGAAACATGCCTGGATTGCAGGCTCGATCCCCAGTAGGGGGCGTGCAGGAGGCAACTAATCAATGATTCTTTCTCAGTATTGATGTTCTATCTCTATCTCCCTCTCCCTTCCTCTCTGAAATGGATAATTTTTTTTAATTGGGTTAAAATGAGAAAATTTGTATTCTGTATTTCCAATTATTTTCTTACTTGTGAATGGTACAAGGCCGGCCAACATATCTGAAGAAAGAACATTTCTCAGTGTCTTAAGTGGGTTAGAAATGTTGAGAAATAATATTTAATATTGTTTGTATGCATGTTATACTTGGATATATTTTTATGTGCACATATAACCCTACAATACCTAAGTGTGAAATTTGAAGCTGCCTTTTAAGTAGTCTAAAATTTCAGATTTCCTTCAGTTTTTGACTTTTGAAGACACATCAAAATCTAGAATATTCACCAAATTTAAATAAAATAGGATATTTTAGGTTTAAACAATCATTTAATGTATTAACATTCATATGGATGCTTTCAGTTTTTATAGGCTGTCTCATTGTAAAGGGAGAACTCTCAATGATTTTTTTTTTCTTGTAGCTATATCCTAGTCAGTATGTGCAGGTGCTCCTAAATTGGACTCTCTTCCTGGAGGCAGCTGATGAATGATTCTCTCTCATCATTGATGTTTCTCCTTCTATCTCTTCTTCTCCCTTCCTCTTTGAAATAAATAAAATATATTAAAAATATATATTACAAGGAAGGCAGACACAAATTTGGAATTTTGTTTGTAAGGGGAAGTTTGAGGAAAGATAACTAAACACACTAAAAAACACATTGGCCAAAATTTATAGGCTGTATTAATTCTCAAGAGTATCTGAGGGGCAGTTTAAACATCACTATAATATAAAAGTGATCGTGCTGTATGAATGAGGATGTTATATACAACCTTTCATACTTTCATCACAATAATTATTGACATAACTGATATTATGAGAGGATAAATAAGTCCCCGCAGACAGAGTAAGTAAAGGATGTCCCAAAATTCACGCAAGAAGTAATTTTGATAGAAAGCACAGGTTTATAATTAAAAATTGTAAATTTTTTATTGATTCATAAAGTATGCAGTATAGGGTTATGTATGGAATACCATATCGGGTAAATGTCCTCCACAGCACAAAAATGTGGATTATCATGTCACAATAGCGAGCACCATTAACTGTTATTGCCTGAGCAGCCGCATTTCGGTCATTGAAAATTTCAACAAAAGAGTGCATATGTGCCAGCAAAGCCATGGAGGCCATTTACCTTATATGCTATTCCATACATAACCCTATACTGTATCCTTTATGAATCAATAAAAAAATTTACAATTTTTAATTATAAACCTATGTTTTCTATCGAAATTACTTCTTGCGTGAATTTTGGGACACCCTTTGGTATAACTGTATTTGAGTCTCAGATCTTCCTGACACTGATTTTATCCTTCTGAACACTTGCCGTATTCTGCCTCATAACAGCTCATATAATAAATGTAATTAAAGGCACCAGAATAAGCTTTACTTAATTGCAGCAATTGGTATACTTTCTATTCACTCATGATAAAAAATTATCTCACTTATTTCTCCTTTACCATGTAGCCTGCCAAAGTTCAGATGCTCAAAAATAGTGAACTACTATTGTCCTTATCAACTATAATTTGGTATTTTTTCAATTTCCCTAAAAAGTAAGGCAACACAACGTAATTGAGACCATGGAGCAAGTGATAAAATAAACTTAGAATCTTGATTTCTGAAAACAAACTTAGAATCTTGATTTCTGAAACCTACCATGATATTCACTCTAATGAGACTAAGTAGGTGCCAACTCTGTCCCTTAAATATTCAAGTGCATTAAATTTAAATAAAATTGTATTTAACTTGCCCTAATCAGTTTGGCTCAGTGGATAGAGCGTCGGCCTGTGGACTGAAGGGTCCCAGGTTCGATTCCGGTCAAGGACATGTACCTTGGTTGTGGGCACATCCCCACTAGGGTGTGTGAGCAGGAGGCAGCTGATCGATGTTTCTCTCTCATCGATGTTTCTAACTCTCTATCCCTCTCCCTTCCTCTCTGTAAAAAATCAATAAAATATATAAAAAATTGTATTTGACTTAGCAGTGATAATATTCAATATTCACAATTATCAGCAGTAGTCATAATATGTTGCTATTGTATAAGACACTAACTTTATAAAATTTATTTAATTTTTATTGGAGTGACATTGGTTAATAAACTCATATAGATCTCAACTGTACAATTCTGTGATACAAGATCTATATATTGCATTGTGTGCCCACCACCCAAAGTCAAATCATCTTCCGACACCAGACACTAACTTTTAAAACACTGATTTTCTTTAACACGGTGATTGCAAAAACGTTTGTTGGTACTTAGCAAACTTTTTTCTGCAAAGAATCAGAGTAAGTATTTGCCAGTCATACAGTCTCTGTCAACTCTATTTTAGCATGGATGCAGCCACAAACAATCTACTAACCAAGGAGCAAGGCTGTGTCCTAACAAAACTTTAATTACAAAAACAGGCAGTGAGCTAGATTGGACTGTAGGCCCTAGTTCTCCAGTCCCTGGCATAGTCCACTAATACTGTAATGGCAGTCTAAATACCTTCACACAGACACAGCAGATTAAAACATACTAGTACAAGGCTATTTCATGTTAAGCAAAGAAAAATACATTTTCTGATTATTTTTTCAGCTGTTATCTCTGAAGAAGTTTCATAAAGATGGATACACAAAATAGTCCAAATAGAGTTGATTTATTTTCTTTTTATTAAATTTATTGGGGTAACATTGGTTAATAATATTATGTAGGTTTCAAGTACATATTTATATGATACATGATCTTTATATCATATTATGTTTTTAAGGCCATCTTAGAGAGCATCTGTCATAGTGTTGTGTTCATTTGTAACCCTGACCAATCTGGTATTCAATAAAGATCTATTAATTAAAGCCTATTGGAGACTAATTATTTCACTGAATCAGTACTAGTAGTAATAATAACAATAGCACCTTCCCTTTAGATATGTGTTGAATGTTCAGCACATTATTGTTAAGAGTGCTTAATGTTAGAACTGCTATACATGTACTATCTTAAATTCTGCTAACAGTTGAAGTAGATTCATTATTATTCCATCATTTCTAAATGAGGAAATTAAACATACATCAATACCATGACCAGTGCCTCCCAGCAAGTAAGTGTCAGAGTCAATTTCACATCAAAATCATATCTCGCTGTGTGTCATCCAAACTTCTCTGTTTCCTGAGGATTAAGAAAGGGAACTTGGGTCCAGATCAAGCCAGGGACACCAAAACCGGTTTGGCTCAGTGGATAGAGCGTCGGCCTGCGGACTGAAAGGTCCCGGGTTCGATTCCGGTCAAGGTCATGTACCTGGGTTGCGGGCACATCCCCAGTAGGAGATGTGCAGGAGGCAGCTGGTCGATGTTTCTCTCTCATTGATGTTTCTGACTCTCTATCTCTCTCCCTTCCTCTCTGTAAAAAATCAATAAAATATATATATATATAAAAAAAAAGATTAAGCCAGGGACATTGATTTTTTTTTTTTCTCAGAGGTTGGGGGCAGAATGGGTCTGAGAGAGGGTCAAAAAAAGCAAAGTCATCCACTCTGATATCTGAAGGGGTGAGTAGGCGAAATGAAGTTTATTTGCTTAGAAACAAGATTTTAATAATTTTAGAAAAATTAAATGGAAAAAGTAACTCCATTAAATAATTTTAAATAATTTTGAAAAAAATGAGATGCTGAATCACAACTAAATTTCTCATTCCCACTTGGTACACAGCCATGATAAATTTTATAGTTGTGTGTAGGCCTTAACAGTGGACTTTTAGTCAGAAATCATACTTCTGTAGATTATTTTTTTGCAGTTAACTGTAAGCATTAATTACTTAATGTCTGCAGTGGTGGAGGAATCACTCACAGGCAGTTTGCAGTTTAATGTTGTAGCCATGTACTCTTGCTAGAACGTTCTTTACTCCTTTTCCCATTTCTAAAGAACCTACCTACACACTTTGATTTCCAGCACAAATGCTACATTCCCATGAAGCTTTCTCTAAGCATCAAAAACAAGCATAATTTCATATGATTTCACTTATAAGTGGGATCTAATGATCATAATAAATTGATGAATAAAATAAGTCCAGAGGCCTGGAGGCATGGGACAGACTGACAAATCTCAGAAGGATAAGGAAAGATGTGAAGATAAGTCATAAACATATATGCATAATCAATGGACACAGACAATGGTGTGGTGAAGGCCTGAGTGGGGGGACAGGGGCTAGAAGGAGGGGGTAAAGCGAGGGAGATTGGGGAACATATGTAATACTGGTAACAATAAAATAAAATAAAACAAGCATAATTTTTCCATATTGTTATTGATAGGCTATTTCTTTGTATCATTTGTTTTTTTCTTATTTTTCATAAATATTTGTATGTCTGATTTATTATTTTTGCTATCACGGGTGGGGAAACTTTTTTCTGTCAAGGGCCATTTGGATATTTATAACATTATTCACAGGCCAAACAAAACTATCAACTTAAAAATTAGCCTGCTATATGTCCTCAAACATTTAACTAACTCACCCCTAATGCCTTGGCAGGGCCAGATCAAATGATTTTGTGGGCTTATATGGCCCGCATGCAGGACATTCTCCACGCCTGTCAGCTAAACAGTAAGTTTTTGGAGAGCTTTCTGAGGGAACAGACCACGTTTTCCTCATCTTTGTACCTCTCTCAGCACCTGACATATTAATCATACAATACACTTTGAATGAGTGAATAAACTTGAATACACTGCTATGTTGCAAAATCTACTCTAATGGAACATAAAACTTCAAAGTGATAAAAATTAAAAGCCCATTCCCTAGTAACCTAGCCAAATATATTCTTGTACACATATGTGTGCGTGCTATGGGACTCTATTCCTCTCATCACACAAACTATAGTTTGAGACATGCAAAACAGGCAAAAAAGGAAAATTTCTATAAACAAAGTATCCACCATTGCATAGTAAAAAGAAAAATGGAATGACTTGATAACCTTGGTTCAGATTCATGTTTACTTGGCTTGCAGTTCTAGACACAACTCTGTCAAAGGTTGTTAGTGCTTATTAGCATTCATAATTATTCCCTTACTGTTCCTCAGTGTTCTAAATTGTTAAATGGATAACAGAATTGGCACTATTTGAATACTAATTGAACTAATTTTTAATTTTATTGATCTCAGAGAGGAAGGGAGAGTGGGAAATAGATAGAAACATCAATGATGAGAGTGAATCATTGATTGGCTGCCGCCTGCATGCCCCACAATGGGGATGGATCCCCCAACCCAAGCATGTGTTTTGAACTGGGAAACATCAGTGATGAGGAAGAATCATTGATCAGATGCATCCTGCACACCCTCTACTGGGGATCAGCTGGCAACTACAGGCGTGTGCCCTTGACTGGAATCAAGCGATGGATAAATTCCACCTCAATCCTCTCTCTGATCTTCCTCCATCCTCCCCTTCACAGAAGTTGTTTTGAAAAAAAAAAATATGTATTTTTATTGATCTCAGAGAGGAAGGGAGAGTGGGAAATAGATAGAAACATCAATGATGAGAGTGAATCATTGATTGGCTGCCGCCTGCATGCCCCACAATGGGGATGGATCCCCCAACCCAAGCATGTGTTTTGAACTGGAATCAAACTGTGACATCCTGGTTCATAGGTTGATGCTCAACCACTGAGCCACTCTGCCCGGGCCTAATTGAACTATTTAGAAGGAAAGAGACTTTGTGATAAATAAAGCAAATAGGACTGGGATTTTTTTTTTTAATGTTAACGCCCATGCTATTTAATACTCATCAAATGCTGCAGATTACTAAAATATATAGGCACTGCCATCAAGGTGTATACTAAATTGTTCCTACGCCCTATCCACTGAGCCAAACCAGCTAGAGGGTTACTCATTTTTATGTTCTTAATTGAGCACGGTAACTTGAATATAAGGGGGACCTAAGAAATATTGTCTGAGTTAAACTAGAAAAATGTATTGGAAATCTATTGCTCCAGAATTACCATCTTCTGAAAGGTGAATTCATTCTCTTTAATAATTCTGGCTAACCCAAATGCTTACAAGGTACCAGCCATTCTCTAAAGCAGTTTATATAGGTTATCTCACAACATTTTCACATATTTTAATTCTCACAAAAACAGATGAGAAAAGTGAGGCATTGAGAAGGTAATTTTCCCATAATTGCATACTAAATTAAGTAGTGGAGCTAGGATGTCAAATAAAATAGCATCATTTCAGAGAACATACTTTTTTTAAAAAAAAAATCCTTACCTGAGGGTATTTTTCCATTTATTTTAGAGAGAGTGAAAGAGGGGAAAGAGAGAAACAGCGATGTGAGAGAAACATATCAATTGGTTGCCTCCGGCACCCACCCCGACCAGGGCCTGGCTAGGGAGAAGCCTGCAACCCAGGTACATGCCCTCTGACTGGAATCAAACCTGGGATCCTTCGATCTGCAGGCCAACGCTCTATCCACTGAGCCATACCGGCTAGGGCTCAGATAGCATACTTTAATCACTATACTTCGTCGCCTTCTCTTAAAAACTTTAACATACAAAGAGAATTTTGTTTAATTAATTATATGAAGTAAGTAAATTATTAAACTTGTGCGCACGAGGAAATTATAACATAAAAAATGACTGTTAAAGATCCAATCAATATTTGGGAATCAGTAAATATTTTTACAAAATATATGAATTAATGATCCACTATTTTGTATTCATTGAAACCATTTGTGGATTGGAGTAACTATATTCCTCAAATTTTATCAAATCATAATTGGTATGCTGTCTATGTCTGTATCATACTCCATCAGTTAGAATGTTCTCCTACCCCATTTTACATCCAGAGCCTGTCTATTATTCATAAACACTCTTCATTTAAAAGTACTTTAGATGTTAAAATTTATTTTTCTACTTACTAGACAAATATATGATTTTAAATACCTGAAAGTAGTATGTATGGTGAGAGTGAACATATATATACTTATATCCTATAATTAGTATTCAATACTTCCAAAGATCTGGATCTTGAATGCTAATATAGCCTACATTAACAACTTCTTATGTTCAGTCAAAAGCCATTGATAAGCAAGAAGGCTTTATAAACATATGCATATATCAATGCCACATACAAAATTAGTGAAAGTGCCAATCACATACTTTGAATATGACTAGATAATTAATATTTTTTAAAAAACCTGCTATAAATGTATTGCTGAATATATTAAAAACTACAGTCAGATTAAAAAATGGTCTGCTTTTGTCTTATCTTAAAAAATAAATCCTTCTATCCCAACATTAAAAGCATTTTTTCCATTTGAAGGTTTTAAATAAAAATCCCATGGAATTTGCTTTTAATTTGTATTTTACCTTCCAATAAAATTCCAACATGCTAAACGTTAGATGTAGACATAGCCATCTTTTCTGTTGGATAAATTTACACTTTTAGCTACAATAATCATTTTTTACACAAGTGGAAACAAAATAAAATCTAAAAAGTTCCAGAAACTTCCAATTTATCGCCAACATCATAAAAAACAATTTTCAATTATATGCAAACTATTTCTTGCTATTTGTCATCTGAACATATAATGCACTGACTAGAAGCTACCGGTAAAAAAACAAAGTGCATTGTGAAGTCATTTAACTTCAATTGCGTTCCCAGTGGACATAAGGCATAGTCATAAAAAATGGTGCAGGGGGCAGGCATAATGAGATTTTCTTAGAAAGTTTGAAACAGAATGTAAAGATGACATAAAAGAGAACTTTCAAACCATTATCCTAATGTCTCATTATTTGTGACACCAGACACCATGTTTAAGAAAATAGCATAAATCATCACATAGAACTTACCAAATCTTAACTGATCTGAGCAGTCTGCGATTTTTTTGTCTTGTCAATGATTATTTCAAAATAATATTATGAACTTCTAGTACCATATAAAAAACCACAACTAAGTTAGCCATGATTTAGAAATAATAAAATTCTGAACTTCTCTCACCATAATTAAAAATAAAAACTAAATTGACTTTTATTTACAATATATGTCCACACAAGTTAGTTTACTTTATCTTCACAACAACTAAGGAGGATTTGAGCTCATAAATGAGATGACTTGCCCAAATGCAGAAGTTGCAGAACTTGTATACAAATCCTCTGATTTACAAATCTACTTTGAGGTGACTGGTGAAATAAATTCAAGAAGTACATGAAGAAAATTATAGTAAAGGTGTTTGAGGCCAAACAACCTGGGAGGAGGAATCGTCCTTTCAGTAGTTTATGGAATTCAAACTAATGCACCAAATGCATTTCACCTTAGAATAGGTCCTTTGTCATCTGGTAGATTAATTATAACCAGTGAATTCATTGGCGTTTTACAATAGAACCTAACACCAATAATTTCTGTACCTATTAATATGCTTGGCAACTCTGGACAACCAAGTATATATTAATAATAATTTAAAAGACAGCATGGCATCCTATCTAAAGGTTGGAGAAATTTTAATAAGAGAAAAAACTATCCCCCGTATCTCAATTCCCAACCTTCCTCCTCATCCCAGTTCTTTCTCAAGGATGGCTCTAATTGCAAAGTTTAGGGCAATATCACTGGTTTCTTAGGACTAAAATATATTTCCACGATTACCTCCCTCCTTTTAATTGTTTCTGTATATTACTGATGAATTAATCTTACTTTTTAACATTACTGTCCTGATCAATATCGCCCATTACCACATTCAAATTCTTCAAAATGACACACTATTTCTTAAATGACCTCACCTTTATCTTATTTCTGTCTCCCTATTCCCTTGCCAAGGTCTCAGTTAACATCAGTTGAATTACAAAGGCAGATTCCCTTTACTATAAGGAGTCAAAAATGGTTATATTACGTATGTAATATATCTGAGCAATACAGAGAGAAACAGATTCAACCAAGAAATGAAAGGTAGTTAGTTCTTCCATTTTCGAATTCTGAGTCAATGCTATCATACAAAGTTAAATCTTATGCATGTGAAGTTATCACAAAATGTAGAATGATCTATAGAAGTAAATTTTAAGAAGCTTGCACATGTAAAGAGAAAAACTAAAAAATTTAAGTAGCTTCCTGTGTATTTTACTCACTTCCTTGACTTATTAAATGGCATACACTACTCAATTTAGTTGTGTTGGTTTTTTTTTTATTTGTTTGTTTTTTACTACACTGAATATCACAAGAATTTAGAGATTACTTTTCCTAATATCTTAAAACATTTTTTGGATGTGTTCTACAATGTCTTTATTACATGGTTTTTCATTATGTGCTTGAGAAATATCTGGTAAGGGGAAACTATTTGAAGGAAAATTATCTTTTCTAAGAACACACAAATGTTAAAAATACTTTTCATATATTCAATAGAAAATAGTATCTTGTTCAGCTTTGAACCCATTATTCCTAATTCTTTCACTACACAGAACAAGTTTTCTCAAACACGTGATGTCTCTCTGTCATTGTAAATCTTTAATTTTTGCTATCTAATGTCTCATATTACTAATATATAGCCTAGTTCACAAGAAACTTTATTATGGTCAACTTTTTAGTATATTCAGACATGAAAAATAGATAAGCATGCATGTATAAATTGTACGTAAAATAAGTTAAAAATGAATAAATGATTGAGGGCTGAGAAATTAAAATTGGTCTTCAATGATACCCTATGTGTTTATTTTCAAGATCTTAGCTCAAAAACATTAAAACTGTTATGACTAAAATGACTTGGAATAAAATATTACATATATTTTCTATATATGGTTTTATGTTTATAACATATATTCATACATGCATAAAACTGTTATAATACAGGGTATGGCAAAAGTACGTATACAGTTGTTTGTGTGGAAAATAATACAATAATAAGTAAATAATAATACAAGAATAAAGTGTTTCTTGTACTCACAACTGTAAACCTACGTTTGCCCAAACCAATGCTTAAAATAGAAATTATGTTATTACATTTCATTTCTTTATAATCAAGCATCAAGTATATTACATTTCAATTAGATGATTAAAACTTCTCTAGAAAAGTCCTCTGAAATACTTGTCCAGGCTGACTGAACACAGCATGCCAACACTTCCCATGACAATTCATTATGGCTTTGAGCACATTAGAATTCATGTCAGCATAAGAATCCTCATCTATCATCCGATTCTCTTCCCCATCCTCTGTTGTATTTTACTCTGAATCTTTAGAGCATTTTTTTCTCTTTTACTGTATAACAGTCCTTCAAATTTTGCAGACTAGAGTATTTAGCCTCTGGTACAACTAGGAACAGAAGTCAGTAGTACTCTTAATTAGATTTGTTAAAGACCTATTGTTTGCAAGTTGAGAGAGTAGTTACTCTCTAAAAACTAAAAACTTATAAAGCATAATATTTCCCTAAGTAATTTATAATCTAGTAGAGAGAAAGGGAGTTTTATGCAAATAATATAATCATACTCTTAAGCAAGAGAAGAAAGCATGTGATATATATCTGAAAGGTTAAATGGAATCAAACTAAATATTGTGGTTACTTCCAAAAAATTGTAATAAGCGTTAATCTTTAAAAAATAAAACTTAAAAAACTTTTGACGCATCTTCCTTAAGACTTTTAGTCACTTATGCCCCTCCTTAATCGTGCTTATGTTGAGGTACAGATGTGTTTGCTCAGTATAGAGTATGGATCTTGACTACCGTCAATCAGATGGAGGCCAGTTGAGATGGAACTAAATTAGATGGCAGTGCCATAAAAGTGTTACCAAAAGGTGAAGTAAGAAAATTCCAAATCATCTCCTCCCTCATACATTTCTTTAAATTTTCCAGTTTCATCCAAATCTAAGTAATCATCATGCAGGTGTTTGTAACAAGAGAGATACTCAAAAACAAAAAGCACTTACCCCTAACCTTTAAAAATGCTAAGCATTCCCCAGGGCTTTTTACAGCTATGTATATAAATATTAATATTTGTTGAATAGAAAAAATAATACCCTATCAATGGCTAAGGCTAGCATACACCTAAGACTGTTCATTGGAAGATAAAACTCACTGATGTCATATTTTCATCTTAGAATGATATTCCTAATATTTTTATATTTAAAGCTATTCAAACTATTAATACGCTAAATATTGCCCTTGCTGGTATTGTTCAGTGGATAGAGCATTGGCTTACAAACTGAGGTGTCCTGCGTTCAATTCTGGTCAGGGGCATGTACCTTGACAGCAGGATCCCGGGCCCTGGTTGGGGTGTGTGTAGGAGGCAGCCAATCAATGTGTCTCTCTCACATCCATGTTTCTATCTTTCCCTTTCCCTTTTACTCTCTCTAAAACTCAATGGGAAAATATCCTCTGGGGAGGATTAACAACAACAACAACTAATATTTTAAATATTTGCTTGAATCACTATCATAAATAAACTTGAAATAATACTATGAAGGAAAAGAAAAAAAAGTTATTGTGGCTGATCTTTTCCAAAGTGAGGAAATTCCATTCTCACTCATGCTCAAATCAATTATCCATTCATGAATTAAGGCATTTATGGCAGGCTTCTGTTATAATGATTGACCATGTCATGTCAATTTTCATCACTTACAGATACATCCAAAAAGCAGTGGGTAGGTTTAATATGACATAGTGCTGATATTTATCTGCTCCTTCAAATGGCAGAGCAAGGGCCAAAGGCGAGCACACCATACAATCAAATGTGCCTGACAGAAACAGCATTATCCTGGCTGTGGTTTTCCATTCCCCAAGCAGGGCATAATACAATCAACAGGTTATTTTTTTTTCCCTTAGAGATTTCTAAAATATTTAAACCACATCTTCTTCATCTAGAATGACACATAATGACATCTTCTAAAACTTCTAGAAAGAAAACCATCTCTGATATTGCAACAGTTTTATGTGATAAGAAGACCATATTCCAAACTGTTCATAAAAAAGGGAACACTTCTTAAGAGAACAGTAAAAACAGGAAAAATATCTTAGAAATAGGCTTTTATCAATAAATCATTTTTATTTACAGTGGTTAAAAGAAATCAATTCAAATGAGTTTTGCAATCCTTTGGCCAAATGCTACTCCATATTTTTATTGTCATAAATATATGCCTTCTTTGCTCTTATTACTAAACTTCACAATAATTTACTGTTTCTCATTTTACCCTTATGAGAACAGTACCTTGAGAGTCACATAAAATGAACATTTCAACTGGTTTCATATTTTCTGCAGAGCTGAGGAGAAGGTAATAAGAGGTATTTATATGAATGTAATTTTCTTTGCATTTGCTGAGCATATTTATCTTTTTCTGTTATTTCTGTATCCACATATTAAGTATAAAAATATTATCTTTTAAAGTGATTCTTTAACACATGTATTGAATACATGCTGTGTAGCTGCAACTGCGGGAAAGAGGAAGACAGACATAAAATGCACCTTATATGTATAGTCAAACCTCAATCATTATGGGTTGATTAATCAGTGGAATTTAGAGAACCATATTGCTATTTGATGAACCTAATACATAATACGAATTAAGTTAAGCAAGAAAAAATTGCTAATTTATTATAAAATAAGATACATCCCAATTTCAAAGATATTAAAATATGAGGGAGAAAGTGCATCTTAGAATCCATGATATGCATTGTGTCATCGTTAGCCTGAGGAATGTGTATGATGTTGGTAATCATGCCTTTTTTGCAAGATAACATTTATTTTTTTGTTTTACTGTTGTTGTTTTAAATTGATTTTGAGAGAGAGAGAGAGGAAAGGAGAGGGATAGTGAGGTAAAAACATCAATGAGAGAGAAATATCATACATGAGTGGGGTCCAGCTGGCCAGCCCAGGACAGGGCTGATTGGGGCCGGGCCCGCTGGGGATGGGGGCCACAGGTTGGCCACTGGTCCGGGCCCCAATTGGGGCCCAATTGGGGCTGAGCCGGTGGGGAGCAGCAGGAGGTTGGCTGGCCCAGCCCTGCCCCAACTTGGGGTGGGGTGGGGGCAATCGGAAACCAGGTTGGTCGTGGGGGAGGGCCCATGGGAGGTTGGCTGGTCATCCTGCCCCCGATCAGGCAGGTTGGCTGGCCGCACTGCTGGTAATAGCAAACGGTCGTTCTGGTCTTTCCAGTCATTCCAGTCATTCTTGTCCCTTGGCTTTTATATATATAGATGTTTATCGACTGAATTTTTCATCACTCTCGTAGAGTATATAGCATAAATGGCAAGGCCTGACAATGGGACTAAGATTAATAGTGTTAGAGCCAATAAGAAAAGGAAAACACCTATTAAAGAATGTTTGGCAGAGGCAAAGTTTCTGAGAGGAAATGTCTCAAATTTTTAATTTGGCAAATTCTCTACAAATTTATTTTGGAGCCAACCCCTCCTCCCCCTTTTATTTCTGAAAGAGTCAAAGCAGTGGGCAGTGACGTAAAGAATACAACATCACCAATCACTTGATTGTAAAATTGACAAAGGAAACTCTAGATTATTGTAACGTAAAACTTTTATTGTAAAAAAGACAAAACTGAAGTTCAAAGGAATTAAGTGTGTATCACACATTTTCATACATAAAGCTAGCAGCAGAGCCAAAGATAAAGTCATAATTATTTTTCAAACAATGTATCTTCACCGTTGAAAGTATTACGGTAGTCCCCATACTCCTTGGTATCACTACTTAGGCATCCATTTTGTTGCCCAAGGAGATCACAAACTTATATGAGCCTTCTCATGCAAACCCATGCCCTAGATAGCAGTCTGCAGAGTTACAAGAAAATGTAAGTTATCGATATGACTTCACCAAAAGCCCTTGTAATCAAGTGTCCCTTGCCTCTCAGTACCTCTGTGTATGTGCGTGTGTGTGCGTGCGTGCGTGTGTGTGTGTGTTGAGGAGAGTATAAAACTCAGGCAATGCCTAGAAGAAAAAAGAGGATAAAAAGAGTTTGTGTTTAATTTTTTTAGAAGATACCAAAACGTATTTGTAGATACAGAGAAATTGATTAAAGGAAAAGAGAGATAATTTCAGGAGAAAATGTATGATTACATTCAGAAGAAATGAACTTGAGTCCAAGTGGAAGGGCTAGGCTTGAAATGAGAGCAGGTAGACTGTTACCCACAGTAAAATAGCAGAGCAGATAAAAATTATAGATTTAGAACCAGATGAGTTGATAGATCTGCAGTTGGATGGTTGAGGGAACTCAGGTATGGTAACTATTTTCCTAAATAAAATAAGAAGTAAGGTTAGTCATGTGGGAAGGAGAATCAATTGTGGGAGGCAGGTTTGAAGAGAGAAGAGAGATGTAAAATCGTATCGGAGAACAGGAAAGAGAAACGGAATAGGATGCCTGGGGATGTTGAGTGCTCATTTGAGAATTGTGGCAATGAATTTAAAATGAGATCAGTCAATGATATTTAACTACTTGTATACAGGCATTGATGTGGGTTGTTATAACCAACGCTGTAAACTACAATTAACAGAATAGTGTTAGGAGAAAAAAAAGGGGGGATTTATCATCACACTATGGAGGGGGTTTCTCCTTGTTCAAATCACTTTTAATTAATGATTAAAAAGAAAGTGCAGTATCCATACCAGTAACTCCTACTTGTGAATGCTCTTGTTTTTTATTTTATTTTTAAGTACATTTTTTATTGATTTCAGAGAGGAAGGGAGAGGGAGAGAGATAGAAACATCAATGATGAGAGAGTATCATTGATCAGCTGCTACCTGAACACCCCCTACTGGGGATTGAGCCTGCAACCTGGGCATGTGCCCTTGACCAGAATTGAACCCGGGACCCTTCAGTCCACAGGCTGATGCTCTATCCACTAAGCCAAATCAGCTAGGGCAGTGCTCTTGTTTGTAAAATATCAATAGCATATTTTGAGGAAAAACAACTAAAATATAAAATGGATTGTTCTTGCAGATAATTTGAATCTCAAATAGCTTTTGTAATTCTCAAAACAGCGTGTTATGTTTTTAGAAGTTTAATCTTTAACAAAATGGAGACATCCTTGGAGAATTGCTAACACTTGAGAACAAGGCTGTTTAATAGAACTTTTTTTTAATAATGGAATTGTCTTTCTGTGCTATTCAGTACAGTAACCACTAGGCATTTAGGGCTATTGAGCACTTGAATGAATGTGGCTACTGTGCAAATGAATTTTCTATTTTATTTAATTTTAATTAACGTACACTTAAATAGCCACAGGTGGCTAATGGCTACCACACTGAACAGCTCAGCTACAAAATTACCTAACCATCACCCATCTATCACTAGGTATTTGTTAGTTATTTGAAAAGTAAAGAGTTTAATTGTCCAAATAGCTGCAAGAGCCCTGCTGGCATGGCTCAGTGGTTGAGCTTCCACCTATGAACCAAGAGGTCAGGGTTCTATTCCAGATCGGGCACCGGGGTGGTGGACCCCCAGCAAAAAGCCAAATAAAGCCCGGCTGGTTGGGCGTCGACCTGTGAGACATGCAGGGGGCAGCCGATCGGTGATTCTCCCTCATCATGGATGTTTCTTTCTCTCTCTCTCTCCCTCTCTTCTCCTCCTAGATTAATAAAAATATATTTTAAAAAAACCAAATAGCTGCAAGATAGATTTATTTTGGTTCATTAGTTTATTGGTAGTTCTAAAACTTCAGTTAACTTGATAATTACTGTATGGGGTTGTATATATAGAAACCACAGCTACTCAAACAGGCAATTTATAAGATTTTCTATGTTAGTTTCAACTACTGAAAATTTTCTTATTATAAATTCTAAATTGACATTAACATTTGGTTCTCCACCCCCTAATCAATAATACTATAAAGTCAGCCTGAGAATTGACAGAAATATTTAACTAAAAGATATAAATCAGGTGGACAGCACTGTCTTGTATCAAGAATGACTTAGACCTACAAATTATAAATACATACTTAATTGTATATAATTATCTTCTCATTAGGGAATTTTAAATATTCATTCAATGTATTAATATGCTTTATCTTTTGTATTAAATTTTATATTTAAATATTAATGATTCCTTCAAGTCATTAAATTACGTGGAAATTTTAAAACACCATAATAACACTTAGAAACGCAACAAAAATTCAAGCATTCAAATATAAGAAAAGTTATGTTTCTTTAAAAAATATTTTTATATATTTTCATTGATTTTGGAGAGGAAGGGGGAGGGAGAGAGAGATAGAAACATCAATGATGAGAGAGAATCACTGATTGGCTGCCTCCTGCACATCCACACTGGGGATGAAGCCCACAACCCGGGCATAGGAATCAAACTGGTGACCATTGAGCCACACCCTGCTTGGCACACGTTATTTTTCTTGTTCACACTTTTTCCATAATATACATAAAAAAAGTTAACACTCATCATGTGGTCTACTAAAAGTCAAAATAACAGAAGTAGTCTACAGCAATATTTGTAACTCCTCAGGTAAGAACACAATGGTTTCCAAACGTACTGAACTTTTTGAGAGTCTTTTTTTTCTGTTATGATGCTAAAAAAAAGCCAGTTGGGTCTCATATCTTAAAAACAGCAAAGGTATAGATACCATATGTGAGACTTTTTACTTACAAATTAAATATGTACAGAATACCTGTCATGTACAGGTATTGTGCTAAGCAGGAAAGGAGATATTAAAATGTTTAGTGGCCACATTTAGGTAGGATCAAATGCATGCATTAAAATGCAAGGAAATATATATAAATAGAACAATAAAAAAGTATAAAGGAATGAAGATTAAATGCCTTCACAGAGGATTTAGGGATTTCACACTGTATTTTATAAACAAGTAGCACTTAAATTTGAACACAATTTACATCCAATGAAATCTTAAGAAGGGTGTAGACTTAATCAAATTTGAAAGTCTAGGCACATTTAAAATAATAAGTCTTTAATAAATGCAGTGTTTTAAAAGGCTCCTTTAAAATATAATAGATTAATATAGTTTTATTTTTAAAAACTTTACATATTCTTGGCTATACCACTCTCTTAACAAAAGTGCTATATCTAACCTAACATTACATTCTTTCCCATATGTAAGTAGGAGAAAAGTAGAGATGGAGAAAAAAGCAACTCCTAGTTTCTTTGTCATTGACCATTACATTAAAATCTAAGGCAAGTTTTCTTCACCAAAAATCAACTAGCATATTCTGTGACTTAAAGCAAAACAACTTAAAACCAATGAAAACACTGACTGATAAAAACAAGAGTTAAGTTCCTATGGCCTCTCATCAATGTTATAATGAAATGGCTTCATTTGAGAACCTGCTGTATAAGGACGTATTCACTCCAGACCAAGATTTTTACCATAGGAAAACTGTTAACTTGTGCTAATTGAGCCTAATTTGATATATCAGTTAGGTGTTGAAATGCCACAAGTTCCAGACAAATCAGTGGTCTCTTTTCAACAGAGCCAACGGTGCTTCTTTACTTTTGACTTTATAAAGTCAATCAAAGGGTTAAATGAAAAGAATTAAAACCACAGAGTGAATCCAAATATGCTGTTCGCAGAACACTTGGCCAGAGGTAGGCAGGATAATGCCCTTTCTTAATCTGAAAACCTGATTTCTGCGCCCCCCCCCCCAAATAACATGCTTCTCTATATTTGGAATGGAATGTTAGCTTATTCTTAAGGCAGATGACTTCCTTAAACTAGATGACCAAAGCAAGATGGTTTTTAGTGAGAAAGGGGAGGAGGAGAGTACAGAGAGGAAGAGGGAATGTGGATCCCACCAGAGTGAGCATATACTTCCTAGTAATTTTAGAAATCTTTTGGTTTAACCATGCAATATCTTACAAATCCCTTATTCTAAGAATCGTTTTTATTATTTTCCCATTATTACATTTTGAAAATCAGGTTGCACCTTATAATTAATATCTGTTATCTAATGTAATGATTATTTCCCTTAAAACTATGAATTACATGATGGTGTGATCTAGTTAAAGAACTGTGGGAATTCACATTTAGTATTTAGGTTACAGTATGTCTCAACTCCATAGAATTTTAGAAACTGTAGTTCTGTTGTTCCATTTTTTGAATATTTTTATTGATTTTCAGAGAGAGGGGATGGGAGAGGGAGAGAGAAAGAGAAACATTAATGTGAGAATGGAACATCGATAGGCTGCCTCCTGCATGCCCCATAACGGGGATGGATCTGGCAACCAGCAACCTTTTGGTGCATGGGATGATGCCCAACCAACTGAGCAACACCAGCCCAGGCTATTGCTCTATTTTTTACTCCAGTTTCTAGATTAATCCACATAACCTTTAGTTGAGTGGATAGGAAACTTTCTGCTCCTCTCTTCACATTCTAGTCTCAGTCCCACCCACAAACAGGACACTTTGGCTCCACTCCACCTCTACCTTCTCGCCTTCCCCTCTCAAAAAGGCAACATACCTATTCTTATCGGTCAGAACTTGGCATGCAAGGAACAATAATTTATTACTGTACTGGGTTAGTTTTTCTCAAAGTAAGAACCAAGCCAGGGGATTTCTCTTTCTGAAACACATGCAAGGAAGTGCCCCTGTGTTGTAAAAACGTATGGAGATCTCCTCATTCCTGTGTGTGCTTTATCATTAGCCACTGCTAGCCCATTTTCTTCAATTATTGGACAGGCAGCAGCAGGCCTTATTTCACGCTTATGCAGAGCAGACTGCTCTTGATCCAGTTATTGTTAATAGAGAGTCTGGCATTCTGGTTGGTGTTGAATGACTGGACACATTAATAAACCAAGTGTTTTCATCACCATTTACCTATCTGCTCTTTTATGTAAGTTTTGAAGGAAGAACAGGTAAATCTCTGCCTGGAACCACAACATCCAAAATTACAAATGATGCAAGTTTAGTAGGACTTTTTTTTTTTTTCTGCTGCTGCTACCAGAAGAATTTTATAGACATTTATAGCTCTGGTTGAGAAAAATAGTACTTTTTTAGGATGAATTATGTCTGAAAGACAATAGGGTTTCTTCCTTATTAGGAGCAACTTTACTGAAAACACCTACATCATTAAAAATGTCATCATTGGGGCAACCTAGGAAGACTTGGAGAAGCAATATAGGTCAAATGACACATTCAAAGCAACCCTCAACTATATTTTAAAAAAAGCTGGTTTTCCAGTTTACTAGAATACCATATTTTAATCCCATTTTGCATTTTAAAATATGGGTGTTTAGAAATCTGTTGAAATGTATAGCAAAAAGTTTATTTGTTTATTAAATTTATTGGGGTGACATGGTTTAATAAAATTATACAGGTTTCAAGTATACAATTCAATGATATATCATCTGCATATTGTGTTGTGTGTTTACCACCCAAAGTAAAGCCTCCTTCAGTCACCAGACACGATCCCCTTTATAGGTTGATTTGAAAAGAAATGACAGATCTATTAGGCGCACAAAATCAGAGAAGGCAAAAGAATTATCTTATATTTTGCACTGAATATCTAACAAGAACAGGCATTAGAATCAAATTATCTTTTTTCTTCACATTTTAAGTCTAATAATATGCTTGACAGTTCATTAATAAGATAACTTTAAATAAGTGTACATACAAATATGTAAAGCTAACCAAAGAGAACTACACTTAAAGTTAATATATTTTCTTAATTCTGAAAATCCAATAGCCATGCTTGTCCCTAGTATACTTATATATTTATTTAGATACTAGAGGCCTAGTGCATGAAATTCGTGCAGGGAGGGGTCCTCTCAGCCCAGCCTGCACCCTCTCCAATCCGGGACCCCTCAGGGGATGTCCGACTGCGGGTTAAGCTCAATCCTGGGGACATCCTTCTCACAATCTGGGACCCCTGGCTCATAACTGCTCACCTGCCTGCCTGCCTGATCACCCCTAACTGCCCCCCGTGCCGGCCTAGTCACCCTCAACTGCCTCCTCACCAGCCTGTTCGCCCTCACTGCC
>NW_006292026.1:972584-983845 GCF_000327345.1 Myotis davidii | reverse complement strand
ACTCCCCCCCCCCCAGCCTGGTCCCCCCTAACTGCCCCCACCATTGGCCTGGTCGCCCCTTACTGCCCCCCATGCCAGCCTGGTTGCCCCACACAGCCTGTTGCTCAGTCATTTGGTCATCACTCACTAACCCCCCTGTTAGCCTGGTCGCCCCATGCAGCCTGATGTTCAGTCACTTGGTAGTCCCTCACTAACCCCTCTGCCGGCCTAGTCACCCCACGCAGCCTGTTCAGTTGTCCGTTTCCTGCCTGCCTGATCACCCCTAACTGCCCCCCGTGCCGGCCTAGTCACCCTCAACTGCCTCCTCACCAGCCTGTTCGCCCTAACTGACCCCCACCATGGTCACCCCACACAGCCTGCTGTTCAGTTGTTTGGTCACCACTCACTGCCCCCCCCATCCCCCTGCCAGCCTGGTCGCCCCACACAGCCTGCTGTTCACTCGTTTGGTCATCCCTCACTAACCCCCCTGCCGGCCTGGTTTGCCCCACACAGCCTGTTGCTCAGTCATTTGGTCATCACTCACTAACCCCCCTGTTAGCCTGGTCGCCCCATGCAGCCTGATGTTCAGTCACTTGGTAGTCCCTCACTAACCCCTCTGCCGGCCTAGTCACCCCACGCAGCCTGTTCAGTTGTCCGTTTGGTTGAAATGGTCACTTAGGCTTTTATGTATATAGATCATTTTATAAAAATAAGTTGCATTGTAGACTTTAAGCATATTTGGGCATCTCTCACTTATTAAATGTTTTATGTGTCAATCACTAGTCTAAGCTTTCTTCTAAAATATATTTTTATTGATTTCAGAAAGAGGAAGGAAGATGGAGATAGAAACATAAATAATGAGAGAGAATCATTCATTGCCTGCCTCCTGCACACCCCACAATGGGGATCCAACCCGCAACTCTGGCATGTGCCCTGACCAGGAATCCAACCGTGACCTCCTGGTTCAAAGGTCAACACTCAACCATTGAGCCACACCGGCTGGGCTAAGATTTTTAAAAATATATATTTCTTTATTGATTTCAGAGAGGAAGGGAGAAGGAGAGTGAGATAGAAACATCAACGATGAGAGAGAATCATTGATCGGCTGCCTCCTGCACACCCCCTAATGGGGATGGGGCCCGCAACCCAGCTATGTGCCCTTGGCCACAATCGAACCTGGGACCCTTCAGTCAGCAGGCTGACGCTCTATCAACTGAGCCAAGCCAGCTAGGGCTAAGATATTTTGTTTTATTATCATTGGTGGCTTTATATGAACAACTTTACAAGGTAAGTGTTCTTATTCCCATTTCCAGATGAGAAAACTGGGGTTTAGAAAAGATAAATACTTTAAGTTCAAATGACTGGTAGGTGGCAGAGACAGAATTCAAACACAAGTATGATTCAAAAGCTTCTTAACTATTTTCATAGACAAATGTTTTAATTTTTGCATTTGTAAACTATGACTACTGAGAGCAGCTGGGTGTTCCACGCTCATACAAAGAGCATAGTAGCACTGAGTGAAGGGCTCACAGTCAGATATATAATGCCTTATGAGATAAGTTAATAAGGGTTGAAACACTGTATGCTTGATGAAATAAATTTCTTAAGGGCAACAGACATTAACAGCTGTTCAAGTATTGTTAATGTCTCTGTAGGCAAGTATATCACTCTGTCACTTACTGAACACATGTGGTGTTCCTGTAGTATCTTTCATCTCATTTACACCGATGGAAAGTAAATAAGTATTCCTTCACTTCTGCAAGAACTGTCTAACTTTAGCTGTATAAACATTCTTGCTTCATATTCATCATTTAGTAGCAAAAGTTACTTTTCTAAAAATAGAAATTAAAATAGATTCATTTCATGCTTAAAATATTTCAGTAGTGCCTGGCAAGTATTACTCAGTGGTTGAGCATAGACCTGTAAACCAGGAGGTCATGGTTCAATTGCCTGGGTTGTGGGCTAGATCCCCAGTGTGGGGCATGCAGGAAGCAGTCGATCCATGATTGTCTCTCATTATTGACGTTCTATCTCTCTCTCCCTCTCCCTTCCTCTCTGAGATCAATAAAAAATATTTTAAAAAATATTTCAGTGGCTTCCCCTTGTACTTACAGATCCAAAAAGTTCAAAGCTCTCTACAAGATTTTACATGATCTACCACCTATGTACTACAGACCACTTCCTCCTTCCTGAGGCAGCCTTCGGCCGCCCTACTAACTATCCTTCTGTTGTCTTCCTGACTCAGGACTTTGGATCAGGCTTTCTGCTTTACCAAGAAGACTTAACTCTTAGTCTTTACTTAGCAAACATCTATTTAGCATCAAGTCTCGGTTCTAAAATTCAGGGAAGTTTCCTTGACCTTTGACAATTTGCTGGAATTCATGATAAAAGGCGAATCACCCACTTTCATTTTCCTAGCATCCTATACATTTTCTTCCCAGAGCCTACACAAACCATAGTTGAAGAGGATGTGATCAGCCTTTCAACTAACTGAAAGAGTTCCTCCATTAAATTAACAAATACTTTAAGTTCCTTACTCTGTTTTTTGTTTTTGTTTTTGTTTTTAATTCTTAACTTGCATGGGGGTATTGAGCCTGTCACTTTAAGTTCCCACAATTTTATTGGTAGGATCCATTCCAGATGAAAACGTATTTATTTTATTTAATTTTCAATTTATTTAATTGGTTTGGCCACTGTCATTATCAAGGAAAAAGAATGTGTTCTTTTCTGAGAAAATGCCTTTAGTCTTCTAATTTTTTATTCAATATGATTTTTGTGAGAATTTATTAGTCAAAGAATTTTACATTATTAGTGTTAAAAGGAGAAATTCAATATAATAAGATATGATGACTAATACTATTTGTACAAAGAAGAAAATTACTCATGGAAAAGGTGGCATTTGCCAAAAGTGACAGCTTGTCAAATTGAATGTCAATGTGTTGAAAGAAAATATTCCTATAAAAAGGAAGTCACAAAGAACAACAATAGCAACACAAGAATCATATTTTTGAAAGTCAAATGTTTTTCAATGCCCTCAGACAGATAGATCTCAATTCTACCATTTAAAAAACAGTCTCAAATTTACAATATGTATACATTTTACTGAATATGTGTACAAACTCCAGAAACAAAGAACCTAACTGGAAAAAAAGCTTTTAAAAAAAGTTGTCAGTTCTGGAGATGGATGGTGTTGATAATTTCACATTACCATGAGTGTACTTAATGCCATAGGACTATACACTTAAAATGGTAAAAATGGTAAATGTCATTATGTATATCATACCACAATTTTAAAAATACAGTAACTCTATAATTCTTTATTATCACATAAACAATTGGAAAACATAAATAGAGATTTCTAACCAAGATGCTATTTATCTGAAATACAAGGTTGGTGAAGTAACCTTAAGGTAAAGGTTATGGTTAGGGTTAGGGCTAGATCACAAGTAGTGCTTTCAAGTTTGAAAAATCTCCAGAGATAATTTGTGCCTCCTTTTCACCCCTACTAAGAATCACTGTACTTGAACCTCATTACAACTGACATGTATTGCAATCGTAGTTACTTGGTCTCAATAAATTTCAAGCGGGCACTAGGTCTACACTGAACTAAAATTAGAAACTTAAAATACCGTCCCCAAATTGTTACAAATCATTTATCATATCACAAATGAGGGATTTAATCTGATTCCAAGATAAAATAAGTTGGAATGCAAAATTATGATTTACATTGAAAAAAAATTAAAAAAACTGTAAATTATGTTAACATTTTTCTTTGCAATAATATTATTTTAAAAAGTTGGCTTGCGTGAAGCTGATTTTATATTAATGATACAGTGCAAAAACAACTTTTTATCTTTTCTGTATCAAGAAACAAAATGCAGAATACTATGCAGCAGTAAAGAAGGATCTCTTGCCCTTTGAGACAGCATTGAGGGATCTAGAGAGCATTATGCTAAGCGAAATAAGCCAATCAGAGAAAGATAAGTATCACATGATCTCACTTATATGTGGAACCTAATGAACAAAATAATCTAATCAACAAAATAGATACAGAGACATAGAAGCATAGAACAAACTTCGGAACCTCAGGTGGAAGGTGGGTGAGTGAGTGGGAAGACATTAACCAGAGAATGTATATGTATATATGCATAACCCATGGACACAGACAATAGTGTGGTGAAAGCTTGCGGGGATGTGGGGGGACAAGAGAGGGCTAGAAGGGGTTAATGGAGGGAAAAGGGGGACATATATAATACTCTCAACAATAAAGATAAATTTAAAAAAAGAAACAAAGTACATGTCACTAATAATGCATCCTCCCTCAGGCAATGAGGAGAGTCTTGTTAAAGTTAAAATACATTCCCAGGAAATCATGATCTAGGACTCATGCTTCAATAATTAAGAACTGTCATTTCATAGTGGGGGAAAAATAATGGTGTTTATCAGAGAGGATTCAAGAGAAAGGAGTTTTTCAGTTGAGAAAACAAAACCCAAATTCTATTATTTGTACTCTGTGATTCAAACAGTAATGATGAACATGGTTGATGGACCTGAGAATGCAATATATACATTATGAACCATTTTAAGAAAACATTTTCCATATCTCAATTATAATAAAAAGATCATGAAATAGAAATTATAACTTAAAAAAACTGAACAACACACATTAAAAATATAGTGTCCAGGCTCTGTGAATCAAGACCAGAATAATCTTGAAAACTCCTTTTGGATATGTGAAACCCACCTAGGAAATACATCATCTGGCTTTAAAGCTTGCTATTTGAGGTATTTTCTGGTGACAAGCTGCATGGACATTATCTGATAATTTGTTGAAATACAGAGGGCACTGTCCCCACCACATGATAACTGAATCACATCCTCATAACAAGCTCCACAGATACTTCTTATACAAATTAAAGTTTGAAGAGACATCCCTAGCAGAGCTCCAAAGACACACACAGGGTATACATTAATATACTGTTAGAGCTTGAGAATGAAGGGCTGTCCTTCAGAGTGCTGGAGGTAGGCTCTATCTCCAGATTTGGAGCACAACGGCTCCTGATAATGTTGAACCCAGATGAAGAAGTGGCCCTAGCTAATTCTAAGTTTGTTACCATTCTCTTTACTAGTAAACACACATTCATACATTGTTAACTTGCAACTTCCTGAGTGGTGACATAAGCCCTGATAATAAAAAATCCATTGGGCTCACAATAATTCAGCTAAGAATGGAGAGACAGTGTGTCTTGGAGCTATTTGTCCTCATTAGAAATTCTGTGGGCCAAAGTGTATGCTCCATCTGCTCCTGCTCTCTGTAGTTATTGTACATTTTATATTCTTGATTTACTGAAATTAGAAACTTCATCTAATTTAACAGTGTTAGTGAGGAAGAAATATAGTGTCTTCCACAATAACAATCAGCCCATCAAAAACACTATATCTTCTTAAACCTCAGAGGGAAGGTAGGGGAGGGTGGAGGTAAGCGGGAGAGATCAACCAAAGGACTTGTATGCATGCATATAAGCCCAACCAATGAACACAGACACCAGGAGGTGAGGGCATGAGTGGAGGGCTGGAGGGGGGTTGGGGGGGATAAGGACACATATGTAATACCTTAATCAATAAAGAAAAAATAAATTAAAAACACTGTATCTTTTAAAGTTCTCATTAGTTTGTTTTCATTCTACTAAGGAACTGATTTCATATTTATTAATTACTTGAAACTAGAAACTACTATAATCTATTTTTTCTTGCACTGTTTAGAAGTTACGCTAGTTTTATCACTATGAAAGTTGAAAAAAAAATATTGACCAAATAGAAGTTTGGAATATATCACTGTAATCACATTGTTGAGTGCTTATGGGATGCTGTTGCATTGCTATTTATTCATCACCTTTTGTCTTATTTAATTCTTAAAAACTTATAAAGTAGGTAAGATTTATTTTGGGGATGACAAACTGAGAGGAATGGTGTAATGGAAAGAGCACAGACCCTGGTAAATACTGTTGGGGGTCAAATCTCATCTCTACCATTTGTTAGCTGTATTGTTACCTCATCTATCAAATAGGGACACCAGTAGTAATTGACTTCTAGCATTTCTGGGAAAATTGAATAACCCACATATGTAAGGCGTTTGTAACAGTGCCTGAGATATATTATTGGCATTCAAAGAGTACTATCTTTAAGCTACTCCTCTAAGGAAGCATCATTAATACTGGGGCCAGGATGCAATTGGAAGTCTGTTGGACTTTGGAGCCTCAAGCCTTAAAATGATATTGTATCACCTACACTTCCCTATCTCTTCCTAAAACACAATATATCAGAGAGCTAAAAGGAAGGAACAAGAATATACATTTATTGCACACCTGGATTTCCATATACCTTTTGTTCAGATGCTTAAATTTATGACAAATGAGATAGAAGAAAAGAAACAAATAGACTCCTTGCTAAGTGATTAATATTTTTCAAATTTATCTTTATGGACTGAAAGGTCCCAGGTTCGATTCCGGTCGGGGGTATGTGCCTGGGTTGCGGGCACATCCCCAGTGGGAGATGTGCAGGAGGCAGCTGGTCGATGTCTCTCTTTCATCGATGTTTCTGACTCTCTATCTCTCTCCATTCCTCTCTCTGAAAAATCAATAAAATATAAAAAAAGAAAGTATTACATATGCCCCCTTTTTCTCTCTCATAAACCTCTTACACCCCACTCCCTGTCCCCAGACCCTCACCTCACTATTGTCGTTGTCCATAGGTTATGAATATATGCACATAAGTTCTTTGTTTAATTTTTATTTCTGGAAAGTTCATGATGTGAATATTTAAAGAATATATCTTACACATGTTTTGTTGGCAAGCACCTACACTGAAAACATCCATATGACCTTTGGTTGGCAGAACTTAAATAATATCCAGTATTTGCATAGTGTTTTACAGTTTCAAAGTGTTCAAGTCACAACTTGTGATATAGGTAATGTGAATACTTTTATCCCTATTAAGTAGATGAAGACATGAAGACTCATATGTTGAATATACCTTAAAAGTTTCAAATAACATAGTGAGAATCTGAAGCAATTCATTTCAAATTTTATTTACAGCACATCCCCTATGGCATAAGAAATAATAAGATATCAAGTTGGTGGAATTATTGAAGGAAATTTGGGAAATAAAGTAACTTAACAATAATAAGACTTGAGACCATATAAAATTAGTTTATGGGAGATGGCTGTACAATGGACATTTTTCCTTTTCCGAATGATTTATGATTATATTAGTGTTGCATTTTCTATTTTGCTATGTTCATTCTGTTTTATTAGGGTAGGGAACATGTTTACTTCACTCACTTTTGTGTACTGACACAGAATAATACCTAAGTATTGACTGACAGTTCATTGAGTTTCCCCAGTCTTCATTCAGCATATAAAAAATTTCGAAATACTGCAATATTTAACAGCCGTATCACTGAAAATCATCTCATTCAAATTACTCTCCTAGTTATTTTTCTACTCTACAATTTTCTGGGTATAAAAATGTAAAGTAGTATTTTCCATCTTCTCATTAGTATATATCACAGTATAGTATTAAGAAAAAGAAAAATAGTGATAACATTTTAAATGCTTACGAAAGTATCTAAAGTTCACTTTCCCATAACACACAACTGGTAAACTGTATGACTGTCACTATTTTATAGGTGAGGAAACTGAAGTTAAATGCTTAACCAGAACTTCAACTAGACTATGCCATTTCATCAGATTTTCCCCCTGAATTTGATGGGAACAAATATCCCCATCTTTCTATGCCACTAGAGATGCTATCCTCACCAAATTTCCTAAGAATTATTTTTTTATTCTGTATTCAGCTTATCATTAAGAATTGCATAGTGTATAAATATTTGCAGAAAATGCATACAGGCCCTCAAGGAGGAGTTTTCCATCAATTTGAAGAAATTAGCCATGCTTACATTGAAACTAAAATATCTTTTGAAGGCAACACATTATTGGGCATGAGACTATGGGGTACAATATAAAAATATATGTATAATTGAAAATAAAAACATTCAGCATACATTGTTCCTAGCCAATGTTCTAGAGCTGCAGCTCAAGAATTTAAAAGGATGCGTAAAATCATTATACATGTTCCCTTCTAATACTTTCATTTTCACCATTCTAAAGTGAAATAACCACCTCAAAAATACTCAATGATTTGTGATTTTTATACACTATCCTTACAGTCAATTTTCATTCATTAACTCCTTTTTCTCCTCTTCCTATATCATTACATAGCTCATTAGGACCTGTCATTAGAAGAGAAAAAAAAAACACAGTGTCAGAATTGGCTATTTTTAAACACTTTAAGTTAAAAAGAATCTGATAAAATATATAATATGTAAATAAAAAGAGTTTATTTTTTAATGTAAAGTAAATAAAATAATAAAATTCCCTTTTAATGGAAACATTCTGGATGATAAAACAACCATAATATTTTACTAATGATTCTTATTTGTTCAACCTTATCTATGAAACAAAATTCAGGAGGCTGTGGTGGCAATTCACTTTACATGCCCTCATATGGCTATGACAATTCTAATAGAATTAAAATTTAGAAATATAAGTTTTTATACACATTCAGATTTATTTTAAGTACTAGTGGCCCAGTACACAGATTTGTGCACATTGAAAGGAAATGAATTAGAAGAAATATTTTAATATCACTATTCGCCCTTTCTCTATAATAGAAGTGTCAACCAAATTCACAATTGACAATGACAGATTGAAACATGCATGTGATAGGTGCCAGTGAGAGCTTTATATGTATCATGCATGCGCGAGTCAACGTTTATTTTTAAGTTGCCAGTGCATGTCATATGTACCAGCCGGTCGGTCAGACAGATGGATGGTCAGTCGCTTAGCCTTTTATATATATAGATAAGAACTTTATTGGGAATCAATTATCTATTTTCAACTTCAATATCACACTAAAACTTTGTCCCAAAATTTCAATCACCTGCTAAAGATCCGCCCTGACTGGTTTAGCTCAGTGGATAGAGCGTTGGCCTGCGACTGAAAGGTCCCAGGTTTGATTCCGGTCAAGGGCATGTACCTTGGTTGCAGACACATCCCCAGTAGGAGGTGTGCAGAGGTGGCTGATCGATGTTTCTCTCTCATCGATGTTTCTAACTCTCTATCCCTCTCCCTTCCTCTCTGTGAAAAATCAATAAAATATATTAAAAAAAAATAAAAAAATAAAGATCCATATATAAATTTGTTTTCACTTGTCAAATGCAACAACATATACCTACACACACACACACACACAACACATATATGTGTGTTGTGTGTGTGTAGGTATATGTATATGTAGGTATACACACACACACATATATGACTACAATACTTCATAGTGTATATATTGTGGTATATATTTAAATATTTTTCTCATTTATTTTAGAGAAAATATGGCATTACAGAACCAACAGAAAATGAAAATGAAATCCAAATTGTGACACTTTGTAACTGTGGGACTTTAGAAAGATTTCTTAATCTCTGAGAGTCTAATCTTCCATAATGCTAAAACGGATGAGTAATACTGAAGTACTGCACAAATATCATAAAGGCATTTCCAATGCCAGTATCTCTTGTGTCCTGGTTGCCACATCATCTTCAAAGTGAATTGTCTTAAATATTCTAACAGGTTACTTGCCTCAAGTCTTACTATCTTCTAAGTCAGCGGTTCTCAACCTGTGGGTCGCGACCCCTTTGGCGGTTGAACGACCCTTTCACAGGGGTCGCCTAAGATATTTACATTATGATTCATAACAGTAGCAACATTACAGCTATGAGGTAGAAACAAAAATAATTTTATGGTTGGGTCACAACATGAGGAACTGTATTTAAAGGGCCAGAAGGTTGAGAACCACTGCCTAAGTTTCTTATACATACAATATAACAAGTTCTGCTTTCCTTTTGTCAATCTACTGCTACAAATTTTTGGCTCCCCAATTGAGTAAGGAAAAAAAAAGTTTTTTTAATCTGAGTTCATGATGATTTTAATACAATATATTCTAATCTCATTTTTTCATCTCTTCTCTCATTCAACCAAACATTTATTGAACTTTATATGTAAAGCACTGTTTCTGACCATCGGAATAAAACTGTGAACAATGCCCATGCCCATGGGGAGCTTTCCTTTGAGTGATAACACAATTAAACAACTAATTTTTAATTGTATATGTGATAAGTACTAGATAGAAGCGGTAGAAGTATAGTTTAGGCCCTGACCTCATATGAGAGAATGAGAATGCTTCCCTGAGGAAGTGATATTTGAACTAAAATTTAAAGATGAATGAGAGGAGAAAAAAATGGGGGAGGAGCTTTTATAGCATGTTGCACAGCATGTTGGACTTACAAACCTTACACTTCAAGCCAAATAAATTACTGATGTATGCAAAATCTGTATTTCACTGCTCCTCAAAGTTGTGCACATGGATTGTTAACCATATTGAAGACACTCATATATGACCCAAATCACTTTCAAAAACATTGATTTATAAAACGCTTTCCTGAAAAATACTTTTTAACCACATAAGCAAAAGATGATTTCATAATATGTGCTACTGTGCTAAACTGAAAATCAACTTGTTCTATAGTAGAAATATTAATGATTCATAGGATTGTTCCGCTAAGAACCTTCTACTTCATTTCAAATATTCATCATCTAGTTTTAGTATAACATTCATTCAATCCAGAATCCATCTGAATTTTCTTTGCTAAAAATAATCACCCATTAGTATTCTGTACTGCCTTTAAGAAATTGTTGGTGTATGGCTGTGTCAAGAGATTGAGCATCAGTAAGTAATGTTGGTATCTGAAATTGCTTTGAGGAAGACATTTTGAGTACTATCAGATACCCTTTCCCAATAAATTATATAACCTTTATCAAAATAAAATTATATTTTCCATTGCCAACATGCCAAAAACAAGACAGACTGTGTATTTTAAAAGAGTGCACATGGTTTTTTAATGTAGCCACATTAAAGCTATTAACCATTGGACAGTGATGAATTAGGGTTACACATAAGCACACTTAAGCAGCAACCATTATCTACATTACTCATCTAAGGATTTCCAGGGTAAGGAAATTTTTCAAAGACAAGTATAGTATAGTAAGACTCATTCCACAAGCTTTTAGAAATATTTTCACTTTTTATTTCCTTTCTTCTTTCTTTCTTTCTTTCTTTCTTTCTTTCTTTCTTTCTTTCTTTCTTTCTTTCTTTCTTTCTTTCTTTC
>NW_006292026.1:969257-972280 GCF_000327345.1 Myotis davidii | reverse complement strand
CTCCCCCCCCCACCCCTGCCTCCCTCTGAGGTTTCACAGTCAGTTTGATCCTTCTCTGTCTCTGGATCTATTTTTGTTCATCAGTTATGTTTTTCATTTTATTCCGCAAATGAGTGAGATCATGTGATATTTATCTTTCTCTGACTGACTTATTGTACTTAGCATAATGCTCTCTAGCTCCATCCATGCTGTTGCAAATGGTAGGAGATTCTTCCTTTTTACAACAGTGTAGTATTCCATTGTGTAGGTTTTTTAATCCACTTATCTGCTGATGG
This sequence comes from Myotis davidii, assembly GCF_000327345.1. NCBI lineage: Eukaryota > Metazoa > Chordata > Mammalia > Chiroptera > Vespertilionidae > Myotis > Myotis davidii. The sequence continues at coordinate 972,005 of NW_006292026.1, read as the reverse complement.
GCAATTAGGCTGTGTCCAAATCTTAGCTATTGTAAATTGTGCTGCTATGAACATAGGGGTGCATATATCCTTTCTGTTTGGTGTTTCTGGTGCAACCACTATGGAAGACAATATGGAATTTTCTCAAAAAGTTAAAATGGAACTCCCATTTGACCCAGTGATCCGACTTCTAGGAATATTTTCACTTTTTAAATGAAAATGTTTTTAATGAAAAAATAGTGCTGAATTTAACAATGCTGATTGATTCTACCTTTTTGAAACTCTCATCCCTGCCTCTGTGGCACTATACTTAGAGCCTTAGTATATAAATATCATTATTCTTTTTCTATACAGGAATTTAATAAATGTGTCTTGCCCTAAAAAATAAAAAGAATGCAACAGATCATAAGATTCCATATATTACTAATATCAAATGAGATTTTCTGATTGAAATCTTGACAAAAACCCTAGGGGATATGTGTTCAGACTAGGTTGACAAAGGCAAAGATGTCAGTGATTCTCAGATCAAAAGAAGAAAATCCCTTGAAGGAGGTGGAATTGTGAGTTTTTGAAAGAAATGCTCCTTTTCAGGTCAGAGGGCCAAGAGAATTATGCTGAAATAACAGCATTCTGAATAGTCTTTCTAAATGATTACTCTGACCTACACATGCTCAGACTTTACAGAATGGAGGTAATTATATGTATTTTACTTAGTAGTTTTTTTAAAAAAAAATAAAGACATTTTCCTGTGATTGACACAGAGTTGACAGAATTGATTATATTGGCAGGGTTAAAATACAATAGTTCAATTTTTTAGGTAGTCACATGAGTAAAGAATAATTTTAAAATACAGTAACATAAAAGAAATCCACATGAAGTTAATATGCATTTCTCAAAAACAATTATACTTTTAAGAATTCAACAGCAAAGTTTTGTTATATCTTTGTGGTAAAACAGATTGAGGACTTTTAGTGAGTTTGCAAATTTGTGAAAAAAATGAACCAGCTTTCTTTATAAACAGAGAAAACTTCCCTAAAAACAAAAGGCTGTTATTGATATACATCACAGTATTTTAGAAAAATCCTTTAAACTCAAAATATGAATAATTATATTTTATAAAATATAAGCATTAAAAAACAGTATCATTCATCACTTCAAATAAGTATTATTGGGCAGTAACATTTTTCTAAAATTTATTATCTTCCTAAAAGGTTTGATTAGCCATTCAAAGAAATTCAGAAGTTAAATGCTATGTTTAAAATATTAAAATGTTCATAAAAGGAAAAAAAAAACACAAGATTACCCAAACCCTCTAAATTGAAAAAGATTGAAACTGACAGAGATTGGCTAAATATTGTCAGAAAGCAATGCTTTATAAATTATTTCCATGTTTCTGCATGGACAGAGCTTTCTGAGAAAAGAAAACTGGAAGTTCAAGAAAAAAATGCATAGAGAGATCTTCATACATCTCCCCTGGAGCCATTAATTTATATCCCAAGGAGCAATAAATCAAGGGACTTTCTCCTCCGCTTCGCAAAGAACAAGTGCAATGAATAGAAAATAGTTAAATATGATAGATATTAATCCAACTGTGTCAGTAATTACTTTAAATGTGAATGATCTAAGTATACCAATAAAAGACAGAAACTTAAATAGTAGAGCCCCAAAAAAGAAAAACCCTCAACCATATGCTGTCTACAATAAAACCACATTAAAGACTAGGTTAAAAGGAATGGAGAATGACATACCATTTTAGCATTATTTTTTTAAAAAAAAAACTGAACTAGCTATATTAATTTTACACAAAGCAGACTTCAGAATAGGAAAATTGTCTAGAATAAAAAAGGAAACATAGTGATAAAATAAATTCTCCATGACATAGCAATCCTAAATGCATATGCATATGAGTGTCAAAATACATGATATAAAAACTGATAGACTTGAAAGAAGAAATAGACAAATCCACTAATAAGGTTGAAGGCTTCATTTCAATAATTGTTAGATCAAGCAAGCAGAAAATCATTAAGAAAATACTTGATCTGGATAGTACCTACAATTTATATTTATGGAATATTCCATCAAACAAGAGAGGAATACACAGTCTATTAATGTAGGAATGGTAGATATTCTTAACATAATTACACATTTTGGAAGTTATTGCAGAAATGCAAATTCATTCAAAATATTCTATTTCAGAATTACACATGGTAAAAAATAAAATACATTCTGAATTTACCCTTCCACTGCCATCCTAACTAAAGGCAAATCATTGCTCAACATCTGGCAGATTTCCTTCTATCTAGTAAAAAACACACCAAAAAAATCATACTGTGATTTTGTTCTTTTTTTTTGTTGTTAAATTCTCTGGCAAAGGGGAAAATAATATTTACATATTTTATGTTCATAATCCTATCTAAGAGAAACATGGTAATTGGCATACGACTGCTACCCTTCCCATTGGCTAATCAGCGAGATATGCAAATTAACTGTCAGCCAAGATGGCGGCCGGCAGCCAGGCAGCTTGAAACTAACGTGAGGCTTGCTTGCTTCAGTGACGGAGGAAACCAACGTTCCCCGCCTGCCGCTGCAGGCCTCTGAGCCTGCAGTTTGAAACATTTTAACAAATACCACAGGACTTCAGCCAGCAGATTCACAACATTGTAAGCAAAGGCCAGAAACCTACTTTCAGCCGCGGAGGCCTAAGAGCTGGAGCCAAGCCTCAAACTAAAGCTGGACCAGGATAAAAAAAATAAAAAAAAAAACGAACCA
>NW_006292026.1:966149-968596 GCF_000327345.1 Myotis davidii | reverse complement strand
CCTGGTCAGGACACTGAGACTCAGAGAGACTGAGTTAATTTAGTGACATGAATTCTGTGCCAGGCCCTGTACTAAGCCAGGGGGATACACAGATGTTGAAAATATACTTTCTATCCTCAATGAGCCTAGATTGATGCCACCCATAGGCTTGTCATGGAACATTTGTCCTGTTATGTTGAAAAGACCCCAAAATATTAACTTAAAATACATATATTTGTACTTCTCTTCAAACTGTGTAACTAACAACATCAGTTAAATACACCTAGCTTAGAGATAGATGCTTTTAAATCATCTATATTAGTCTATATAATAAAAGCCTAAGCGATCATTAAGGCGTAACAGCCAGAATGACCTGTCGCTATTATGTGCACTGACCACCAGGGGGCAGATGCTCAATGCAGGAGCTGCGGCCTGATGATCTGTGCACTCCCACAGGGGGAGCGCTGCTCAGCCAGAAACCGGTCTCATGGCTAGTGAGTGCAGCAACTGTGGCAGGAGCCTCTCCCACCTCCGTGGCACCACTAAGGAGCAGCAAGGCCAACTGGTAAGGAGCAGAGAGCAGGCAGGCGGTAAGAATCAAGTGGTCCCAGACTGTGAGAGGGTACAGGCTGGGGTGAGGGACCCCCCCACCCCCAGTGCACATATTTTGTGCACCAGGCCTCTAGTTAATAATAATACTGAGATGAAGGCCCTCAGCAAAAATAAATAATTATGTGATACTTTGAATATTCACTTAACTAGAAGCACTTTTTTCTCATCATTGTGTAGATATGATACACAAATTTAGAAAAATACAACTATATATACTACTTTCAAATTACAGATTAGTGACGACAATTATAATATATAGAAAAATGATACTTTGTAACTTATTTTTAAAAATCTAGTCTAGTGAAGCCTGTTATATTTCAGTAATAAAGTGTAATGGAAGAGAAATGATCTGAAACTAAACGTAAGAATAATCCAAACTTCAAAGAAGTAATGGATACTTCAAAGCAAATCAAAAGAAAATATGAAGGCAGCATACTATATTTGTTTAATTATTACATCACTTAGAAATAAATTTAATTCCCTAAGTCACAATACATGATATTACCTAAATGGCAAATATTAAAAGTCTGAATAGAATGTATGCATACATGTTGATATATTATGTATAAAATTAGGTATTTCTCTATTGTGTAATATATAAATACATATTTATATGAATATGTGATATATAATATTTATTTTATATTATATAATCTTTAATAGTACATATTGCTATGATATTATAGCTATACCAGAGGCCCAGTGCACAAAATGTGCATAAGGGGGGTCCTCAGCCTGGCCTGCACCCTCTTGTAATCTGGGACCCCTCGGGGGATGTCCTACTGCCGGATCGGGCCTAAACTGGCAGTCAGACATCCCTCTCACAATCCACTCGCCTGCCTGCCTGCCTGATCACCCCTAACCACTCTGCCTACCTGCCTGATCGCCCCTATCCGTTCGCCTGCCCTGATTGCCCCTGACCACTCTTGCCTGTCTGCCTGATCGTCCCTACCCCAACCACCTCTGCCTCGGCCCTCACCACTGCAGCTTCGTCCAGAATGACGTCCAGAAAGTCATTTGGCTGTCCGGTTGAATTAGCATATTACACTTTTATTATTATAGGTAATATTTAATATTATATACTTATATAAATAAGTACTTATTTTATATTTTTTCTCTACAGGTTTTCTGGATTTAATGCAATTGAATAACCCACTGGGTAAAAATCTTATAGTCATTTAATTTCGCCTTATATAAAATTAGGTTTGATTATGAAATGTTAAGTAGCCTGTCTGGCGTGGCTCAGTGGCTGAGCACTGAATGAACCAGGAGGTCACAGTTAGATTCCTGGTCAGAGCACATGCTCAGGTTTGGGCATGATCCCCAGTACAGGTCATGCAGGAGGCAGACAATCTGATTCTCTCTCCGATGTTTATATAGCTCTCTCCCTCTCCCTTCCACTCTCTGAAATCAATAAAAACATTTTTTTTAAAAGACCAACAACCATTTCATACCTCATATTTTTTGTATCAAAAACACATCCTAATTTTTTTGCATACAAAGTTGTTCCCTTATTATTCTATTAGCTTTAATTACATATGTTAATTAGAATTTTTAAGCCTCAGAATCCTTAATTTCTAGTGAAAACTAGAGAATAAATAATTATGAACTGTTTTTATGAATATACATTTTACCATTTCTAGAAGTATACACTTTCTCAAAGTATAGTTTTCAAAATGGCACAGAATGTGTTATCATTAATTCCTCTGTAATAGGAAGTCAAAAGTAAATAAACTTATGTTCAGTAATTAATATCTCAGTATTTTATCTAGCCTGATCACCCCAACCACCTCTGCCTCGGCCCTCACCACTGCAGCTTCGTCCAGAATGACGTCCAGAAAGTCATTTGGCTGTCC
>NW_006292026.1:959894-966094 GCF_000327345.1 Myotis davidii | reverse complement strand
TGAAAACAATTTGCCCACTGAAAATTAAGTAGCCTGTCTGGCGTGGCTCAGTGGCTGAGCACTGAATGAACCAGGAGGTCACAGTTAGATTCCTGGTCAGAGCACATGCTCAGGTTTGGGCATGATCCCCAGTACAGGTCATGCAGGAGGCAGACAATCTGATTCTCTCTCCGATGTTTATATAGCTCTCTCCCTCTCCCTTCCACTCTCTGAAATCAATAAAAACATTTTTTTTAAAAGAACACATGCTTAGGAAAGGAAGCAAGGAGAGGAATTTTCTCTAGACTTTCTTAACCACCACATGCAGGAATAAAGGCTTTGAGGATCTGTGTTAGTTAGGTGCCAATGACAATCTGCTTGTATTGCAATTTTGTAACTGAAGCTAACCTTACTACTTGGATATTTCACCTAAAGGAAGTATAGGTGACATTTTATTTCATTCATGAAATAAATATATTTTGGAATTGCTAGAGGGTAAGCTGTGAGTAATAAAAGTTCTCCCTGCCCTTAATTTCTTTCGGTCTTAAAGGGTAGATAAAACATACATTACTAATTTATCAAATGATTATTGAAAGTGATGTAAAGAAGATAGTAGTCAAAACTGTTAGTTACTACAAAGTCTCCATATGGATGTCTCACAACAAAAATAAGACTGAGAACTACCATTGCCTGGAGGCTTCTTTAGCTTCTCTCTTTGGGAAACCCATGGGTTAAGGGTGAAGCATGGAACTTGTGAGTTCTCTAGGAAGTAGGAAGCAGAAGTTCCAATGATTACTTCTGACAGAAGATAGAGTGTCACAAAGCGATAAAATGAAAGAGACAGGTGAGATGGTATAATGTAGACAAGAAAAATGCCATGGACGAAGGGAAGCTGGAAAAAATAATTTTTTGTGGTGGTATGAATGTATAACTTTGCAAAATCTTAGCATGGTAGATTTCTGGTGAACTTTCTGCATGTCATAATATAATCTAGCAAAAATAAATACACATTATAATTTAAGATCACTAGATGCAGCTTTTTAAATGTTATTCTAAATAGAGTTAGGGCTATGTGGAGCCATGAGGGTTGGGCGGCAGTAGGTTTATAGTAGTGAGTATGCAAAACACAGTTTATTCCAGTATTTTTAATTAATTATTGTATTATTTTCCATATGAACAGCTGTAAACATACTTTTACTCACCCCTGTATATATACCTTGGTAACATGTAAATTAACCCAAAGTACTTTAAGAGTCAGATGAAAGAAATACTTCAAAGCTGAACTCATCTTGGAAAGTGTCACAAAGGTGGTCTTTGCTCTATGCATGAAGGGCTGAGCAATATTTCAGTAGGTGAAGTTGGAAATTGCCATGCTATTCATGGGGGAGTTTATAAATGAAAACAAGATAAAATTTATACAGACAGTCCTCAGGTCACGTCGGACTCCACGTACATCATTTCGTGGTTACGTCGCCATCTCCCATTTATTTATGAAAAAATAAGTTCTGTCATTTTGACGTATGTACATATGTGCTTTATGTTTTTTATTATTTATTTTCCACAAGTAAATGTCAGGAATTGTTATCTTTCTTTTAAATTTTTTTTTTACTGTTTCCCTTCATTACTGCTGTGTATGTGCTCCACGTGAGTGACATAGGTGCTTATGTAGGTGGGTTCCGACTTAAGGAGAAAATCACATTACATCGAGCTGTAGGAATGGATCTCCAACATAACCCGAGGACCAACTGTCTAGTGAATTTGTATAAATGGATTATATTCCAAATGTGCATGAATGTAGATGTACAAAATGTAAGACTGAAAGGTATGTTGTTGCCATCTTTTAGAGAGCCTTGAATTTCATCCATTAGGATTTCAGATGATAGGCAAGAAAGCCTCACAAAAATGATGTTCTTTAGGAAAGATTTCTAATGGTAATGTGAAGAAAGCATTAAAGAAAGGCAAAAAATATATATGACAAAAATATTTTAGAACACAAGCAACAGTGCCAGCAAAAAATAATTAAATGTCCAAATAGAGCGATAAAATAAATTGAAAACCAAAATGGAAACAATTATAAGTATATATTTTTTCAAAAAGAACTATCTAAATATTTATATTAATATTATATATTAACCCTATTTGAAGTGATATGATGCTTTATTCATGAAGTTACATTTTAACTTTCCTAATTCAAAAAAGTAACAATAAAATAAGACAACATTAAATTTAATTTTATTAAAAGTATTTATTTTACCTTAAACTTTTATTTCTATGGTGTAAAACCAGTTAGTGTCAGTTAAACAAATCCTGAAAGGTGGCATATGTTAGTGTTTGGACTAAGCATGTAAATCAGCATTCTCTCTTTCTTTAAATGCATTTGAAAGAAACCACAAAGATTTCACATATAAGCAAGCTATGGCCCATTGTTTTATCACTCTCTATAATTTCATTAAACTATTCAAGTAATTAACTTTTATTAAAACCAAGACAATTGCCACTGGCTCCATTCAGAGTTAGCAATGGTGACAAATCAAAGCCCTATTCAGAAGTCAAGTATTGTTACTATATATCTGAGGTTAAGCATACTCACAGGTTAGAGTGGTTGCTAATGCAGGACACTCAAGTACACAGATACCAAATCATTTTGCTGTTTAGACAGAAGAAAATGTAAGGAAAAGAACAGTGCAACTTACATATTTGCATTTAAGTCCGTTCTGCACTCAGAAACCAATTCCAATCTAATATTAGCATTTTAAGAGACTTCTTGTTTTTTTACAAATTTCTAGGCAACAGATTCTAACATGAGGATTAGCTGGCATTGATTTGATAGAGGGATCCCATTTCTTTTTCGTTTAAGCTTCTACAAAGAATGGGCAAATGATCGTTCAGATTTAAAAGCATTGACAAATAGCAGAGTAATCAATTCAAATATTTTCGAAAGAAATACCATACTAAGCTCTAGGCCTAAACCATAACTCTGCCTTTAATGACAGGAAAACTGGGATGTATTTTTAAATAAATTAATCACAATAAAGAAAATAATTTTGACTTCAGAGTTAATTTCTAGGAACATTATCATTTATAGAAATGCCACCCCTACCCAGTATGGCCCAATTGGTTGAGCATCGTCCTGAGCAATGAAAGGTCACGGTTTGCTTCCCTTTCAAGGCACATACCATGGTTGTGGGTTCAATCCCAGGTTGAGGCATGAATAGGAGGCATTTCATTAATGTTTCTCAGATACATCAATGTTTCTCTCACTTTCCTTTCCTCTTTCTCTAAAACCAATCTATATATATAAAAGGTTAATATGCAAAGTATCCCCTCAGAAGTTCCACCAAAAGATGAGGGGAGATGGATCACTCACTATGATGTGCACTGACCACAAGGGGGGATGTGAAATGAAGGAAGGCCCTGGCCTGCAGCCAGAAGGCCCTGATCAGCCCTGATTGCCAGCCAGGCTTAGGGACCCTAGTAAAAACATATTTTAAAAAAGAAATTACACCAAATTGTTGAACATTTTTTTTATATTTGTGGTATGTAAAGCCAAAATATATTAATCCAGGGGTATATTTTCTCTTTCCTTTAAAAAAAATAATGATTATTATGCTGTCACCTGCAACTGAGAGAAATAAATTACTACGCTAATCTATGATTACTTTTCCCCCTTGGTTTGAAAACACTGACAAGATCCTTAAGTTGTATTAAACATGAAATTTTATTGTACTCCCAGAATCTACAATTTCCTCTTTCACTTTAATCAACATTTTAATCATTTTATATTACATATCCAACATTTGTATTCTATACTCTGTAATTTTAAATCTTACATACATTGTATGTAAATTAGCTTTAAGATTTTAAACTCTACAGCAAGGACATGTAAAGTTTTATTATGTGAAATTGATTTTGTATAGCAGCAAGTTGTATAATAAATGCATAAAGCCAGGAACATAAAATTTTATCACTAAACCATTGGTATTTGAAAGTAAACGTTTTCAGACTTAGGATCCAACATAACTTACAAGTTTTTAATGTCTCTTTACCTCTAGTTTATAACCAGCAGGTACCATTTTTGGAAATCTCAGCTAATCTTCATTATCGTTTTCCTTGAATAAAAGTAACAAAATAAAAATTTTAATGGGGAGACTGAATAGCAAATTGGACAAAGACAAACAGGTGATATGACTGATAATTTTGATAAAACTTTCCATAACTTCAAGCAAAAAAATGGCAACAGACATAAAAATAAAATTTAAGTAAAGAGACATAGAAAATAAATAAGGAGGTCCAGACTTATCCAATAGTGATTAATGGAAAAAATAATAGAGGCAATATAGGGCAGAAAATAATTACATAAATGATATTAAAAATTCCTGAAAGATGCATAGCTCAGTGGTTGACCATTGACCTATGAACCAGGAGGCCATGGTTCGATTCCCAGTCAGAGCACATGCCAATGTTGTGGCTTGATCCCCAATAAGGGGCCTGCAGGAGGCAGCAGATCAATGTTTCTCTTGCACCATTGACGTTTCTATCTCTCTCTCCCTCTCTCCCTTACTGAGATCAATAAACATATATTTTCTTTTAAAAAGAAAAAATATTCCTGAAAGAAAAGAACTTGCTGGCAAATAATTAACTCATGGAGAATAAAGGAAAGCACTACGGAAAAAGTAAAAACTTCAAGAGAAATCAATTTTTCAGGGAAATATCAAGAATATTAAATAACTATTTAAAAGATCCAGGTGATAAAAATAAAAGTCTTGGTAAAGTACCCAGATTCAGATATTTCATAATTAATCTTGGAATCTAGAGTACTGGGGAAGCCCTGAAGACTCTTGAAAGCATCAATGATTTTGTACCCAGAGTTCTATCCAAAGTATCAATAACTCATGAGGCCAAAATAATATATGGACATAAACGGAGTTAAAATGTTTAATGCCCACAGATACCTGAGGTTGATTTTTAGCAGATAATAATAACTGCAATATTTAATACAGATTATATAAATTAATATGAAAAATATTTTATCTAGCACTTATAGAATATTTTTTAAGATGTAAGTATTATACATTCTTTGGCAATAAAATATAATCTTGCTAAAACAAAGCTATAAGCTGATTGAATATTGACCATATCACCATAAAAGTCAGTTTAATTAGAATTTGGCAGAACAAAATCAGAAGCCATACTGTCAGACTATTCGATTCAAACAGCACCACATATGATCTGTATGACCTTAGGTAAGTTTCTCTTTGCCTCAATAAAAGGGGCCTGGCTTATATTATCCTAATATATAAAAACCCTGGGTCCATCACATCCACAACAACTGGAGACTCGACTTAATGCCCTGGCTGCACACGCAGCAGGCTCTGGTGATTGGGGACTTGTGGCAGCGGAGATGGGGACAGGGGAGGCAGGGCCGGCACTCACACTCACTCAAAACTGCACACATGCACAGACACACACAGCACCCACCAGCTCACAGCATTATCTACCTTTATTTCCCTCCCTCCCAGCTTGCTCTCAGAGCTTCTCTCAGAATGAGGAAACAAAACAGACTGGGCCTGAAGAGGCCTGGATGGAAGGGAGGGCAGGCTGAGGGTGGAGCAGCCCCCACTGACACCGATCTCTCCCAGCCAGGAAAGAGGAAGAGGGAGACAGGGAGGCAGGGAGGCCTGGAGGACTGCTGAGAAAAACAGAGACAGAGACAGCGAGATCAGGCCCACAGAGGAGGGCAGTTGAGGGTGAGATCAGGCCAGCAGGGGAGAGCAGTTGGGAGTGAGATTAGGCCAACAGGGAAGAGTAGTTAGGGGTGATCAGGCAGGCAGGCAGAGGCAGTTAGGTGTGATCAGGCAGGCAGGCAAATGAGTGGTTAGGAGCCAGCAGTCCCAGATTGCAAGAGGGATGTCTGACTGCTGGTTTATTCCCGATGCCACAGGGACATTCCCTATGGTTTCCGCGAATGGCGAGGGTGCAGGCTGGGCTGAGGGAACCCTCCCTGTGCACAAATTTTGCGCACCAGGCCACTAATCTATCCTATCTAATAATAGACAAACATGGTAATTAACCGTACCTCTGACATGCTTCCCATTTGCTAATCAGGGCGATATGCAAATTAACTGCCTACCAAGATGGCAGCTGGCAGCCAGGCAGCTGAAGCGAACAGGAGGCTTGCTTGCTCCAGTGATGGAGGAAGCCAAGGTTCCCCACATGCCACT
>NW_006292026.1:912766-959298 GCF_000327345.1 Myotis davidii | reverse complement strand
TCCCCCCCGAGTGCACAAATTTTTGTGCACCGGGCCTCTAGTATATATATATAAAAGGCTAAATGTAATCCACCCAATTAGTAGCTATGATGCACACTGACCACCAGGGGGCAGATGCTCAACACAGGACCTGGCATGATGCACACTAGCCATTTAAAAATAAATGGCACCACAAACCTGGTGCCAACAAACCAACCCTCAGCTTCCCCCAAGTGGGACACAGGCCACACCACCAACCCAGAGCAACAGCCCATCAAATCACAGTCAATGCTACTAAGACCCTAGGGCACAAAATGTGGCCCACAGCCCAGCCCAGCCCTGAAGCGGTCGCTGTGGGCGCCGGGTAATGACATCATGTAGCAATACTTGGCTTCCTCTCTCCAGGGACTAGCCTCCTTGGAGTTTCTTCAGCCCAGGAACTTGACTTGCTTTATAGCCAGGTACAAACATTTTACAGTTTAACCAAATGTTTGTGAAGCATTTTCATGTGTCTCATCTCATTTGATCCTCACAGAAGTCCTGGAGTAGGTAGATAGGAGACTCGGTAGAATCCTATTTTCTTTTCATTAGCCGGAAAAACGAAGATTTAGAAAGCTTAGAAACTTGACCCGACTGAAAAGAAGTAAGAAATGGTGGAACTTGAAAATGATTTCAGGTTTTCTCACTGCGCAGAATATAGTCAAACACTGCTACAGTTAAATATTTTACCCTTTGTTCTCCCTGCATGATCTACAATAATCTGCTTCGTTTAGATATTTACTGCTGTGTTGCTGACAATTGCCTGAAAGAGAAGTTGGGGTGCTTCACTGGACTGGGAAAAGTTTAGCTAAATCAGAAAGCAGGTTTAATTAAGCAAATTTATTCTATATCTATAAAAGACTAAGTTGACTCAAGCATGTGCAATACATATAATACTCTCGCTGGTGCCAATCACACACGTGTGTTTTGATCTGTCATTATCAACCATGAATTTGGTTGACACTTCTATTATAGAGAAAGGGTGAATAGTGATATTAATATATTTCTTCTAGGGAAGTGAGGGCTGCATAGTGCCAGCAGCTCTCTCAGATTCTCCGAAACCCACGTGGAAGTGGCGCAACATGGCGCACCTTCACTGTGAGTACCTCTACCACAAGATCCGCGAGGAGGCACAGAGCGCTGCCTACGAGAGAAAGGAGAAGGTGCGGCGTGTGCTCAAAGAGAACTGCCTGATCCCCATGGAGTTACGTAGGGAGGCTTTGGCCTTACATGGTTCCCTGGAGTTTGACGACACTGGTGGTGAAGGTGTGACCAATCATGTGGATTATGAATATCGATGGGCAGGGTTTGAGGATCCCAAGGTCATGATCATGACTTTCCAAGACCCCACTTCACGCCTCAAGATGTTTGCAAAGGAGCTGAAGTTGGTGTTTCCCGGTGCCCAGCACATGAACCGTGGCTTACATGAGGTGGGGTCACTCGTGTGAGCCTGCAAAGCTAATGGTGTCACTGACCTGATAGTCATCCATGAGCATCGAGGCACACCTGTGGGGTTCATTGTCAGTCACTTGCCCTTTGGCCCCACTGCTTACTTCACACTATGTAATGTGCTTATGCGACATGACATCCCTGACCTGGGCACCGTGTTAGAGGCCAAATCTCACCTCATATTCATGGCTTCTCCTCCCGTCTGGGCAAGCGGGTCTCCGACATACTTCATTACCTGTTCCCTGTGCCCAAAGAAGACAGCCATCGGGTCATCACCTTTGCAAACCAGAATGACTACATCTCCTTCCAACACCATGTGTACAGGAAGACCAAGCACTGCAAAGTGCTGCTGACTGAGGTTGGCCCTCACTTTGAGCTCAAGTTATACATGATTCGCCTTGGCACGCTGGAACAGGAGGCCACAGCAGGTGTGGAGTGGCGTTGGCATCCTTACACCAACTCTGCACATAAGTGCTGAGTGAGCCCATTCTGTTGCCAGGATATGGGCTTGGACCCAGGAGGTGGGGGTGGTCAGAATAAAGGCTGTGTGCCACACCAAAAAAAAAATATTTCTTCTAATTAATTTCCTTTTAATGTGCATGAATCCATGCACCGGCACACTAGTATGATATATAAGTGTTTTTTGCCAGGGTGATTGTTATCATTATTATTTTTAACCTGACATGTCTGAGGCATTTTATAATAAACGAGAGGCCCAGCGCATGAATTCGTGCACTGTTGGGGCACCTCAGCCTGGCCTGCACCCTCTTGCAATCCAGTTCCCTCAGGTGATGTCAGACTGCCGGTTTTGGCCCAATCACCACAGTCCAGGCCGAGGGAACCCGCTGGTGCATGAATCTGTGCACTGGGCCGGGTTCAGGCCAGGGCGAGGGATCCCACTGGTGCACTGGGCCTCTAGTATGCATATAAGATCTTTGGTTCAATTCTTCCTGCCCTCCACCCCGCTTCCCTCTGAGATTCATCTGTCTGTTCCATGTTTCCATGGCTGTGCATTGAGCATCTGCCCCCTGGTGGTCAGTGCACATCATAGCCCCCGAAAGGTTGAACAGTCGAATGGTCGCTGTCTTTTATATATATAGAAGGTTGTTTTAAATGAGGAGAATATTTTTTAAATGGGAAGTAGAAAAGTTTGTATAATTTTAAGTTGAAAATAGAATTTTGTGTCAATAAAAAGATTTTAAAAATCTATTATGAACTTGTATTACTCTCTCCTCCCAACAAATCAATTTTCTTTTTATACCATGTGAGCCAAGCCTCACTACTGCATCTCCAGTATTAAATGCTCAATAGATGAAGAGTGGATAAAAGGATAAATCCTAGCAGCTGTTGATTAGCAAATGTATTTACATGCTTATTGGCACTGCAGTAACTTATTCATTGTACTGTAAAAGGGATGGGGCACAGTTATTATGTGATATATAAAAGTCAATATCCTTTCAAAAAGTTAGTATTTGTTTACTCTTTTTCACTAAAGAGAGGGAGAGTGCAAACATTAACATTAGATACATGAGGTAAAATTGGTTGTTTAAATGCTTCTCGATTAAAAATTTCAATATTTCCTCATGTAACTGAAGAGAAGACAAATTAAGACAACCATATTTAAAAGTGAAAATGGGGGCCAGGGTAAAATCTCTTAATTCTTAGAGGGTATGTAAAACTAAAAAGCTATATATTTGGATTATAGTAATTAACCTCCTTACAGAAAAGGCCTTACAATACCAGAACTGATTATGATGAACATAGATCTTATTAAGGATTTGTATCATAAGTGGTCATTATGGTAGACAGAATAATGTACCCCCCCCAAAAAAAAAGAGGATCCCAAATTCTAATCCCGAAAATCTGTGCATGTTACTCTACATGACAAAGGGGAATTAAGGTAGCATATGGAATTAAGATTACCAATAAATTGAATTTAAAATAAAGAGATCATTCTGCCCTGGCTGGGTTGCTCAGTTGGTTGGAGCATTGTTCTGTGTACCAGGTACAGGTAGCAGGTCTGATTCCTGGTCATGGCACATACCTAGGCTGCGGGTTTGATCCCCAGTCGAGCTGTGTACAGGAGGCGATCAATGGAGATTTGGAAAGTTTAGAAACTTGGCCTGACTGAAAAGAAGTAAGAAATGGTGCAGCTTGAAAATAACTTCAGGTTTTCTCACTGCGCAGAATATAGTCAAACACTGCTTCAGATAAATATTTTACCCTTTGTTCCCCCTGCGTGATCTACAATAATAATCTGCTTTGAACCGACTAAAAAGAAGTAAGGTTTCTCTTGCAAACTGATGTTTCTCTCTCTCTCCTTCCCTTCTACTCTCTCTAAAAATAAATAAACAAATCCTTGGGTGAGGATAAATAATAATGATGAGATGATCCTGGATTCTGAAGTTGGGGCCAATGTAATCACAAGGGTCCATAAAAGGAGAAGAGGAAGGCAGAAGAGAACCAAGACCTAGGGCAGAGTGATAAAGGCTAGTCTGATATTGCAGGTTTTGAAGATGGAGGAAAGGAACCGCACACCAATGAATGCAGGCAGACTCTAGAAACCATAAAAGACAAGGATAAAGATCTAGTAGCATTAGAAATAAACTCTTGCCCTAGCTGGTTTGGCTCAGTGGATAGATCCCCCTATAGCTTGCACAAAGAACTCAGCCTTCTGATACCTTGAATTTAGTCCAGTGAGATCCATTTTAGGCTTTGGATGTCCCAAACTATATGACAAACTTGTGTTGTTTTAGGCCACAGTGTCTGAGACTTTTAGTTACAGCAACAATAGAAATTTAATACATATTTTGGTAACTAACCAGAAGCAGAGTGCTAATGGTACAAATACCTAATAATTTGAAATTGGGCAGTGGGAAGAGGCTAGATGAATTTTATGAACCATAAAAAAGATAATCTATCATTTGATGCTTTTTAAATATTGTAAAGTAGGTCATTCTATTTTTCTTCTTAGTTATTGTTAAGACAAATTTTTCTCTCTCCTAACAAACTAGTATGTCTTTTTATCTTTACATATTAAGAGATGCTTAATTGATTTTGTTTCCCTTTCTACTATGTTTGCCAAAAAGCTCATAGTTAAATTTTCAGCCAGAGTAACCAGTGTTAGCCTAGATTTTGTAGAAAAACTATGTTCTCTTTCCATTAGATGTCTCTTTTTTTATCCTTAATTTAATGGCCCTATTATACTTGGTTATTTATATGTAAATCAACGGAAAATCTTTTCTGGAAGTAGGAGGGAAGAAAACTAACACAGATCCAGCACTTAACACTCTATTCCAGAAACAAAGTAATTAAAATGTCTCTGTAGAAGAGCTGTTATTCTCAGTCTATAAATGAGAAAGCATCCACAAAGGCTCAGTACCTTACCAGTGACTGCCCACTCCAAGGTCTTTGTGATACCCTTGTAATTAAGCTAGCTATTAACACACTGCGTACTGCATAGAAATCTCTAAGACATACGCCAAGGACCACACGTTTTTGGGCAAACTGCACGGTATTTAAATCATCATAATGCACTTTAGGTGTTTTTTTTCAATAATTATAAGATTTTTGTTTACAAAAACAATTAAACAATTAAAGTTCCTAGTACTTTTTTAACATATGGTACCGCGTAAAACATTTTCCTCTATGAAGAAGGACCAAACAAAATTTACATAAGTATCTAGATTCCCTCCTTTTTCCATGGGCGTGAAAAACGAGAACACTCGTGAGCGGTCCTTAACAGATGGTGCGAGAAAACTCCTGAGTGGTACGAAATGTGTTAATAACAGGAAAGGAGCAAAGAGAAGGCCAAATAGTATAGGCATGTCATTTCGGCAGCTTCACCAGGAAACTACAAGTTTATACTCCCCAGGGGTCCAATAAAGTGAAGATAGATACTTGCCCAGTAAAGTTGGAGGACTAGCAAAAGTGCTGGATGTCTATCACACCTGGGAACAGGTCATTGGCCGGAATAGGCATGGCCAGTGCAAGGGCACAAAATTTGGGATATTTATTCCCCTAAACTAAGGAATTTGTTCTCTTAGCATGTTGAGCTTGACCCCTGGCTTGTGGGGGGCTCTCATTCCTGTTTCCTGGTTTTTGCCCACACACAATGGACTAATGGACTGCAACTAGCCTGATGCTGAACTGGACCAGCTCCATCAGGGAAAGGAAACTCTGGACCCTGGCTTTGCTTCTAGCTCAACTGAAACCCCAGCTATACTTCTTCTATGACTGGATAAAGGAAATGAGACTTTGGAAACCTAGAGACGTAATTCCATGCAAATAAACAACACTCATCCTCCCGTGCAAGTCTCAGAAAATTCCTTTTCTCAAGATACTGCAACGACCCCACCCCTAGAACCAGCAGGGAAGAGGACACCCCAATTTCCTTGATAACATTTGCACCAGAACTATCTGCATTCCAATGATAGCCCTTACTGAAATCACACAAGCTATTCATTATTGCTAAAGATGAAACATGGAGGATAGCTGGTATTCCAGGAAAATTCTATTTCCCCTTATCAAACCATTAAGTACTCATTAGCTCTCATTTAAAGACTTTCTAATTTTTACTAATTGTCATTTATAAATTCTCAAATTTAAATGTAAAAAAAAAATCCAGATGTCCCTGAAATTAGAAGATTATTTATTCTCTGGCTAGCCTAAGACCCTCTTCTCTGAGAGCAGCGTCCAACACCCCTAGCCACAACCGATGGCTATAAGAGCTGAACACCTGGCTACAATGTCCCTAGCCAGATGATCTCTGTTGGTTAAAATGAAAAACTCAGATTTAATGATGCTACTGAACAAATCTCAATGTATGGCTTGACATACTATAATATTATCTTGAAAGTAGTGGAAAAGTTATAGTCTCCAATATACTAGGACCAGTAAAGAAAGCCATTCCTCAAGTGAGATCAAAGCAGATGCACACTTAGAATTTACTTGCAATTCCTTGTTCAGCAGTTGTCTATTACCTTGCTATTCAAAATATAGTCCCAAGACCACATTCAATAGCGTCATCTGGAACCTTTCTAAAAAGCAGATTCTTGGGCCCACTAATGAAGCAGAATTCGCATTAAAAAAAAAAACAGGCGATTATTTTTTCACATATTAAAAAATAACATACACATATAACCCATAGACACAGACAACAGTATGGTGATGGCCAGAGGGAAGGGGGCTGGTGACTGGGTGGAGGGACACAGGCAAAGCAGATGGGGGGGCTGCTTGACAGGGGGGAATGGGGACATCTGTAACAGTGTCAAAAATAAAAAATAAATTTAAAAGGTATGAAAAGGTTTGAAGCTGGGAAAACTGAATATCCACATGTAAATAAATGAAATTGGACCCTTTCCTCATATCAAGCACAAAAATTATCTCAAAATGAATTACATACTCGAATGTAAAAACTAAAACTCTTAGAAAGAAATTGTAGGGATTTTTTTTTTATGATCCCAGGTTAGGCAGTCTTCTTAACAATAAACTAAAAGCACAATAAACAAACCAAAAAAATGTATACATTGGACTTCATCATAATAAAAAACTCTGTGCTTTAAAGGCCATTCATCATCACTCAGTGAAAAGACAGCACACAGAATGAGAAATATTTTTACAACATATATACAAAACACTCTTACAATGCAACAAGAGCACAAATAACCCAATTTAAAAATGGCCTGAGCATATGAATTGACACTCCTCCAAAGAAGATATACAAATGGGCCAATAAGAACATAAAAAGCTGTGCCAGGCCAGCGTGACTTAGTGGTTGAGGGTTGACCTATGAACCAGGAGGTCACAGTTTGATTCGCGGCCAGGGTATATGCCTGGGTTGTGGCTTCGATCCCCAGTGTGGGCATGCAGGAAGCAGCCGATCAATGATTCTCACCTATCATTGATGTTTCTCTCTCAATCCTTCCTCTCTGAAATCAATAAGAATTTTTTTTTATAAAAAGAACATAAAAAGTTGTTCAACATTATTATTCATTAGAGAAATGGGCATTACAACCAAAATGGCATACCATTTATATCCACTAGGATGGCTATAATAAAAAAGACCAACAAGTGTTGGCAAGGAAATGGAGAAATTGAGACATTCATATAATGTCAGTGGAAATGAAAAATACTAGAGCTTCTTTAAAAAAGTGTGACAGTTCCTTAAAAGGTTAAATATAAGATTACAATATAAACTAGAATTCTGCTACTACATATATACCCAAGATAAATGAAAACACACCTCCACACCAATAACTTTCACATGATTTTCATAGTAATCCTATCTAATAGAGGGAACTTTTGGTAGGGCAGGTGGGGGCAATAAGGCCTGCAAGGGAGCAGTTAGGTGTCTATCAGGCTGGCAGGGGAGTGGTTAGCAGGTGATCAGGCTGTCAGGCAGAAGCAAGCGGTTAGGGGCAATCAGGCAGGTAGGCGAGCGTTTGGGAGCCAGCAGATTATGAGAGGGATGTCTGACTGTTGGTTTAGGCCCAATCCCACAGGACATCCAGCAGTCGGACATCCCCCTAGGGGTCCCAGATTGGAGAGGGTGCAGGCTGGGCAGAGGGAAACGCCCCCAGTGCACGGATTTCATTCACCGGGCTTCTAGTATTATTCATAATAGCCAAAAACTTTGGAAATGACCCAGATGTCCATTAGCTGATGACAAGATAAATAAAATGTGCTGTATCTGTACAATTAAGTATTAATTTACAATAAAAAGGAATGAAGTACTTTGTATATATTATCCTAAAAGAAAGAAGCCAGTCACAAAGGACCAGATACGATTCCATTTCTATGAACTATCCAGAATATCCATAGTGACAAAAAAAGATTAATGGTTGCCAGGGGTTGAAGGGAAGGGAAATAGAGATGGACTGCTAATAGATAAAGTTTCTTTCCTGGGTAAAGAAAATGCTCTCAAATTGTTTGTGGTGATGGCTGTGTGAGGGAGGGAGAATAATTTTCCTTCCACACAGATTAACAGCAAAAACCACCAAATTTATTAAGTATGTACATATGGGTAATCCATAAGAATGTGATGGCTAAGGACAGATCCAGAAAGTTATGGCTTATATTACATCTTGAGCTACAGAGAAAGGATGCATTGAGGTTGGGAATTTGAAGGAGAGGAAGACAATTCAAAAAGAGATGGAAAAGCAAATGTTCATAAACAAATGTTTGCTGGGCAATCTTTAACAATGGGACACAGAGAGGACTTTGATCAAATGGTTCGTGCTAGGTTCCTCCTTGTCTGCCACATACTATTTCATATTTAACTAGTTGTCTGTAATGATAGCTCACTTCTTGGAGCAGATCCTCTATCTAAATTCCTTTAGGCAGTTGAGGGAAGCTCAAAGACCTTCCTGAGTCTTTCTTTTCTTAAAAATAACCAAGTATGGAGAGAGCAGAGCGCCTGAAGAATGGCTTCTCTGTGTACAACACATCCAATAGCAACTTGAGCTTACTCCTCATGGGTGGCAGAATACTATGGCCTTCCTGTGATATTACGCCCTATACATAGAAAAAAAAGGGAAAAAAAATAACCAGCAAAAAATAATATCCCCAAAGACTTATTTTTGCAGTGTCAAACTCTGCTTACCCACAGTTGCACAATTCTGTGCATATCCTATATAATAAAAGCCTAATATGCTAAGTGTCTGGTTGTCCGTTCAACCAATCAAAGTGTAATATGCTAATGATATCCTAAGGCCACTCAACCTCTCACTATGATGTTCACTGACTACTAGGGGGCAGATGCTCCAACTCGTAGGTTAGCTTGCTGCTGGGGTCTGGCACATCAGGACTGAGTGAGGCAGACCAGATATGCCCTGGAGCCAGCCCATGGACCCTCCCCACCAGGGGGCAGTCGCAGTGAGCTGAGTGGTAAAGAGCAGTGAGCAGGCAGGTGGTAAGGAGTGAGGGATCCCGGACTGCAAGAGGAATGTCCGACTGTGGGGGATCGGGTCTAAGCCTGAAGACAGACATACCCCGAGGGTTCCCGGACTGTGAGAGGGTGCAGGCTGGGCTGAGGGACTCTCCTCCCCCAGTGCATGAATTTTGTGCACTGAGCCTCTAGTACTAAAAATGATTGAACTGTAGGCTTTAAATGGGTGAATTGTAGTATGTGAATTACATACTATGTGTCTTTAAGAAATCAAATCTTTCTTGTTCCAAGTTCCACTGTCTAGTTCAGGCACACAGTAATCAAAAAACACTTGTTCAATGAACACATGCATAAATGGATGAATAAAATCAAGAGACCAAAGAGCCCCTGAGACCAGATTGAGAGTTCTACCTTAGTTCCTGACACCATTCCTATTCCACCTTGTCTTCTTTATGAATCCTACCTGTGTTTACTAATATTGGATTCCACAGAATAACCACTAAGTTATTAAGACAATTAATGTTAATTAAGCATTTTGAATTGGTTGTTCACAGATGTCACCTAAAGGTACTTAACCTAGACAAATACAACTCCCTTAATAAATACTGTTTGCAGAGAGATGATTCTGCATTCCGTGGAAGAGTGCTGTCCACTATGAGTAAAATCACCTTCACTTTTTTCAGATTTATTAATTGAAACAGTATCATTCATTCATATAAAAGCTACCACAGTGCTTCCCATGAGGTTACAATGACTGTTAATTGATTGATGGAATAGAATGCTTGGACTTAAACTGATAGGAGTAATTTTTAACTCAACAACACCTCTGAGCGATTTAATTATAAAATAATTAAGATGCACCCTGCTTGGGTTGCTCAGGAGGTATAGGGTTAGAGCTTCATCCCCATATGCCAAGGGGTTTCATCTCTGGTCAGGACACATAGAAGAATCAAGCAATGAATGAATAAATAAATGGGACAACAAATAGATGCGTTTAGCGCTCTCTCTCTCTCTCTCCCCCCTCTCCTTCCGTCTCTCTCTAAAATCAATAAAGAAAAAAAGAAAAATGAATAAAAATTTTAAAATAACTAAAATGTATATGTAAAAGTACCAAATGATTTACTAATTATTCAGTCAAGATTCTAACACAATTTTGATACCAAATATAATGTCAATAAAGGTGTTGTTCAGAATCATTAAGCTAATGGAAAAACAACTAATTTTTCAAGGCTATTATATAGTAAGTACAAAAATAAAGTTTACCCAGTAGAAAAAGCAAATCCATCCTGTATTACAGGACTTCTATAATAGAAAGTTATTCTCTATACTTTTCCTTGGTGCTCTGAGTATTCGAGAAATTTAAATAAAATGAATCACTTTCCAAAATAAATTTAAGATATTAAGTATAATAAATTGTTTTATATTGAAAATTACCTGTTACCACCGTGAAACTCAATTATACATAATATATAACTGAAAAAAATGTAGATCCGTATTTTATTGAGAAACAAAGTGGTAATAAACCAGCTCTGAAACCTAACATACTCTTTAACAATGTATGATCAGAAACAGAATGTATTCTAAAAGTGCCTGAGAGTTTCAAATCCTACTTCATTTAAGACTGTGGACAAGCATTCACAGACACCAAAGAACTTAAATATGTTAAAAGTGGCAGAGACATTACAGCTAAGGTGTTTGTTCCAAACTCAATGAGGATTTCATGGCCATTCAAGATTTTCTTTTATCCATCTTTCCTCATCACTTACCATTAAAGCCTAGCAACTGAACAAAGCACACAAAAAAGGCAAGTTCTCTTCAATCAACTACCAACGTTTTTATAGAGATTAGGAGGAAAAAAGCCACTCACAACTAAATTCAAGTACTGTGGCATTGGAACTGGATTCCTAATATAATCTGTTCTATTTAAGAAAAATATAGAGGATTATAGCAGTGGGACAGGAACATAATAGGTGCTGATAAAAGGCTTCTTTCAGTGAGGAAATGTTTAGCCTAAGAAAAAAGGAGTCGGACCTCATCGGATACCATGAAATCCCTGTAGGAATGCTTTGTTACAATGTCTCCTTTAGAAAGATGAACTTATTAGGAAAGGTAGAAGAAACTGAAGCCAAGGTATTATAATTTTTAAAGAGACGTTTTCTCCCTTAGGCAATCTGGTAATAACTTGAAAAATGTTGGGGAGAGGAAACAAGTGAAAAAATATATTCAGGAAAAGAAAAAAAAAGTTAACTGCTTTGGTCCAAAGAGTACCAACTAGCTATTAATTTTTACTCTAGCCTTTCAAATTCAGATGGAAATGTTTCACTTGCAAGTATAAGTTTCTTCTTATAGACAGTGATGCTGTGCCCAAAATCCCAAAATACTTTAGCATTAATAATGTATATCATGCCCAGTTGGCTTTGCTCAGAGATTGAGCATGGACCTATGAACCAGAATGTCATGGTTCAATTCCGGGTCAGGGCATATTCCCAGGTTGCTGGCTCAATCCCCGGTGTGGGGCATGCAGGAGGCAGCTGATCAATGATTTAATAAAATATATATTAAAATAATGTATATCATTATTAAAACTTCTGTTCTCCATTTCACCAAATCATTTATTCACCATATTCTAGATATGGAATTTTCAATATAGATTCTCATTTGAATATAATTTTGTTTTACCATCTGAGAAATATTAGGACTTGTAATAATATACTCCTTATGCAAATACAAAGTCAAATATATGTTCTAATATCTGTAGGCAAAACAATTAAATCCTCATAATATAACATTATTAGCATAGTACTAATGATATAGTGTTGTTGGTTTTTATACATAGTGTTTTATATCATGTTCTTGAACCCAGAAAACACTGGAATAGGAAAATTCAGACAGCACCTTTTTCTGTATAATTAAAAACGATAAAGTTAATAGAAATAACATACATTTTAACCTAAAAGTTTTAATGTAAATATACTATAAAACAGACATCTTGCATAAAGAGTTTTTTGCTATTTTATAAAATAATAATGCATTTGTCAAATGGTAAATAAAATGGAGATTGTTTGGGAAACAGGTAATAAAATAGTTTATTTGGTAACTGTTGTTAGTCAAGTTTCCTTTCCATACAACATCATAATCACTACCACATAAAACACATGTCTGAAAAAAGAAAAACCAAGTTCTAGTTAGATTATAATACAACAGAAATATCTCTTATTAGTATAGAAACATCATTAAATGTTACAAACAAAATTGAAAAAAATCTCCTAGTAAGCAATGACTTATATATACTGTTAAGGATTTTTTCATAATGAGTAACATACATGAATATCCATGACTGGGATCCCCAAAACTCCTATCTCCACAATCCCAACATTGTTACTCCCCTTCATGATGGAACATGGTAGATGACCAAAAGAATAAATGTTCTCTCTCTATTGTATATCGCTTTAGCAATTTAATGTGCATTCTTTTACATGCTTATTCCCCTCCATATTATAACAAGACCATATATGGCATGCCAATCAGAAGTAATTAGCAGCATTTACTCTCCGCAAACTTTTTGTTTCTCAAGTTGTGAAGGCTATGATGAAGTAAAGACCAAATGGCCAGAAACATTTTCTGGGCTGAGGTTCTGGCTGGTTAATGGCTTGGCTTTTGTGAGGTATCATTATGATTAACTTGTTTTTATGTTTTCACCAGTGTGTGGCCAATTAAGATGGCACAACTCATTAGACAGGGTCCTTAGGTACATCAGAGCAAGTCACTTCATCATGATTGAGACCAGAATCTCACTGGCAATCTCCAACCTATTTTGCAAGTTATCTGCCTCACATCATTAATCAATACTGATAATCTAAGTTTTCCTATGTAATGTATTACCTCCAAATTAAGTAGAATTGAGATAAACAGCACCTTACTATTGAATCAGTACCTTATTTACGTATTTTTAAGTCACTAGTGCAAAAGCAATTGGGAAGTTGATTTATGCTCATATTAAATAGGGATATTTCTATCTTCCTTGCTAACTGGTTAATAATAAACTTACTTTAATAGTCCTGAAAGTAATTATAATGATTTGAATATTGTTTCACTTGGGTTTCTCACCACATTATTTCTATGTTTTTCAATCCTTACCAGAAGATTTGTTCCAATTGATTTTTAGAGAGAGAGAAAGGGGGGAGAAAGAGATAAATATCACTGTGAGGGAAAACCATTGATTGGCTATCTCCTGTATGTGTCCCGAACAGGGATCAAACCCACAACCTGGGTATGTGCCCAATCTGGGATTCGAACCCTCAACCTTTTGATGTTCAGGGCTCTCACCATATTATTTCAATTTCTTGGACAGATGATAATTTGATAAACATACACTAAACAATGGAATATGACCTAACACTGATAATGAATAATCTAGAGCTACACATATCAACTTGAACAAATCTCACAAGTACAAAGAACCAAACAGAAGTATGTTACAGAATACCTATTTTATCATACTATTTATAAAAAGTTCAAAATTTCAAAACAATACTACATTTATTTAGGGATAAACACATATAATTAAAAAAATAACACACATGCATGGAATGATGAACACCTATTTTGTAGAAGGTGAAGATACTGGTAATAGAGAAGACCAGATTAGTAGGCTTATTAGAAGAATGATACCCTGGTCAGTTTGGTTCAGTGGATAGAGTGTCAGCCTGCGGATTAAAGGGTCCTGGGTCCAATTCAGGTCAAGGGCACATGCCTGGGTTGTGGGCTCGATCCCCAGTAGTGGGTGTTTAGGAGGTAGCCAATAAATGAATCTCTCTCATCATTGATGTTTCTCTCTCTCTCTCACTTGCCCTTCCTCTCTGAAATCAACAAAAATACTTTTTTTAAAGAATAATGAACCATGGTAGATACCATGGTTATTTTTGTAATCTGGTCAGTTAATAAACAGTGAATCCTTTAAAATAATAAAAATCAAAAAATAGACACTTCTCCAAAGTTGACATACAGATGACCAAGAGACATATGAAAGAGTGCTGAAAGTCACTAATCATCAGAGAGACGAAAATTAAAATGACAACGGGGCATAACCTGACACCTATCAGAATGGCTATCATCAATAAATTAACAAACAACAAGTACTACAGAGTATATAGAGGAAAAAAGAACCCTAATGTATTGCTGGTGGGAATGCAGACTGCTGAAGCCACTCTGGAAAACAGTATGGAGTTTCCTCAAAAAATTAAAAGTCAAACTGCCATTTGACCCAGTTCTAAGAATATATCCTAAGAATCCAGGAACACCAATCAGAAAGAATATATGCACCTCTATGTTCATGCCAGCGCTATTTACAATAGCTAAGCTATCGAAAAAGTCCAAGTTCCCATCAGTAAATGAGTGGATAAAAAGCTGTGGTACAGCCCTAACCTGTTTGTGTCAGTGAATAGAGTATCAGCCTGTAGACGAAAGGGTCCCAGGGTTCAATTCTGGCAATTCTGGCAAAGGGCATGTACCTTGGTTGCAGGCATCTCCCCGGCCTGGGCCCTGATCAGGGCGAGTGCAGGAGGCAACCAATCTATGTGTTTCTTTCAGATTGATATTTCCTTCTGTCTTTCCCTCTCTCCAAAAATCAGAAAAATATCCCCGAGTGAGGATTAAAAAAATAATAGCTGTGGTACATTTACACAACAGAATACTATGCAGCTATAAAAATGAAGGTCTCTTACCTCAAGAGTATTGTGCTAAGCAGAATAAGCCACTATGAGAAAGAAAAGTATCACATGATCTTACTTACATGTAGATTCTAATAAACAGCCCTAACCAGTTTGGCTCAGTTCTAATGAACAACATAAACTGATGAACAAAATATGTCCAGAGGCATAGAAGCATGGCACAGACTGAGGAATATCAGATGGAAGGAGGGGGTGGTCAGAGATCAACCAAAGAACTTGTATGCATGTATGCATAACCCATGGACAGAGACAATACTGTGGAGAAGGCCTGGGGTGGTGCGGGAACTGGGTGGAGGAAGGCAATGGGGGGTGGGGGATGGGAGACATCTCTAATATTCTCAACAATTAAGATAAATTTTAAAAGCTAGATTAAAAATTTAGAATATTCATTCACTAAAATATTCTTAACATTATTTTAAAGTATGCCTTCAAAAGTTCTCCTTTTTTATTTATTAAATTCAAGTATAAATAGTCCAAAAGAATGTAAGATAGAAAGTATCTACCAGAGGAATATATTGCCATTTTGAACAACTGCCATTTTTAATAACTCTTTTTCAGCCAGGTTTGTTTCTTCTGCCATTAGAAATATCTCCATGTTGCAATCTTTAGTTCTCCTCTGTTTAATGTGTCCATGTGTGGCTATTTAAATGTAAATTATCCCAGTTTCTCAATGGCAAAAGCCACATGTCAAGTGCTTTATAGCTAAACATAGTTAGTAATTACCCTATTAGTCAGTAGAAATAGAAAATATTCCCATCATCTCATAACGTGCTATTGATGAGAGCTATACTAAATCAACCTGTATTATCAATACTCAACTTTAACAAGAGCAAACACCAATATTTTCACTATAAATGGTATTTTAAAAGGAGCCTTCAATAGAGTTGTGGGAAGAGATAATCTTCAGTAAAATGTAAAACCACAACTCGTACAGATATAAAAGTATGTATGTGTTCAAGATCCTACTTATAATCATTCAATGAGGAAACCTGGCACATATTATAACTAGTTTTCAAAACCATCTTCTCTAGGTATTGTCTTTATGGTCATCATGGGGATTACAAAAAAGTATTAAAGTTATAATAACGTATTTTAAACTATTTTAAATTGATAACAATACAACTTCAATTACATATAAAAATTACTCCAAGCCCTGTTGGCATGGCTAAATGGTTGAGTGTTGGACCTATGAACAAGGAGCTAATGGTTCGATTTCCAGTCAGGGCTCATGCCTGGGTTGTGGGCTCAATTCCCAGCATGGACATGCAGGAGGCAGCCAATGAATGATTCTCTCTCATCATTGATGTTTCTATCTCTCTCTCCACCTCCCTAATCTCTGAAATCAATAAAAATATTTAAATACTTTTATCAAAAATGGGTGTTGAATTTTGTCAAATGCTTTTTCTGCATCAATTGATATGACCATGTGGTTTTTTTCTTTCAATTTGTTTATGTGATGTATCACGTTTATTGATTTGCGGATATTGTACCATCCTTGCATCCCTGGGATAAATCCTACTTGGTCATGGTGTATGATCTTTCTGATGTACTGCTGGATCCGATTTGCTAAGATTTTGTTGAGGATTTTGGCATCTATGTTCATGAGGGATATTGGCCTGTAATTCTCTTTCATCGTGTTGTCTTTACCTGGTTTTGGTATTAGGGTGATGCTGGCTTCAAATACTTTTTGAAATAGCTACTCCAAGATTTTAAATATTTTCACCATGAATATAAACTGTAATTATGTGATGGGATGGAGGTGTTAGCTAATGTTATGGTTTTAATAATTTTGCATATATATCAACTCAAACATACACAATACTATGTGCCAAACATATCTCAATAAAGCAGGAAAAACCTCTTCATCTTTACATTTCTGCCCTTAGTTTATACAATCAATGACACGAATTTTATATTTCATATTATGTATCTATTATGTTAAATATATATTTGTTGTAATGTATTTTCTTTTAAATTCTATTTCAGAATTAAGTGCACCGGTATTACAATGCTGTAGTCTATATACTGTATGCCTATATAGAAGTATTTACCTTTACCAGAGTTTTATGTTGTCATATGCTTTAATGTTATTGTCTAGCATTCTTTTCTTTCAACTTGAACAACATGCTTTAGAATGTCTTACAGGGCTTGTCTTGTGGTGATGAACTGCCTCAGCTTTTGTTTATCTGGCAATGTCTTATTTTCTCCTTCATTTTTGAATGACAGCTTTGCCCAATACAGTTTTCTAATTGGGTAGTTTTTGTTTTCTTTTAGCACTTGAATATATCACTCCCACCCTTTTCGGGTCTGCAAGGTTTCTGATGAGCAAACCAGCTTTGTCTTTATAGGAGCTCGCTTATATGCAATGAGTCACTTTTCTCTTGCTTTCAAGAATCTGTCCATGATTTTAACAATTTGATTATAATCTTTCTTGGATCTCTGAATTTATTGTAGTTGGATGTTGTTGATCTTCTTGAATTTCTACACATTT
Organism: Myotis davidii; assembly: GCF_000327345.1. Classification (NCBI taxonomy): domain Eukaryota; kingdom Metazoa; phylum Chordata; class Mammalia; order Chiroptera; family Vespertilionidae; genus Myotis; species Myotis davidii. Next base: position 941,723 of record NW_006292026.1, on the reverse strand, counting down.
CTTTCTTCAAATTTGGGGACATCTTCACTATTATTTTTTCGAATCACCTCTCTGCCTCTTTATTTGATTCTTCTCTTTGTGAGACTTCTGTAATTTACATTTTAGTCCACTTGATTATATCCAATAATCAGGCTCTCTTCACTTTTATTCATTCTACTCCTTTGACTTGATCATTTTAAATGGCCTGTCTTTAAGTTCACTGATTTATTTTTTGCTTCTGTTTGGTCAAGTAAGTTTGTTTAAGGCCTATAGTGATTTTTTTCCAATTTTGTACTTCAACTTCACAATTTCTATTTGGTTCTTTTTTAAAAAATTGTTTTATTGCTTAAAGTATTACAAAGAGTATTATATATGTCTTTTTTTTCTCCCCTTGACCTTCCCCTAGCCTCCCATACCCCTCAGTGTCTTGTGTCCATTAGTTATGCTTATATGCATGCATACAAGTCCTTCAGTTGATCTCTTATCCCACCCTCAACCCTCCCCGGCCTTCTCACTGTACTTTGACAGTCTGTTCGATGTTGCTCTGCCTCTGTAACTATTTTTGTTCATCAGTTTCTAATGGTCTTAATTATTCATAAATGAGTGAGATCATGTGGTATTTTTCTTTGACTGGCTTATTTCACTTAGCATAATGCTCTCCTGTAAAAAAAGAAGGAATTCTTACCATTTGCAACAGCATGGATGGAACTGTAGAGCATTATTTGGTTCTTTTTTGTAGTTTATATATCTTTGTTGACATTCTGATTTTATTTACCCATTTCATTTAGTGTTGTCTGCTTTCTCTTTCAGCAAATTAGGCATTTCATTTTTAAGATGATTATTTTTAAGTCTTTCTTGGGTAATTAACCCTTTGCGGTCGTATTAAATTTGGACATGGGTGTCGTACTGGTCGGAATTAATTTCCATTGAAAGAGCAGTGATACATAACATGCAAGATTATGAAGGATAAACAAGATTTATTAATTCTTTTTTCGGAACTACGTCACTACTAGTAGAATCACTACAGATGTTATCACTTTCTACGTCAGAGTCAGTATTCAAGGTGCCAAAATAAAACTCTTCATCGTTACTTTCAGATTCGCAGTACACTTCTATCGGTAACTTTCTTTTTGCCATTTTGGAGTATTATTTTGAAATATCTTAACAAGCGAGAATGCCTAATTACAGTTAAATGTAATTGGAAAAGCTTTATTTGAAATTCTGTGAATTATCTCCGAACCTTGTCGATTTCTTCACTCTCAAAAGGCAACTGACTCGCCACGGTGTTTTGCATGGCGAGTGTGGAATGACCATGTTTGTTTATATTGAGTTTCAATATCTCCGATTTGTCGGGGCAATGTTTTGGTTCGTGATATGGTCGCTTAGACACTTAAAAGCTTTCAGAGAAATTATGAACTGATACATGAATGAATGGAGTTAAGATTCGTACGGTTCCTTGCTGTGGTGGCTGAGAGCAGACATACGACCGGAACGGTAAAAAAGCTTTGGTGGCTGAGAGTAGACAAACGACCACAAACGGTTAATAAAATCTCTGTTTCTTTAGAGTTGGTACCTGGAGGTTAATATCATTCCTTTGATTGGGCCATGATTCTGTTTCTTTGCATGCCATGTCAACTTTGGTTGAAATTTAGGCATTTGAAAATAAAAAAGCAGCCACCTCTCTGAGCCTTTATGGATGGGCTTCATACAGGAGAAGACCTTCATCAACTAGCCTGATGAAGATCCTGGGAACCTCTGAAACCTTTTCTGAGGATGCATCTTCTCTGTGCCTGTGTACAGAATTTATAAGTTATAAAAGTTTTCTCATTTCTACTCAGGAGCCTATAATCTCATACTCTTCCTGGTGTCTTTCTGTAGTACTAAAGTTTTTCTGGGGCTGTAACAAGCCATTGTACTCTCCTTTCTTTTCAGCAACCCAAAACCTAGTGTTCAAATTGATATTGCCCAAAGTACTTCTACCAGATGAGAAAGTAACTAGTCCCTCGGGCAGCCTGCCAAAAGCCAGAACATTAGATGCATGTTCTACTCTTCTTCCCTTCTTAGGGAGTAGCCAGGAGTTGGTGGTTTCCCTGTCATTCTGCACTAAACCAGAAGGTAAGGGACTAAGTCATGCAAAATGCCACTTATTATCTACTTAGATGCAGTTCTTCTTGGCTTTGTGCTCACTTGAAATGCTGCAACCTTTTAATTGATTTTAAAAGTTTCAAAAAATAATTTTGTCCATCTATTGTGTTTAAGTCAGTGTCACCATGGAGGAACAATGGCATGGGACTTTCTATTCTATGATATTTCTGTATTCTTAAATAATTTTAAACATATAAGTAGAAGTAATGCTTGCTATTCAATCAACAACCCTCATACATTTAGGAAGAATTCACCCACATAGAATAATCGATGTATACATGTATTGTTTTTAATACTGCTAACTCAGAAAAAACAAAGCTTATGCTTAGTAAAGAAAATTAGTCTACACTAGTCTCTTATGCCAAAGATTTACCTAAATTATGTCAAATTAAAATTTTAAACTATCTCAAGTACGTCTCTGTAAACATACACTTTGCCACATTGAAAGTATTAGAGGTTCATTTTCTTTTAATTTCTGGGAATTTTAGGAATGTTCTATTTATACAACCAATTGTTTATCTCTAAGCCAATCAGAATAGATCTCCTTTAAGAGATTTTATAGTCTTCCATAGTGGCTGCACCAGTCTGCATTCCCACCAGCAGTGCACAAGCGTACCCTTTTCTCCGCATCCTCTTCAGCACTTGTCCTATGTTGATTTGTTGATGATAGCCATTCTGACAGGTGTGAGATGATACCTCATTGTTGTTTTTATTTGCATCTCTCCCGTGATTAGTGACTTTGAGCATGTTTTCATTTGTATGTCCTTCTGTAGGGCCTTCTGTATGTCCTCTTTTGAAAAAATTAGATCCTTTGCACATTTATTGATCAGATTGTTTATCTTCCTTATGTTAAGTTGTGTGAGTTCCCTATAATTTGGAAGAGCATGGATGGAACTGGAGAGCATTATGCTAAGTGAACCAGCCAGTCAATGAAAGAAAAATACCACATGATCTCACTCATTTATGGATAATTAAGACCATTATAAACTGGTGAACAAAAATAGATACAGAGGCAGAGCAGCACCGAACAGACTGTAAAACTACAGTGGGAAGGCCGGGGAGGGTTGAGGGTGGGGTAAGAGATCAACTGAAGGACTTGTATGCATGCATATAAGCATAACCAATGGTCACAAGACACTGGGGGGTAGGGGAGACCAGGGGAATGTCAAGTGGGGGGGGCATATGTAATACTCTTTGTAATACTTTAAGCAATACAACAATTTTCTTAAAAAAATTGAGATTTTATAGTCTAATTTTGGAATACCATCCAGAAGTAAGGAACCAGTACACATTCACACAATGAGATGCAAATGCATTTCAGAGTTAGTGACGAAAACTTACGGACACACAGAGAAAGTTTATGACTTCAACTGTAAATTTTCAGCTATGGTTCCATCATAAACAGAAATATAGAACCAGTCTATATATCCACTTTCTGGTGGGCATGAAATTTAGAGACTAAACAAATAAGACAAATAGAAATGCCTTACAAATCAGATTCTCTGCCATCTTCTACCCAACAGAAATAAGATCTCTATAAACCAGGGGTCCTCAAGCTTTTTAAACAGGGGGCCAGTTCACTGTCCCTCAGACTATTGGAAGGCCAGACTATAGTTTAAAAAAAACAACTATGAACAAATTCCTATGCACACAGCGGCGGCAAAAACACCCGGCGGGCCGGATAAATGTTTTCGGTGGGCCGCATGTGGCCCGCGGGCCATAGTTTGAGGACCCCTGCTATAAATCATTAATGCATTTACATACCTCATAGAATGTTAAGAATTTGAAATCCAATTGAAAGGATTTTAGAGACTGGAGAGGAAGATTAGAGGAAAGGGGATCCATGGGAGAGGAATACATATGTGACATGCAGAGATGACTCCAAGTCATCAGATTATTTATAAGAATGTTACCAGATGATGGGAAGAAGTGGGGGGCATCAGATGAGCTTTGAAACTTTGAAACTGATACCATGCAGGGAAAGGGGGGAATGTGACCAATTGGGAAAAGCACGTGGAAACATAAAATGAGGAAGGTCTAATTAGAAAGTAACATGTACAAGATAAAGAAGCTACCAGCATTTATAAACCTGCAGACAAAGAGACTCAATGGACTGATTTTTCCCATTTTGGAGGAGAGAACAAGGCTCTCCCAATTGGGGAACCCCTCTCCAGGGGCAGTTTGTATACGTTTGCAGTAAACTTCCACACTTTTGCTTAAAATATTTTAGTCCTCAAATTTTATTCTTCAAAGTTCATAGAATAAGAACATGAAGTGAGAGTCCCAACTTGCCATTCAGGGTATCACAATTACCAACCAGTGTTGCCAGTGGTGGGGAATAACTTCACTATATGGTCAGATCATAAAACAAAATTCCCAACCTCTCCTGCCAGTAATGGAGGATAACTCACAGGCAAAAAGGAAACCAAACACAAAATTAGCAGAGCAGGAAATTTAAAAAAGAAAAACAGAGGATCAACAAATTTCTACTGCTACTAAGGATTCACCTTTGGGAACCTGGATTTAAATCAGCCATGGGATACCCTTTTCTAGTGAGGAAATTTACCTGGCTCTAGTAGGTGAACCCATTGGGCATCTTCTTGGAAGACATCCCAACCTTTTAAAAGGTAATTTTCAGAAAAAGATAATATGATGAATGCAGATATGAAAATGAAAATGAAGACATACTAAAATTTTATTTTTACTCATTAAATGAGAAAGCCACACAGATTTTATAACTGGTTCAGAGGAAAAAATAAAAAAAAACACAGAAATTTCTACGAAGTAAATGATTTGAATTGTAAATGAAGGCAAAACTGCTTTTTTCTACAACTGGGAGGAAAGTCAGTGAAAACTCCCTGGAACAAGACACACTTTATTTTGACTTGTACAAGAACTCAAAGCAATAAAAGGCCAAGAACCTATGCTATTTTTGACAGTGCATATCTTTCATTGAAACATGCATTCCATCTCCATAAAATTTATTTTGCAAACAAAATTAAATAGGAAAAACCTATGATACAGACATTATGTTTTATGAGGAAGCAGTATTAAGAGTCACTGAATAATGAATGAGTGAGAGCAGGATTAATTCTGTCCCCTGGAGCTGGTATTCAATTTGGAGATTATTTGATATTTTGCATTTATTTGCTTGTAGATTTTTAAAGCAGTGATGCAAATAAAGTGCTCCTATTTCACTAGATAGCTATATCTCAATTCAGCATGAGAACATTTTAAACAATTAGGGCTATTCAAAAATGACATGGCCCCTGGAGTGAGATTGCCAACATTAAAGATATTGAAACAGTGCTTGGATGAATACTTACTAAGAATCTTTTACAAGGGAATTCCTGCACTGTGTGGGACAGTGGACTCCATGACCTTGAAGTTTGCTTGCAGTTCTAAATCCTATGGTTAGATGCTAGCTAGATGTTCTAATATCACATACTACTCTCCTTAAAAACAATTTATTTTAAAGTCACATTTTCATTTCATTTTAATTCAAGCCATTCAAAAACATACACTGACAAAAAATACAATCTGTAGGTCCTGGATACAATATGCTCATTTTTATATGAATCAAATAATTTCAAATCCCACTATAAATGTCTGTTAGCAGACTGCAGAGAGAACTTCCCCAGCATGATCTCACAGCATGGTCCAAAGGAAAAGAACAAAACCTGCCATAATGTTTTAAATCAAGAGAATCAGAGTTCACTTAGGAGGTGAATTCCTCTATTGTAAGGCTTTTCTAAAGAGTTCAGCCTTAGGGTCCTGTTCATTTGTGTCTCCCTCACTCAATTCTGTATTTCAGAATACAAAATACATATCTGTTTAAGATTGTATACAGTATTTTTCTTTGCCTCAATGTTTAATCAAATAGTATCATTAAAGATTGAGTGCATTTTCTTAAATATATATTTGACAGCTTATATTTGACAATGTTGAATTTACCCAAGCCCTACAATCCTGGAAAATAGTAATGGTTTAATAAATCTCCTTATGAAAAGGCCACAAAGACACAGAGACCCTCCAAATTTCCTTTCCTTGTCACATAAATGAATAGTTGAATTGTTTGTACCTACTGACCAACCTGTACAAAATACCTACTACCTTGGTTTGACCAACCTAGCTAAGGATTCTCTCCTTCTCCCAGGACTCTGAACTTTGACACACTCTCAGCCTAAACCAGCATACAATCATTCTTTTGTTAAAATATATTTTTACTGATTTCAGAGAAGAAGGGAGGGGAAGAGAGAGAGAGAGAAACATCAATGATGAGAGAGAATCATCGATTGGCTGCCTCCTGCACACCCTACACTGGAAATGAAGCCCACAACCCAGGTATGTGCCATGGCCAGGAATTGAACAGGTACCTCCTACTTCATAGGTCAATGCTCAACCACTGAGCCACGCTGGCTGGGTCAACCATTCTTTAAGAGTCCCTCAAGTGCACTGACTGACCTTAGGGAAAAAACATTCCTTGATCAACTATCTGATGATGCAGTCATATCATCCTTCCATCCTGCTTTCCCAAACCTGTATTTTTCTTAGCTTTGTTCACTCATACTTATAAAAGAAAATACCTTTTCTGCCTGACTATTTTCTACATGCCTCATGGTTGGAACATTCTCCTTTTGTAATAGTCTCTCTTGAAATAAGATTTTGAATAAAATCTCTCCTTACCTACATCCAGATTTGTTGTATTCAACAATATCAGAATTATGTAGCTTAATTACTATTTACTTCTATTAAATGCTCCTATATAAAAATTGAGTAATACTTGTAAGATACATTGACCAACTTTAATGCATGTGTATTTTTATCTTACAGAGAACTAAGACACCAGAATGATGTTCAGTTATATTGACTTTCAAAATGACACCTGCAACTAGCATTTTAGAAAAAAATGAAGCAAATGTCTTTTTAAAAAATATATATTTTTTATTGATTTCAAAGAGGAAGGGAGAGGGAGAGGGAGACAGAAACATCAATGATGAGAGAACATCATTGATTGGCTGTCCCCTGCATGCCCCACATTGGGGATTGAGCCTGCAACCCAGGCATGTGCCCTTGACCGGAATAGAACCTGGGACCTTTCAGTCCACAGGTCAACACTCCATCCACCGAGCCAAACCAGCTAGGGCGAAGCAAATGTCTTAACACATTGCGGACCAGTATTTTTATTGCTAGCCTTACCCAGTGGCCAGATAAGTTTCTATTGAACGAGTACAAAAAATGTTTTGCATAAATGCACACTTTAAAATTAAATACCCATTGCATTTTGAAGTTGTTTATTACATGTTCTTGCAAGCTAATAACTTTTTAAAGTATGAAACTTTGTAAAACACTGTGTAATATGAAGCGAGAATTCTCATGATCCGTCCACAATGTCTTAAGAAAGAAGAAACATTGCCATATAGATCCCTATAATTAGTGACTTCATAATTGGAGTTTCTATTGCTTTCACTCTAACAATCATTTTAACTCTAGTTACCAAATTCAAAATGTGATTTTAAAAATGTATGTCATGTTTTACTGCAATGTTTTAAAGGAAGAAATTAGAGCAGGCAAATCAATTGTTACAACATTCTTCCCATTTGTTTGTTAGAACATATATTAGGATAACTATGGAAATGGGATCTGTATGCACTTAATATGACATTGTGTCAATTATGTTGAGTGACATAAGAGGAATGGCGGCAGGAGAGAGGCTGTTGGCTTTTCCCCCTGAAATTCCAACAAGTTAACCAACTATAATTCAAAACAGAAATCCTTGCTCAACACAGATGCCAATAGATATATGAAAAGATGTTCAACCTCACTGGCAATTTATGTTAATGCAAATCAAAAATACAATGAGATACCACCTTATATCTGTTAATAGTTGCCATTATCAATAAGACAAGCAATAACAAGTGCTGGAGATGTTGTGTAAAATATGAAACCCTCATTCACTGCTGGTGGAAATGTAAACTGGTATAACAACTATGGAAAGCTGTCTGGTGATTCTTCATAAAATTGATAATAGAGCTACCATACAACCCAGCAATCCTTATCCTGGGTATATACCCAAAAATCTAGGTTACTAAATTGTTTAGAGATACCTAAATACTTCTCTTGTCCTTAATATGAATCTCTCATGAAAATAAAGATGGTGCAAAACTGTTCTGCTCCCTCTACTTAAAGTATCAAAAATGAATTACATGTGGAAAATAAAATCAGTTTCAGGTTTGTTTAAGGACCAGCAGAATTAATAAAAAATCTTGTAGAAAATCTTGATTTAATATTTGGAGCTTTTATGTTGTCATTTTTTTTCCAACAAGAATAAAATGAGTACACATTTCATTCAATAAGTATTAAATTAGACATTGATACACAAAAGGGTTGCAACTTGCAGGTCATGCTACTGCCAATACTCGATTCAGTCTGACCAGAGAAGCATTATCCATGTTTGCAAAGCCACAGCTGCCAGTGAAGGAACTGAAGTCAGCGTAAGCTCAGAATCGGTGGCTTTAGGATTAATTATGTTTGCTAAGGTGGGATGCCTGGATCTTTGCTCTGACAGTTAATGTGTTCCTCAGATGTGGTAGAGATATTTAATGCTCTTCTTAGCCTGATTCTTTTCCCCTTCTGGCCACAAAAGACAATTATACTTATTTGCCACCTTGCCACTGGCAGGATCGTGAGAATAATTCTGGCCAAAGAGTTGTGCACAGAAGTATTGCAGGTCACTTCTGGATTGCAGCACTTAATTTAACTGAAGATTTTTTTCAGTCCTGTCCTTCCTCTTGCCACAGTGACTAGGTGTATGCCACATGGAATCTTTTTCCACCATGACTCTGAATGAGGCCAAAATGCAGTGCAGTCCACAACCCTGTCCCTATCCTGAAAAGGACATGTAGCCAGAGCCAAAAGAATACATTTTTGGTTGTTTAGTTTTAGCCCAATGATATATGGGGTCTATTTGTTTCTGCAGCATAAACCAGACTATTCTGACTGATACAGCAATCTGAGTTTGTGGAAACCTCTTACATGATGCAAGGTATCAGAAGCACGTGTATCTACTTTTGAAGAATTCATCTTTACTTTTATATTTTTGGGGGGCATAGTTATTATTTAACTCTTTAGAGGAAAAATGAGCCTAAATGTAAATGCTAAAGTAAGGACTGGCAAATAATCATGTATACCTAATTATGAGTTAAAGCCAATGTGTTCTTTCTTACCACATATTGCATTTTATACATTATTCATAATTTTAATCAAACCTATTGCTAAGAACTGCATGATTAGTAATTCTTAGAAATTATTTTCTAGATTGAATGAAATTCGTAACTGCTGAAAATCCACAATCATCTATCTATGGGAATACCACCGTCTCTTTTCTCTGTGACTCCTTAATGAAAGTATACACCCATCAATAAGTTGTGAAATCAACATGGTGCCTTCTGATTACATGCTAAGAAATTTGGCTTGATGTTCGGATATAGAAAAGACATCTAGGTAACCTCAATGAAAACTGATTAGAGTTCTGAATTCTTCCCATTCTTTCCCAAAAGGTATGTGATAAACAAATTTAACACAAGTCACCAGATTCCTATTTATTGCTAATTCATGCTAACTTGGAAATGAAACCAAGAACATCTTAAATCTAAATGAAAGCATGAAATGAGAAAGCACAAAGTACCACTTGTACTGCCAGCTTCATTAGAATAACACCGTGCTCATTACAAGGATGCTGGTTCATTGAAAAATATTGCAATGGAAGAAACATTACTGAAAAGTGTGGCTTACACACTAAACATAGGGTTCTCACATAGTCACTTAATTTTGGCACAAAATAATTAAGCATAATCTATATGGGTATGATTGTCAACCAGATAATTGATGATTCAAAGCTTTTCTAATTTACCATAATTTGCATATATCTGAAACATATAATTGTATTCTGCTAGCCATACAAATTGTAATTTATGAAAGCAATGCCTGTAGAAGTCTATTTTTCTAATTTTCTTCTATATTTAAGTATCAATAGTATAAGTAAATATTATGGAGAATGATTCAGGCTATACTACTTTTTAGAAGATGTTTTTATTTTTTAATGTGTTTTTTTAAAAAAATTAAATGTTTATATTATTGCAGGTGTTCCCTTTACCCCACCCCCCATGTGCCCACCTCCATCCACCCTTGCCTCCCCTCTCTTGTTCTTCACCACACTATTGTCCAAGTCCATGGGGCACATTTTTAGACCAGTTTCTGTTCACAGAAAATTCGAGAATTACAGAGACTTTCTATATAATCCTTGTCGCCACACATGCATAGCCACCTTCAGTATTAACATCACTCACCAGAGTGGTAAAGTTTTTATAACTGATGAACCTACACTGACTCATCATAATGATACAAGGATCATAATTTACATTACGGTTCACTCTTGATGTTGTACATTCTCTGGGTTGGGACATGCATAATGACATATATCTATCATTATAGTATCATACAGAGTTTATTTACTGTCCTAAAACTCCTCTGTGTTCTGACTAGTAATCCCTCCCCCTTACCCATCACCTTAAAACTACTGATCTTTTTACTGTCTTTATAATTTTGCCTTTTCCAGAATGTTGGCAACGTAGCTTGCAGCCTTTTTAGACTGGTTTCTTTCACTTAGTAATAGGCACTTAAGGATCCTCTATTTCTTTTTGTGGCTTGATAACTCATTTCCTTTTTTAAAAAAAATATACTTTATTGATTTTTTACAAAGGGGAAGGGAGAGAGATAGAGAGTTAGAAACATCGATGAGAGAGAAACATCAATCAGCTGCCTCCTGCACATCTCCCACTGGTGATGTGCCAGCAACCCAGGTACATGCCCTTGACCGGAATTGAACCTGGGACCCTTCAGTCCGCAGGCCGATGCTCTATCCACTGAGCCAAACCGGTTTCGGCAACTCATTTCCTTTCAATGCTGAATAATATTACATCGACTGAATATGTTCTGGTTTACATATTGCTGCACCTACGGAACTACATTTTGGTTGATTCCAGGTTTTGGCAGTCCTATATAATAAAGAGCTAATATGCTAATTAGACCGAACAGCAGAACATCCTTCCAGACAACCTTTCCGGATGGAGGCAGGGTTGTGAGGACCAGCGAAGGCAGCTGAGGCTGCGAGGGCCACCACAGGCTGTGAGGGGCTGCCAGGGGCTGCAAGGGCTGGCTGAGACAGCAAGGCTGTGAGGGCCAAGTCCCTTGCATGAATTTCGTGCATCGGACCTCTAGTTATAAATAAAGATGCTGTAATCATCCATTTACAGATTTCCGTGTGAACAAATGTTTTCAATACCTTTGGATAAACACAAACGATGCAACTGTTACTTTGTATGGTTAGAGTATGTCCTATATAATAAAAGGCTAATATGCAAATCAACCAAACAGTGGCACAACCAGTCGCTATGATGCACACTGACCACCAGGGGGTAGACACTCAAAGCAAGAGCTACCCCCTGATGGTCAGTGCGCTCAGCCAGAAGCCCTGAGGCGGGCTCACTGCTGACAAGTGCAGCGGCGGTGGGGGGAGCCTCTCCCACCTCCACAGTGGCACTAAGGATGTCCAACTGATGGCCAAGAGGACGCAGACCAGGCTGAGGGACACCCCCCCAGTGCACAAATTTCATGCACTGGGCCTCTAGTTTAGTTATATAAGAAATCCTCAATCTATTGTCCAAAGTATCTGTACCATTTTGCATACCCACCAGCAATGAATGACAGTTCTCATTGCTCCACATCCTCATGAGCATTTGACCTTGTCAATGTTCTGGATTTTGGCCATTCTAATAGGTATGTAATGATATCTCATTGTTCTTTTAATTTGCATTTCCCCAGTGACATATGATGTGAAGCATCTTTTCAAATGTTGACTTTGCATGTATGTATCTTCTTTGGTGAGGTGCCTGTTCATGTTTTTGACCCATTTTTAAATTGAGTTGCTTTTCTTACTGTTGAGTTTTGAGAGTTCTTTGTATATTTTCAATAACAGTCCTTTTATCAAATATCTTTTGTAAATATATTATTCCCATCTGTGGCTAGTCTTCTCACTCTCATGATACTGTTTTCATAGAGCAGAAGTTTTTAATTTTAATAAAGCCCAGTTTATCAATTATTTCTTTCCTGGACTGAGCATTGGTGTTGTATCTAAAAAGTCATAATCCATACTCAATATCATCCATGTTTTAGCCTGTAATATCTTCTTACAAGTTTTATAAGCTTTGGGTATTTTAATGTTTTTTGACAAATAAAAAGTATATGTTTTAGGTGTATAACATGATGTTCTGATATATGTATACATTGTGAAATGATTACCATTATCAAACTAATTAACATACCCATAACCTCACATAGTTACTAATTTTTTTGGGGGGGTGTCCCTGTGAGGAGCAAACTTGAGATCTACTCTCTCAGCAAATTTCAAGTAAATGGTATACTTTTATGAACTACAGTCACCATGTTATGTTATACATTAGGTCTCTAAAACTTATTTATATTATAACTGAAAGTTAGTACCCTTTGATGAATATTTACCCACTGTTTTTACCTACACCTCAGACTGTGGTAACCACCCTTCTACTCTCTTTTACTATGAGGTTGACTTTTCTTTTGTCTTAGATTCTGCACATAATGATATCATGCATTTCTTTCTGTGTCTGACTTATTTCACTTAGCATATTGTCCTATAGGTTCATTTGTTTATGCAAATGAACATTTTCTTTATCCTTTCATTTGTCAAAGGGCACTTAGGTTTTTGTACATATCTTGGCAAACTCAACATGGTTAGAAAATAAATAACAAAGGAAAAATAGTGATATTGCAAAGAACATAGGTTTGCATATATCCCTTTGAGATTGTGATTTTATTTAGGATTTTTGGAGTTTGTGTTTAATACTTATGTCTATTATCTACTTTCAATTATTTTTGTGAAGGGTATAAAATCTATATCTAGATGTTTTTTCTGCATGTCGATGTCCACTTGCTCTAGCACCATTGGTTGAAAAGACTTTCTTAGCTTCATAATGCTCAACTATTTTGAATACTTTTATTTCCATGGTAACCACAAAATTCTCTACATTTCATTGATGATAATGCCTTCATTTGAAGTAGAATAAAAGTATTTTAAATGGCAATGTAATAAGGCCTCAAATATGAAAATTTCAATCACTAATTGGCATGTGTTGACAATCCACCACTCCAAAACATTATAGATCTGCTGTGTCACATGACCTATCAATTCTTGAGTTCCTCTTAGATTTTCAGAAATTGTGATTTATTTTTTTTCTCCTTATACTATGTTACTTTTTTCTCCTTCTCAGATGGAAGAGCATTAGTTATAGAACAAAGAAGTAAAAATCTGAATGGGGAAGAAAACAGCTAACGGGTCAAATACATCCCAGGCTGCAGTCTTCAAATCTACTGCCCATACAATCTTAAGAAGATCTTCAATATTCTTCTTAATAATGATATAACAATAATAACTGAGAGCAGAAGCAAATTGTATATGCATTATCTCATCTCTTCACAGCACCACAAAGAAGTAGGTGCTAATAATGAGTTTATTTCACTGATGAAGTGCAAAAAAATCAAATAACTTTCCCTTCAGTAAAGTGGCTGAACAGAGATTCAAACAGAAGTCTGTCTCGGTTGAGAGTCCAGGATTTTCATCTACAAGATGAAATAATATGCAAGAACTAACGTTGAACATCTCTTTCCTCTTGTAGGAATAGACTTTCTTGGAAATTAAAAGTAAATTTCAAAAGGCAACATAATGAGGTTTTCCATCAATAAATTATTAAGAGAATAAAAATGTTATATTTCTCTTTTATAGATAACTGGTCTTATAGACAATGGTATTGTCATCTTAGAGTTACAGTTTAAAGAATTTTATTGCCTTTTCTTAAATGTATTATTTCCCAAAGTCTCTATTCCAAATGCCTTTTAGCATGAAACAGTGCCAACTGACACAATCAAACTAGTAAAAACAACAAAGACAAAATGACTTAATTTAAGGACCTTCTCACACACAGGACAAAACTAGCCAACAATCAATAATCAATAACTTCCTTTCCATGAAAATCCATTTTTAAGAGTAATTAAAGCAGTAGACAGTTCTGAGTATCCCGTTAATATATATATAAATAAACACATATCATTTGCTCTGTAAGTTAGCATTATTTATAAGAACATTTATTAAATATGTATTAGCTTTTGATTATGTTAAATTGATTACATAAGTTTCATCACATAATCATCATGGGCTGGTGTGATCATATTATTTATAACCCAAACTAGGATCATTTTGAGAATGAAGATGCTATTAATAATTGGCAAACACTTAAACCTGTATTCTCTCAAGCAAATATGAATATGGTCACCTTTCATCTCAAACTTTATAGCTAAAGAAAGTGAAAGATGAAAGAATTCAAGTGCCTTGTCCATAGTTATATCAGGCTAAAAATATTTACTAACTGGTCATTTAAAGAGTTTGCCTGCCCCTGGATGAATCTAATAATACAAGGCCTGGCTTAATTTTTCATGTGCTAGTTGTTACTTGGTTGATTGGTTTTACTAGTGTTATGGAGGTAACTAGAAACTCACTATCAGACACTAACTTTCGGGTGTTTTACATTGATAGCTTTAAAGCCAGTCAAGCCACTTAAACATACAGAAGGTCAAATAGTTCAAAGAAAGCAATTTTTTTCAGTTTTAATGATTGATTGGGCAAAGCAATGTATTCCTCCTGCAAAGTAGCCAGTCCCACCAGAGGCTGACCTGTCCAGTAGTTGGTGTCTGCTTTACATATCTTTGTACCACCAGTACTTAGTACATTACATGGCATGAAGCTGGAATTCGATGAATGTGTGGCACAGATCCACCAAAATATAATTGGAACTAATTTCTCTGTCCAATTAACTATTGTATTGCACAACTGAAGATTACACATTATAGCCTATGGTTCTCATGCTCTCAAAGCCTGCTTATAAATCAACCCAACTGAGCTTTTTAAGAGAGGACTTTATTTCCTATAAGTAAAAAGGATTAGTATGGCACAAGCCTTGAGAACAAAGACCAGTTGCTGCTAAAGTTGATGGCATTACACAGTATCTCTTATACATCTTCACATATAGTTTCCATAAAGATATCTATAAGCATAAAATCAATTGTGTGAATATCTATATATATAAAAGGCTAAGTGACTGGCTAACTGGCTGACTGGTAGGTATGACACGCACTGACCACTGGGGGACAGATGCTTAATGCAGGAGCTGCTGAGGGACAGCAACTTTGCAGAGTTCTCTCTTGCATTCCAGGACCCCTTGGGGGATGTCAGACTGCTGGTTTCGGCCCGATTTTCACAAGCCAGGCCAAGGGATCCCACCTGCCAGAGAGACCCCACTCACTCTGCAGACGACCTTGGAGCCCAGGAGCCACCCCAGGTGTGGCAGGCCTGGGAGGAACCGATCCATGGGAGGTTGGCTCCAGGGCTTGTCCGACCCATTTTGCCTAGTCCTGCCCCACCGGCCACCTTCTAATTAATGTCCTTTCAATGTACACCGGGACACTAGATGTACGATAATGCCCCTCAAAGTAATAAAAACCAAAGCTGTTGGTTAATCAGATTGTTAGTGGTTTTTTAAAAGGCTTATAACATTTTAGATATAATATCGTTCTAAAATTATTTCTTCAAATGTTCTTTTTGGCCTTTATATTTCAAGAGCATAAAAAATTAATCAGGCTTAGTTTTTTTTTTTTTAAATAAAAAAGTCTTCTTAATTGTATTGCTGCAGGGTACTGTGAATTTTGCCTGTCTTTGCCAAGCCATTTCTAACAAATTACATTTAGAAAAATGCCCTCTTAGAATATAATTCCATGATCTAGGTCAAGGAGAAAAATAAACAGAAGAAAAAAAAAGAAGGTTAAGCCAATGCTAAAACATGAAGAAGATCTAAAACCTTAATAAACAAAGTTGGAGAATTCTTTGAGACAGTGGAAAGGGCTGAAGGAAGTTGCTCATCTTTATAATTTTTTTAGTCCTAGTAAGGATATATGTGAGGAGATATGGAACAAAATGATCAATGAAAGTAATGGGGTCATCCCCTCACCTGCCTTCAAGGTGCAGGAAATCTGGATGTTCTTCATTCTGTTTCTATTATTTTCTCTTCCTTATGTAGCTCCCAGTGATTTCATTTTAGAGACCCCCGCAGTACATTACAAGGTTCATTTCTCCTTGTAGACTGAGGTGTTCTTCCAGCCAACCATCACAATCTGAGTTTATTGCCTTAAATACCTAATTTTTTTAGCTCAAAAATCCAATTCACTTGTCTTTTTAAAAAGAATTTATCTGGTTGTTGAAAGTATTGCATATGTCCCCTTATTTTCCACCTACAACCCCCGGACCTTCCCCATACTATTCTCTGTGGCCATAGGTTATGCATATATGCATATAAGCTCTTTGATTAATTTCTCCTCATCCACTCCTATATTCCTTATGAAATTCATCAGTCTGTTCCATGCTTCTATGTCTCTGCATCTATTTTATCAATTTATTTTGTTCATTAGATTCCACACATGAACGAAATCATGTGATACCTTTCTCTCTGACTTATTTCATTTAGTGTGATACTCTCCAGCCCCCTCCATACTGTCTCAAAGGGTAAGAGACCTTCTTTTTCACAGCTGCATAGTATTCCATGGTGCAAATATATCATGGCTTTTTTTTATTCACTCATCTACTGATGGTCAATTGGGCTGTTTCCAGATCTTAGCTATTGAAAATAGTGCTGCTATGAACATAGGGGTGCATATATGCTTTCAAATTGGTGTTTTTGTTTCTTAGGATATATTCCTAGAAGTGAAATCACTAGGTCAAATGGTAGTTCCATGTTTGATTTTTTGAGGAAACTCCATACTGTTTTCCATAATGGCTGCACTAGTCTGCCTTCCCACTAGCAGTGCACTAGTGTTCCCTCTTCTTCATATCCTCGCCAGCACTTGTCATTTTTTGTGGTTTTGATGGTTGCCATTATGAGAGATGTGAAGTGATACCTCATTGTCATTTTAATTTTCATAACCCTGATGATTAGTGACTTTGAGCGTTTAGCATGTTTCTTGGACATGTGTATTTTCACTCTGGAGACGTTTCCATTTAGGTCCTTTGCCCATTTTTTAATTGGATTGTTAATCTTTTGTTAAGTTGTATGAGTTCCTTATATATTTGGGAAATTAACCCCCTTTCTAATGTATCACTGGCAAATATGTTATCCTATATAGTTGGCTCCTTTTCATTTTGTTGATAGGTAGTTTTTTATTTGATGTAGTCCCATTTGTTTATTTTATCCTTTATTATCCTTGCCCTTATTTGTATCATTAAACGTATTGTTATGAGAGATGCCTTTTTGCTGCCTATGGTTCCTTCTAGGATAGGATTTTTATGGTTTCATGACTTACATTTAAGTCTTTCATCCATTTTTACTTTATTCTTGTATATAGTATAAGTTGGTGGTCTAGTTTATTTTTTCTTTTTGCATATATCTGTCCATTTTTCCCAACACAATTTATTGAAGAGACTGTCTTGATTCCATTGTATATTCTTGCCTCCTTTGTCAAATATTGAGCATATTTTCTGTTTTCTGTTCTGTTCCAGTGAACTATATGTCTAGTTTTTGTAATAGTACCAGGCTGTTTTGATTACAGTGGCTTTGTAGTATAATTTGACATCTGGTTTTGTGATCCCTCCAACCTTGTTCATCTTTCTCAAGATTGCTGGGCTATTCAGGCTCCATTTTGGTTCCATATAAATTTTTCATTTGTTCTAGATTTGTGAAATATGCCATTGGTATTTTAATAGGGATTGCAGTGAATATGTATATTGCTTTTGGTAGTGTTGACATTTTAATGATGTTAATTCTAGCAATCCAAGAACACAGTATATTCTTCAACTTGTTTGTATCTTCACCAATCTCTTTTTTCAATGTCCTGTAGTTTTCTGAGTACAGAAAGTTTATTCCTGAGTATCTTAATTTTTTGTTGCAATGGTAAATTGAATTGTTTTGTTTGTGTGTGTGTTTTTTTGTGTTTCTTTTTATACAATTTCCCTTTCTAAAAATTCATTGTTGGTGTACGAAAATAATATTGATTTCTGGGTGTTTTTTGTATCCTGCAACATTGCCAAATTCCTTCATTAAATCTCAGAGACTTTAGGGTTTTCTATGTATAATATCATGTCAAATGAGTATAACGATAGTTTTGGTTCCTCCTTTCCCATTTGGATGCCTTTTATGTTTTCTTCTCTGATTACTGCGGCTAGGACTTCCAATACTGTATTGAATAATAGGCATGAAAGCGGACACCGTATCTTGTTCTATTTCTTAAGCGGAATGGTTTTAGTTTTTTCCCATTGAGTATTGCATTGGCTGTAGGGTTGTAATGTATGGTCTTTATTATTTTGAGGTATGAGCCATCTATTCACACTTTGCTGAGAGTTCTTAGCAAAAATCGGTATTAGATTTTGTCCAATGCTTTTTGTGCATCCAATGATATGATCATGTGATTTTTGTCTTTAAATTTATGTGGTGTATCATATTTATTGATTTGCAAATATTGTACCAGCTTTGTATCTCTGGAATAAATCCCACTTGGTCATGGTGTATGACCTTTTTAATATATTGCTGGATCTTATTTGCTAATATTATGTTGAGGATATTAGCATCTATGTTCATCAGAGATATTGGCCTGAAATTCTCTTTTATTGTAATGTCTTTATCTGGTTTTCAAATTAGAATAATACAGGCCTCATAAGAAGAGCTTGGAAGTGTTCCTTCCACTTGGATTATTTTGGAATAGTTTTAGGAGGAAGGTGTCAGTTATTCTTTTGATATTTTTTAAAACTCCTCTGTGAAGCCATCTGGACCAGGGCTTTTGTTTGCTGGGAGTTTTTTGATTACTGCTTCAATTTCATTAGCTGTTATTGGCCTATTAAGGTTTTCTGTTACTTCGTGATAGAGTTTTAGAAAATTTTATTCTCTTAGAAATTTGTCCATTTCATCCACATTGTCCAGCTTTCCAGCATGTAATTGCTCAGAGTATTTTATTTCTTTTATAATAATATTTTGATTGATTTCAGAGAGGAAATGAGAGGGGGAGAGAAAGAAAAAAAATCAATGATGAGAGAGGATCATTGATCAACTGCCTGCACGCCCCACAATGGGGATTGGGCCCACAATCAAAGCATGTGCTCTTGACCAGAATCAAACCTGGGACCTTGCATTCTGTAGGCCGATGCTCTATCCACTGAGCCAAACTGGCTAGGGCTTCAGAATATTTTCTTACAATCCTTTGTATTTCTGTAGTGTAAGTTGTTACTTCACTTTTTTAATTTCAATTTTATTTATGTAGGTACTCTCTCTTTGGTTCTTGATGAGTCTGGCTAAGGTTCATTAATCTTGTTTATCTTTGCAAAAAATCATCTCTTCCTTTCATTGATTTTTTAGGAATATCTGTTTATTCTCTATGTCATTTATTTCCACTCTGATATTTATTATTTTATTCCTTCTACTTACTCTGGGCATTGCTTGTTAGTCTCTTCCTAATTGCTTAACTTGTAGGGTTAGATCCTTTCTTGGTTTTTGAGGTATACCTACCTGTAAGTGCTACGAACTTCCCTCTCAGGACTGCCCTCAGTGTGTTCCATAGATTTTGTGTTGTTGTGTGTTCATTTTTCTTTCTTTCCTATAAGTTATTGAATTCTTCCTGGATCTCAGCAGTGACCCGTTCATTGTTTAATAAGATGCTATTTAGCCTCCATGTAATTAAAATGTTTTTGAGTGTTTTTAGTGTAGTGGATTTCTAATATCATGCCATTGTGATCCCCTCCCCCTCCCCCGTTCATGCTCTCACCTGCCTGGTGTCTGTGTCCACTGGTTATGCTTATATGTATGCATGCAAGTCCTTTGGTTGATCTCTCCCCTTTATCCCCACCCTCTGAGGTTTGAGCATCTGATCAATGCTTCTCTGTCTCTGGATCTATTTTTGTATTGTCTCTTTTTATTTAGTATAAATCTATTTGTAAGAATTTTTCTCAGTAATGCTGCTGGCATAAGAAAAGATTATTTCAAAACATAGCATTAACTACACTAGAAACTAACCAATTTCATTTTAAAGGCATTAAAAATATCTTTCCTTAAGGAAACAAGATTGCCACATAACTGAGTGAGGAAAAAATGTCAAAAAGGCTCTCAACATATCTTCTTCCAGCATAAAAAGTGAAGAAGATCAGTGTTACTTTCACAAGAGGCTCTCTGGAAGAGAAAACTGTATTAATAATAATCTCAGGAATTCCATTTAGCTATTTACACTCTTTATTTCTCTGACTTTCCCACTGATTACACGCTAGCATGTCTGACCCATAGCTCACACAATAAGAGGGCAAAGCATGGAGGGGCCTATAAGGATACTAGTAGACCATTTCAAATGTAAAGGAATTTATTTATTTCAAGACATGTGAGTTGGGGGTAGGTTTTTAGAGAGACAGAGACCCAGTGAGCCTGAAGTAAGTTCTAGTGGAGCAAGGAGACAAAAGAAAGAAAGAACCCCAGAAGAAGAGCTACTTAACAGGGAAAATACAGATAGCATCCTTTATATATTATGTTCTAATGTTGCAAAAAATATGGCTAATATAAATGTTAAAAATATTATTTCCTTAAAGTCTATCTAAATTTGACAGTAGGTATAGCTGTCTCAGTCAAAATGAGCCAGATTATAAGGTCTCAGGGACAATTAGGCTAAATATGGGCTATTGCCCGCTTTGCAACACAAATAGAAAAAAAGAACCAATAAGTAATTAGTACATATAGTCTTTCCTGAAATAACTACACATATTGAGACTTTACAATATGCTAAACACTGTTATAAGAAATTTCCATGTATTTTCTTTCTTAACCCTCAAAACAACCGAATGAACAATGTAATATTATTAGCCCCATTTGACAGATGAAGAGTAAAGCACAGCAGTTAAATAACTTGGTTATTGGCACAGACAGAATTTTATCTTGATCATCATCCACCAGTGTCCATGTTTTTCACCATTATATTAATAGTTTGGATTATGTTTTCTGCATTATAAAAGACTGGAAAACAGTGATGAAGTAATCATAATTTGAGCAAAGCAATTTAGGTTAATATCTAGCTAGCATCAGTTTCCTAAAGGGTAATTCTTTGAAAGAAACACACAAAAATAATATGCCACAAGTGGTACCCTCAACAGAATACTTAAATAATTTAAAAACATAAATATCATAAATTACTAGTTTAAATTTAGATTATAAAAATAAAGTAAATGGATGCCAGGTAATTAGAGATTTTGAAATATATTTAAACTAGAGGCCCAATGCATGAAATTCGTGTACAGGAGGGGGAGTTCCTCAGCCCGGCCTGCACCCTCTCGCAATCCAGGACCCCTCAGGGAATGTCACACTGCCGGTTTAGGCCCGATCCCTCAGGGACATCCCTCTCGCAATCTGGGACCACTGGCTCCTAACTGCTGGCCTGCCTGCCTGATGGCCCGTAACCACTCACTTGCCTGCCCGATCACCCCTAATCGCCTCTGCCTGCCCTGCCTGATCACCCCTAACTGCTTGCCTGCCTGCCTTATTGCCCCTAACTACTCTGCTGGCCTGCCTAATCACCCCTAACTGCCTCTGCCTCACCCCCACCACTGTGGCTTCATCTGGAAGGATGTCCAGAATGATGTCCGGAAGGTCATTCAGCTGTCCAGTCTAATGAGCATATTTCACTTTTATTATTATAGATAGTTGAGATATTTTTTGTAGGATATAATTACTGTGTATAATACCTTCTGTATGGTTAACTAATACTTTACATTTTAAATGCATTTCTGTGGACTATAAACTACATAAGGAATGAAATCTAACTAACAATAAGGTACAATGTGTACACTTCACAGAATGGTTGACTCTTTCAATAGAATTTAGAAAGCACGGGTAAATAATATTAGTAAAGATGACATAAAGGTTTCACATCCTGTATACTGTATCAGAGAAAATATTTAAGAAAAATAATGCTGACTGCTTAAACTTAGACACTTTCCCCAAAATAATTACAGGTAGTTTCAAAGACCAGGCAAATAGAGCAGGAAATAGCAGAAGTATTTGCTGCATATAATTTTTAAATATTAAAAACATCTATTTAAAGATAATCTGCATCTTATCACTGTGTTGACAATTCTAAATACTATCCATGTTAAATTATTCTTCCTTGAAAAATACCCTTTATTGCCCCAAGTTCTAACCAATTGCTTATGTTCCGATTAATTTTAATAATATTTCTATAAGTGTTAAATTAGCACATTTTAATGACCTATCCTTGAATAAACATTGAATTCTTCATGAAAGTTAATTTCGAGAACTCCCAGTTATAAACCCAACCTCCTCCACTCAATACATACAGATTAAGCTATATACAGATTAATTTCAAGAATAAGTACTTTTTAAATTTTTTTAAAAAATATATCTTTATTGATTTCAGAGAGAAAGGGAGAGAGAGATAGAAATATCAATGATGAGAGAGAATCATTGATGGGCTGCCATTTGCACGTCCCCTAATGGGGATCGAGCCTGCAACCCAGGCATGTGCCCTTGACCGGAATCAAACCTGGGACCCTTCAGTCCACAGGCTGATGCTCTATCCACTGAGACAAACCAGCTAGAGCAAGAATAAGTCCTTGACTATAGCTATATATGTATGGTGCTAGGAGGGTACTTAAAATATGTATGTATGGTGCCAAATGGCGACACTTTGTAAATTATGGTTGTCTAACAAATATGCTGTACACCTGAAACTAATATAAATAATATGGAATGTCAACTGTAGTTGAAAATACAACTTAAAAAATAAAAAATAAATTACAATAAAAATATTAAGTTCCTAATGGCTCAAAATTGGAGTCACCGAAGCTCTCTTTGGGTACAGTGGCTGCTCCAAATTCTGGTTATCACATAATCTTAACATTCAAAATTATATTTAAAATAAACAATTATCTTGCCATGATTGTGATAACCAAAAAGCAGAATTTGAGCTTTATGTGGACACTTGGAGATTTTGTGTTTAAAATTCTTTTGACTCTGGAGACATGTGTAAGCCACTAGAACTTTTTCCAAAGAGACAAAGACATGGATTGTATTGCAATTTCTAGAATTTATTGTGAAGTGAAATTTTTAAAATGTCTACCGAGCTTACTCTTCCAGTTAAGAATTTTCCTTACTACGTATATGTGTATCCATTGTTCATGTGAAAGATGCTTTTCAAAACTAAAATTAATAAAGAGGGCTCTTTAGACAAAGTCATTGGTAACTTCGCAGAGTTAAGGCTTGAAACTAAAACCATAATGTTATTAAACACTGCAACAGATCAATAAGTAGGTATATATTTTTGTCTTTATTCAGAAAATACATGAATGCAACTAAAAGTATTATTCCATTACTTTCCCCCTCTTTGCTGTACTCCAGTATTTAATTTATTTACTCATTAATTTTCCTGGAATAATACATATCATCATTTTTCTTTGTGGCCATTATTATTACTTATTTAATTTCACGATACCACTAAAACTAATGTAGAGGAGAGGAATAAACATTGATACACTGTGTATGTGTGGGTCATATACATTAAGCATACCATTGCAAGATAAAATGATCTGAGACAACTTCAGAAGTGAGGCCATCAAAATAACTGCTGACAAGATCAGACAAGATCGGGCACATTCAGAGTGGTATGGCCATAGACTGAAATAGCATGGATGGAACTGGAGAGCATTATGCTAAGTGAAATAAGCCAGTCAGAGAAGGATAAATACCACATGATCTCCCTCATTTGTGGAATATAATGAACAACATAAACTGATGAACAATGACTGATCCAGAGACGGAGAGGCATTGATTGGACTGTCAGGCCTTGGAGGGAAGGTAGGGGAGGGTGGGGGTAAGGGGGAAAGATCAACCAAAGGACTTACATGCAAGCATATAGGCCTAACCAATGGACACAGACACCAGGGGGGTGAGGGCATGAGTGAGTGAGGTGGACACTTGCTGACACCACTTCCTCTTATCTCTCCCTTTTCAAGCATGGCCATCAGATTTGTGCCTTCTGCTCACCAGAACTGGTCTTGCCAAGGTCATTAATGACCTCATTTTATTTAATTTCTCTTTAGTACAACTCTCTGCACCTTTGATTTCTGTAACACCATTCTCTTATCCGTATTTTCTCTTACTTTACCTCTCTCTCTGCACCCTCCAATTTATGCCCTTTAAGTATGGGGTTCCTTGGATTTTCTAGTTGATCTCTCCTCTCTCCATACATTATCTGTGTACTATCACATGCATTCTTATTACTTTAGCTACTAATTACTTGCTTAAACTTATATATTCCCTGTATCTCTTGAATTCACCCTCCACCCATGATAGCTATGCCTAGGTATCCCATAGGTTCCTTGAATATAGCATCAAAAGTAAAACGTACATTTTTCTCCCTTAATTATTTCTATACTATCTAAACAAGAAAACCTAAAGGCACCCCAAATCCCTTTCTTTTCTTAATCCTGATGTGCTGTTGATGATTAAATGCTGTTGATTCATTTTTCATTTTTCTTTTTTTTTTTTTTTGCATTCCCCAAACCACCAACTCCATTCCACTGCTACTACCTCAGCCTGATCTTCTCTCACCTGAATTAATTGGCATTTCCACATCCAGACTCAAATCCTTTCAAAGGGATTTTTCACTATATTCCCAGAGTAATCTTACAAAGTGCACATCCTATCAAATTACCTTTATGGCTTTGGCTTCACAACATTCACTGTATAAAATCAGCACTCCTCAGTAAGGCTTATAATCAGACTCTGATCGCACCTTATCTCTTGTCATACCACTGCAAAAGCCCAATACTTTACTTATCTCAAATTATTAAGAATTCTCTGAGTGATCCTTTATGCTTCATATCTTTTTATTTTTATAAAAAATGATGCTTAAATATAGACACTTTTCCTCCAATAAAATCATGTTGTTTCAAAGACCAGGCAGACAGAGCAGGAAATAGCAGAAGTGTTTGCTGCATTCTGTCCATGACCTTCCTTTTTCTACTCCAGGAAAACCTCACTATTCTGATGATCAGATAAAGTGATGTCTTCTCTTTAAAACTTTCCTCATTACCACAATCAGTAAAATTAAACATTCCCTCCTTACAGAGTTTCTATGACAGTCCTTACTACACTTTAAACTTATATTTATACATCTTCTAACTCTTTCTATACTAAACTCCCAGAGGACAACTACCCTATCTTAATTATCTTTATACTAGAGGCCTGGTGCATGAAATTCGTGCACAGGTAGAGTCCCTAGGCCTGACTGGCAATCAGGGCTGATCAAGGCCTTCTGGCTGCGGGCCAGGGCCTTCTGTCTGGCTACCGGCCAGGGCCTCCCTTCCCTGGCTGCAGCCATCCATCCTTCCATCTGTGCCACCCCCTGGTGGTCAGCACACATTCTAGTGAGTGATCCGGAAGTTCTGGTAAGTGACTGGGAGACCTGAAGTTCGATCGCTCACTATGATGTGTGCTGACCACCAGGGAGTGGCACAGATGGAAGGGACAATAGCATATTAGGCCTTCATATATACAGATATCTAACACTGAGTACATTTAGTAGGTAGTTGATAAATAATTACTGAATAAAAAAATAAATCACTCCTTTTAGCCTTATTTTTCTAATTTTAATCTTTATTTTCCTCATGTAGGTTATCTCTATTGCTCTATTTCATTTCCTCACACTAACTGTAGGCTAACAAACATACATTATAGCTGCCTTTATTTAATAGTTACAGATAATCTTTATTATACCAAGATACTCTTGTTATGTGTACACTGTGTGTCTGGTGTGTGTGTGTGTGTGTGTGGCGGTGTGTGTGTGTGTGTGTGTGTGTTGGGGGAGGGGGCTGAGTATAAAGGTATAAAATTTTGTGTCAAATCTTTGCTTATTAATCTTGGTCCTGCTCCTCATGGCCTCTATACACTTATTCCATGGACAAAGTGAATATCTTCAAGGGGGTCAACAAATCCGCTTTCAATGGTAGATTTACTGAAGCCAACCACACATAAATTTTGGTGCCCTTTCACTAGCATAGGCCCTTCCCATGGAAACTGCAGCAGTTATATTCATAAATGATTTTATGCAAAGGCATTGAAGTTGCTGTAGGCACTTTGCAGCCATAATTTTGTTTGCTTTTTTATGAAGTGCTTCCCCCAATGTAAAAACTTCAGAGACTTAGAAAAGCTGGATCCATCTCTTGCCTCTATTTTTAGCAGAAGTTATTATTTATGCTTCCTATGTGCCAAGCACTGTTCTACAATTATACACACACACACACACACACACACACACAGACACACACACACACACACACACACTAGAGGCCCAGTGCACAGATTCATGCACTAGTGGGGTACCTCGGCCTGGCCTGAGCCCTCTCACAATCTGGGAACCCTCGGGGGATGCCTTCTGGTTCGGGGGATGTCAGACTGCTGGTTTCGGCCTGATCCCCAAAGGCCAGGCCAAGGGACCCCATTGGTGCAGTGCTTCTAGTATGCATATAAGATCTTTGGTTAATCTCTTCCCACCCTCCCCACACCCCTCTTCCCTCTGAGATTCATCAGTCTGTTCCATGTTTCCATTCCTGTGTGTTGAGCGTCTGCCCTCTGGTGGTCAGTGTGTATTGAACGGTCACGTAGGCTTTTAAATATATATATTCAGCAGCCCATAATAATAATAATTCTCAGTGTACCAGATATATTGTGCTAACTACAATTCAAACGTCAATGCACTGATTTCGCACAGACATCCTGTGAGAAGGTATTGTTATTGTCCCCTTCTTTCAAGTGAAGAAAAAAAAAGGAAACTTGCTCCAAAAATTAAGGAACTTGCTCCAAATCATCCAGCCAAGATCTGAAGACAAGCATCCAGGCACCAACTCTGCATACTTAACCATTACCTTAGATAGCTTGGGCCATAATCCAACCTCTCTGTGGTTTTGATGAGTGAGTATAATTCCAACAAAAAATTGTACTTTATTCCTTCAGTATCTTACATGAGACCTCACATAGAAATATACCTGAGCAAGTACCACACTGATTTACAATATTTATGCACACAAATTATGCCTGTATATAAAAATTAAGAGTAGGAAAATGAATAACAAGAAAATGTGGAATGAATAAAAAGCTAAAATACAAGCTTTGCCAACTTCATCATATTAAGTAGTTTTGGTCCTGAATGTTGAAAACTGCAAGCTGTCAAGGATAAAGTGGGAGCAAATCAAAGCTTTGTGAGACCACAGAGAAACTGTCCACCATGAAACACAAATTTGTTATAAGGATATAATTTTAGGCAATGTATTGCAAATATCAGATGCTACTATTTAGTGACTTAATCTCACATGTATGGGTTGGTTTTCTCTTGGGAACAGAATATTTTAAATGACCATTAATGCTACCCTATCTAATAAAAGAGTAATATGCAAATTGACCATCACTTCACAATAAAGATGGTGATGCCCACAGCCAATAAGGAGGGAATATGCAAATTGACATGACAAAGATGGTGGTGGCTGGAGCAGAGCGGGCAGAGGGCTTGGCTGGAGTGCGCACAGGTGGGGGGCTTGGCTTCCTCCATTACAGGGACAGCCATTGTGGTGGGCCAGATTGAAGTCCTCCTGGCCGCGCCACGGGGGTTTTTGGATCTGCACAGCCACAGGCCTCAGGTGCGCACATCCTCTCCTCCCCCGCAACCCGGCGTTCGAATGTCCCCCAGCATGCTGTCACCTACGCGCACCTACAACAGTCCCTGACCATGGCGTGCACAAGTCTCCCCCCACCCCTCTGCTGCACTTCCATCAACCCCAGCATGCCTACGTCCCCCACAGGATGTGCACACATCCCCTCTGACACGCTCACGTTCTTTGGAGAGTGTCTGGGTGTGCTGGGTGCTGGGGGGGGGTGCCTGTGAGATGACAGTGAGAGGGTGGAGTGGTGATGCCCTGTTCCCAGGGAGGCCAATGCAGCAACGAGATCACCTCCGTGGGGCTAATGCAGGTGCTGAGGTGGGAGCAGGTGTGGGCAGACACACCTAGTGGGCGCGGGCAGCCCTCGCTGAGGTGCCTTTGGTCAGCATTCAAGATCGGGAACCCAGAGGAGGCGAGGAGTTCTGTCCTCTCAGTGAAACAGTGGGATAGTCGGGGCGGCTATAGAGGAGGAATGTGCACTTTGGGTGCCAGCACCCATGAGTGAGGGCTGCCCTGACTAAGCCTTGCTTGCTTGGGGCCTAATTCTGCTGGGCAGCGTGTGACAGGACATGCTTTTCTGAGTTAATGAGAGAAAATATTGATTCTCCCACTGCTCGGAAAGTGGAGTGGGGAGACATGCGGGGAGTGAGCAAGGTTCCCTATCTGGGGGTTCCAAATCCACTGTTGGTTCATTTCACCACTGACTGGAGATATACAGGGTGGCCCCCCCAAATGTATACACACTTTGAATACCTACTAATTCCAATGGGTTTAAGAATGATAAGAAAGAAACACCAATGGAGCTGCATCTGTTAAAAGTGCAGGCACAAACTGTCAGTTGGACACTCCCCAAGGGGTCCTGGATTGGAGAGGGTGCAGGCCGAACTGAGGGGGTCCCCTCCCCCCATGCATGAATTTCATGCACTGAGCCTCTAGTATATATACATA
>NW_006292026.1:894389-912723 GCF_000327345.1 Myotis davidii | reverse complement strand
GTTCGACCGGGAGATCGATCACTTGCTATGATGTGCCCTGACCACCAGGGGGCATCACGGAATGAAGGAAAGCCCTGGTCGGCAGCCAGCAGCTGGGGAAGGAAGGCTGCGGCCAGCAGCCGGCAGCCGGAAGGCCCCGATTGGCCCTGATTGCTGGACACGCCTTAGGACCCTACCCATGCAAGAATTTTGTGCACCCGGCCTCTAGTAGATAATATTGTTGTAATAGCCTCATTTGTATAAAATGCCATGCTGTTGTCTATTCTAACATTTGTTTGTTTTCTTTGCCAAAACTCTAGTTGCATTTACTTCTTAAATTTAGATTCATTTCCAATTTTACCGAACTCCTTGTGTGCTCCTATTCTCTGCTGTACTTAGCTATTATGATTCCAAAGGTTATATGTAGCAACTGAATGGAACAAAGTCTCCCAAATACCTCAGATTGCCATTTTAAGCAGGTGTCACTAAATAACTGTATTCCCAGCCAGCTCAGTGTGTCAGATTAAAGGAGATAATTTTCTTAAACTATAATAGAATTTTCGTTGGGGTAATTTATCTTCAATGCATGAGATGTGAATTGCTCAGCTAGCTCCAGATCTTATCTGAGAAATCAAGCAAAGACACTGTCAAATAGTGGCTTTGACTATTTTGATCAAAGGTAAAATGCAATACAATGATAGTGTCATTTGGGGGTCCCATTTACATAAAACAAATGTATAATTGATATGCCACTTGTGGTCACCGCAGTTAATGGGCCTTTTATAAAACCTCTTCTTAATAACAATGAAGTACCATTTTTACAAGACCTAATGCTGGGAGAATTAATGCACCTCATAGCATGACATTCAACTGCTCCTTTGATGGCGACTGCTGTATTGTTTCATTCTGATTCTCCATATTTAAAGTTGCCATTATAAAAATCAGCACTCTCAGAAGCTTTTAATAAAATTGGGGTATTCATTTTGCATGGATAGAGTGGGCTTTTTAGTATGCAGATAACACTTTAATAAGGAAAGAACTTTCACCAAGGTTTAGATAATACTCAACCTCCAAAGCACCCAAATAATCTGTATTGATATCCAGGTGCTAGAAATGATTGCTAAGGCATCACTATAACTTGATCTGGGAGGCTATATTAAAACAAAATATCTTTTTCTGCAAACTAATATGCAGTTAAAGTATTAACATCCCTTACCTCCCTCACAAAGATACATACCAAAATGAGATGCAGTGGAATGGTAAATATCTCATGGCCCTGATCATGTACAGACACAACAAAACAAAGCCGGGACAAATAGCAGGGTGTCAAGCCTCTTCCTAGGCAAGTCGGAGTCATTAATTCAAGCCTCCGTAACAAAATTGCATAATCGAGTCTAGTAGCCTGTGAAATGTGTTTTCCAACAAATCAGCATAACAGGAGACCTGACAAAGGGTCACCAAGTCATCTTGATTTGCCAAATAAGATAAACCTCTTTTGACTGGCAGATAAAGGAGAAACTATACTTTTCTATACTGGTTGGCAGAGTTCAAATGGAAGGGATGTGAATACTAGGTTAAAAGTAAATAAATTAAGAGGATGTTCAAGTTTATCTAACAGTTCCTGAATGTTCAAGTTTCTCTAACAGTTTCTAAAAGAGTAGAGGGTTATATAAGTCTGTGATGAAAGATCAGGCTTTAAAACTTGAGACCAAATCTGTGGGGGGCAAGGGTTTGTTTGTTTTTAAATATATTTTTATTGATTTTCTTACAGAGAGGAAGGGAGAGGAATAGAGAATTAAAATCATCAATGAGAGAGAAACATCAACATCAATCAGCTGTCTCCTGCACACCCCCTACTGGGGATTGAGCCTGCAACCCAGGCTTGTGCCCTGATCAGAAATCAAACCTGCGACCTTTCAGTCCACAGGCCAATGCTCTATCCACTGAGCCAAACCAGTCATGGCGAGACCAAATTTGAAAAAAGGGGCATAAATGTGCAATTACCTGGGAACAAGCATCTTTTTATGTATGTGTTAATGCGGGCACCCTAATGGAGAAGCTGACACAAAGATGCAATTAGACAGGTACAAATTATGGGGTGGGAGTATGGGGGTGGGGGTGAGGGTGGGGCGGAGTGCCTATGAAAGAAAAGAGAAAGAAACCTGAGGAGGCTGGGAGAACTATCTTGCTATGATGCCTGTACCACAAGGAAGCAGGCTTCGCACTACAGCACAATCTAAGAAAGTTCTAGCCATTCTGACTGAGGAATCCTGCAGTCAAAGTCACAATCAAAGGATTCCAGAAGACTCCTGCGTCTTGAAGGAATGGGCCTGCCTTAGTATCACTGCTACACTCAGTCATTGTTTGGGATAGGCTCCTGGGAAGAGGCTTCAGCATAAAAGTCATGATGGACAGAGTACAGCATCTGCAGCCAGCCGTCAATTACACTCCCCAATGTAGGAGATGTTACCAGGGTGTTTTCATGACCATCACCATGCATTTAGTTACTATTTTCCTGGGACTAACCTTTTTAAAAAAATTATTATTTATTTCAGAGAGGAAGGGAGAGGGAGAGATAGAAACAGCAATGATGAGAGAGAATCATTGATTGGCTGCCTACTGCACCCCCACACTGGGGACTGAGCCTGCAATCCAGGCATGTGCCCTGACTGGGAATCTAACCATGACCCCTTGGTTCATAGGTTAATGTTCACCCACTGAGCCACTCTGGCCAGGCAGGACTAACCATCTTAATAAAAGTCTGCACTTCAACTGAATAAACAAACATGACTGATTTTATTTCACACTTACAAAAATCAAATACTTTCCTCTTACTGATAAATCAGAAAAGTTCAACAAGAATAAGCAAAAGATTTCAATTGCCCATAAAAATAGAAAATCATCCTAATTAATCAGACCCTTCAAATTTATTTGTTGTTTGTTGACATAAATGCTTTTAATACATGTAAGCACACATTACTTTTAAGATAATAACCCAACAAGAGAGCAGTGACTTAAGGAAAACCAGTAAAGCACATTATTGACACTGCTCAGGTAATGAAAACAGATTTTCACAGAACAGGGGATAAAGGTAAACAGAAATTTATGGGACTAACATGTGGAATATCAAATGTGTATGTCATTATGCTATGAGTTTTATGAGACAAAGATGAGCAAGAAAGACCCCCAGATATTAATCTAAGCATAACAGAGGAGCTCTGATATTATAAGCTATCAAAGGGCTGGCTTGAGCTAATGATATATCTGTGTATATTGGTCTAAACCTGAGTAGATTGGCTTTTTGCATGAAAAAGAGCTACTCTGGGACATTCTTTTTCCCAAACACACAGAAAGTAGCTCTCAAAATCCTTAATGGAGCTAAGTGATACACATTGGTGTTGATATTGATAATTTTGGGCTTTCAAGTAAACCTGCTTACAGGTTTTTGGAACCTTATGACATTCTAAGTGGCTTCTGTGATATCCAGAAATCTAGGTTAATAGTTTAAAGGGTTTCTCTGATATAAATGTGGTAACCATATGCTATGTGGAAGTATTCTCTTCCATGTAGAGGCATCCGAAGGTGGTTTAGTGCAAAGAATAGTGGTTATAGAGGATTTATTCCCAATCTTTCTGAGTGATCTTAGGAAAAACAACTGTCATGTTATGATGCTGGTTACCTGACACCAATGAAATGAAGAGATAAAGACTAGATAAATTTTTCAAACAGCTCCATAGAGGCCTAGAATTTTCCAGTTTACTTTATGGGGCCACCGTGGAAAGGGGGGGATGAGATTGTGGGGCAGTGTCGTTTGCTGTTTTATATTTTTGTTCCATAAAATCTCTCATCTGAAGAAAAGTTTGAGAATTAATAATATCTGGATTATGTGATTTCTATTCTATGTAGCAATACAATTCTAATCGTTTGATTTAATTGTGCATAGTAGCAGAAGTACAAAGAATGTAGTAACAAAACCCTAGAAAACATTTTTTTCTACACTTGTAAACTGTGGTGTCAAGTATACCCAAACAGCAGTAGTTGGTAAACAATACTATCTCATTTACATCCCATTGGGTATCACATATTGTGGAAAGCTGAAAAATGACCCCACAAAAGGTATTTTCATCCTAATCCCTGAAACCTGTAATGTTTCTTTACATAGAATTAAATAATCTTTGCATATGTAAAAAAGTTAATAATCTTGAGATGTGAATATTATCTTAGATCATACAAGTGGGCCAGAAATGCAATAACATTTATCCTTTTATGAGGGAGGCAGTGGGTGATTTGACACACAGAGAAGATGAAAGAAAGAGGTTTGAAGATGGTGGTTGAGATTGTTGTGGTGTAGCCACAGGCAAAGGAATGCTGGCAACCACCAGAAGTTGGAAGAAGCAATAAACGAATTCTCCTCTTGGGCCTTCAGAGAGAGAATGACCCTGCGGACACCTTGATTTCATCACAGTGATACTGATCTCACACTTCTTGCCTCCAGAATGGTGAGATAATAAATTTCTATTCTTTTAAGCCACAAAGTTTGTGGTAATGTGTTATAACAGCCAAAAGAACACAAAACACATAGGAAGGACTTTTTTTTTAAGCCTTATTTTTTACCTGCTGAAAACAACACAGGTTAGCCACGGTTAAGACGAATTATGATGCCTTAGCCAGTTTGGTTCAGTGGATAGAGTATCGATCTGCGGACTGAAGGGTCCCAGGTTTGATTCTGGTCAAGGGCACATGTCAGGGCTGTGGGCTTGATTCCCCAGTGGGAGACGTGCAGGAGGCCACCGATCAATGATTCTCTCTCACCACTGATGTTTCTCTCTCTCTCTCTCCCTCTCCCTTCCTCTCTGAAAACAATAAAAATGTACTTTTAAAAAAAGAAGAGTTATGCAATGCTACCTGGAACAACTACTGAATTAGTCATTTGGAACACATTCTACTCATTTGTTGCAATCTCTACAAAACCACTAGCTTGACTCTAACACCCAATATATTATTTTCCCTTCTTTTGTATCTCAGCTGGATCAATGATAAAATATATACTGGGTCTATCTAGTTTTGCTTAACATGTTTTGCATTCTCTTATAGTGTCACATGTAATACTAGACTCTTCTTATTGCTATATAATATATGTATTCCTATTGATGTGTCATTGTACCACAAGTATTTATCTATTGGTGGTCATTTGGATTAGTTCCACTTTTAAACTACTATAAATGGCATTTCTCTGAACATTTTTAGAAACAAAAGTAGTTATTACTATTGAGTGAGCAGTGCCTGGGTTGAAAAATGCTCAACCATGGGGTATGCATGTTTAGAACAGATGATTTTATAAGAAAAAAAAGTATCATTTCAAAATGATCCACGTTTTTCATTATGCAGATATTACTCAATTATTTTTCTATTCTTTGACCTTCTGAACAAACTAAGTGCTTTGATTAGATGTTCTTAGAGAAATTGGCTATGCTCTAAAGTCTCAGCCTCATATTTATGTTTATCATTTTTAAAGGTCACCTTAACATAGTAATTTTAAAAATTGGGATAAAAAGCTCAAACTTGCTATTTGTTGCTTTTGAAGCTTCTCTCTCGTATGATTTTCTGGGAGACAGAATATCAGACCCACAAAAGTCCTTAGTAAAGGTGGCATGTTATCCCTAGAGGAGCATCCAAAGCATCTTGATAATCTTGCAACTCTTCCTATAGTCCAAAAAAATGTAAAACTACAATGAAGTACATGTTCTCAGACTTGAATGGATGCAAAAGATGAAAATATAATTAATCCAATTGTGTTCCTTTGGGACATTTCCAACACTTCCAGCCAGAACAATGGTAATTTTTTTCCCCTTTCAGCAGAATTAGGTTCTTTTTTAAACATTCTACTTTGAATATATTTTTGGGTGTCTGGGGGGGGGGTTGCCTTTTCCTCCTCCTCCCTAGAATAGTAAAATTCTCAGCTCCATATAGGGTTGCATAAAAGATTTTATAAAACACAAAATGTTAAAGTTACAAAGAAAAGAACCAGGTTTTAGACTAACACAATCAACTTAGGGCTGAAAGAATAAGAGTTCTAAAGGCCTGCAGACTCAGAATGAAAGCACATATAACACCTAGCTCTGGAATTTAGGTCACGTTAACAGAACCATTTGACTGCTCACTTTGCATCTGAAAGTCCAATATTTGAGGAAATATGCTATTTTAATGGCAGGCTTGTGTCAGCAGTTATGAAAATGAAGCGGCCTGATGCACTGAAAATAGTGCCTTTTCCTGTTGTCTTTGCCCTTCTGACTATTCCAGATTGAGTTAGAATTTCTGTCTTCATCCTGCATCTTACTTCTCATCCAGCAGTGGTTCCCTAATTCAGAACTAATATGTAAAGGTCAAACTAAAGTCTGGAAACATCCGAAAGAACCCATGATTATGCACCAATATTATCGAAGATTAGTTTAAGAGTACAGCTTTTGGCTTAGTAGAGTTGATTTTTTTTTTTTTTAATAAACAAGTTCAGTAAAGGGGAAAAATAAAATAGATAAATCTGTTAAATAAGAAAACACACATTAAGAACAAAGACTCTATTGATTATTTTCTCTAATGTTAAATACACAGTTGAGAAAAAGATTATACAGTGGGGCCTTGATTTACGAGTGTCCCGACTAAAGAGTTTTTCGAGATATGAGCCGTTTCTCGGCCAATTTTTTGCTTTGAGTTTCGAGCTAAAATTCGGGTTATGAGCCAGTTTCAGATACCCCACCGCTACTTGGCGCAGCGAACGTCACAGTGAACGCCACATCAGCCCAGTATCACATGTCTCACTCGTTCACTTTTTGATTTGACATACAAGTAATCTGACTTACGAGCTCCGTCACGGAACGAATTAAACTCGTAAGTCAAGGCCCCACTGTATAGCAAATACTTCCCTAATATTTAAAATTTACTAGAAATAGTTCATTCCATCAATCAGCACTCTTCTAGGCATTGGGGATATTAAAAAAAACAGACAAAATCCCCCCCCCATGAAGCCTACATTTTACTAGTAAGTGGATACAGACAATAAAATTATGTCCGTAGTGATAAGAGCCAAGGGGAATAGTCTGCAGTTTTAAACAGGTGGCCAGAGAAAGCCTCACTAAGCAGTGAGATATGAGCAAATATCTGAAGGAGATAACATGATGAGGGGGTTGAGGGTGGGGGTGAGTCATGAGACTAGGTGCAGGGAAAGTATCCCATGCAAATAAAATAACTAACTGGTGGCCCTAGCCAGTTTACTCAGTGGATAGAGCATTGTCCTGCAGACTGAAAGGTCCCAGGTTCGATTTTTGTCAAGGGCACATGCCTGGGTTGTGGGCTCAATCCCCAGTGGGGGGCATGCAGGAGGCAGCCAATCAATGATTTTCTATCTCCACTGATGTTTCTAACTCTCTCTCCTTCTCCCTTTCTCTCAGAAATCAATAAAAGTATATTTAAAAATAAATAAAATAAAATAAAAAATTAGCCTGCTTATATGTGGTCAAGCATTTAATTCACTCACCCCTAATGCCTTGGCAGGGCCAGACCAAATGCTTTTGTATGTCTTATAAGACCTGCAGGCTGGATGTTCCCCACCCCTGGTATAGAATGACGTTACTCATGTGTGAAAGTGGGTTACTTGTTGGCTGGGATGAGACAGCCACATCATTCTCCTCATCTGGAGAAAATGAAAAGACATCACAAAGGGGTATGAGGGGGAAGTTGTTAACTAAGGTTGAAGCAAGAGAGGAAGTGTTAGGAGATTAGGACACATAGTTTAGCAGGAAAAAGATCAATACTGGAAGCCAGAAGAACTGTTAAGAGGCTATTGAAACAATGCAGTGGAGAAATCAAACCAATGATTTTCAAATAGCTAACTCCTAATACACAATGACTGAAAAAAATGTCATTATAATGGGAAAGCATCTGAAACTCAAATAAGACATGCCTTACCTACATACTGATCTGAATAGATTGGGTTTTCATGTTCTAATCCTTAGGTTCTGTCACCAAGCAAAGTTTAGTTTGTTTTTTTGTTTGTTTTAATTTTGATTTATTGCTTAAAGTATTACAAAGAGTATTACATAGGTCTCCTTTTTTACCCCCTTGACCTTGTGTGGGGTTTTTTGCACAATAAAATACAGAAAAAGAATTATAGAATAAAAATTAAAATTTGAATCTATAACAATTCCTACAATTAATTCTTAATTTACATAATGTTTTTAAACTCCAAAGATATATACAAATTGGAGGTATTATAATTGTTTTCAGAAAATCTAAAGATTCAAGTTATTAAAAATGTCCACAATAAATGATTCGCTAAACAGCCAATCTAGTGACAAGGAAATTAACCACTGAAATAAAAATAGGAACAAACTGTTCATAATGATGAAAGCCATGCACTTGACAGCTAGCACATAAAGCAGGAACATGCTTTAATGGATGGTACTTTAGACATATACAGTAATTTTTTTATAAATGCACCTACCTTTAACTTAATTTCATTAATTACATTAGAAAATGATCCTGATAGCTAGGAATTACCTTACACATATTTCCTCTGTGGGTATAGAGGATATGTCAAGACCTCTAAAAAGAGTTTATAAAAAATGTGCTACATAACTAATCTCTAGACCCTTGAAATTTAAGAGGGCAAAAAAAAATAAACATGAGCTCTAGAATTACTCAAGCTAAAAATATGGTAAATAAGAAAGTTCTATAACTAGCTTGCTTTCCTTTTAACCCATGTCTTTGTTTCAAACATTTCTATGATTCAGAGCATCCTTGAGAAGTCATCATGAACATGCCAGAATCTTTAAATGGAATTATTCTATACAAGGCAAAGAAAAAAAATTTAAAAAAAACAAAAAACAAGAAAATACCTCATTTTTAAAAGTTCAGTGAAACATCACTTCTCTGCCTTTTGGCTAAGATCAAGTGTGGTAAAAGTTCAATGGAACAAAATTCTATACCTTACACTTGTAACCTTACCCCAGTAATCCTCATTACCACCAAATGAGTGACATTCACACTCCAAGTTTTTATAAAGTGGAAAACATCAGATTTATAATATAGCCAATTTGATCTATAATCTCATTCATTCAACAACATTGAGTGAAAGTCCACAATATGCAATGTTTGATATGTATGGATTAAAATTGTCACAAAAGACAATTTTAATCCATACATATCAGCACTTGCTGATTGTCTGCCATGTGTTAGACTATATCGGGAATGCATTTTAATTTCTCATAGAAACCACAGGAGGTTCAAAAGTTAACTAATTTACCCATAGTCACAGATAAATGTGGCTGAGCCTGAATTAGAACACAGAACTATACATTGTCAACAACTATACTTCTTCCACTGCAGCATATATTTTTATTTACTTTTATTATCTGAGAAGAAGTTAAGGGAGAGAGGGGAAAAAAACATCAATGCGAGAGAGAAACATCAATTAGTGGCCTCCCACATGTGCCCCAACTGGGGAGCAAAGCCCCAACCTGGGTATATGCCCTGACCAGAAACTGAACCTGACACCTTTTAGTGTAAGGGGTATCGCTCCAACCAACTGGGCCACACCAGCCAGGCTATGCCATATTCTTAATACATGTTGGCCAGTTCATAAAGGTAATATAAATTATTTTTACATGGACTTTAAAACGATATTTTACATTCACACCATAACACATACCCCACAGTTCTGGTTACTTCAGTTCAAGCCTCCATACATGTCAGGCCCCTTCAATAACATGATCATAACATATTTATCCTTGAAGTGCATCAATAGTTAAATATACAAAGTTGCAAATTATAGCTAGAAAAGCTTTACAATTTTTCTAATTACTGAGAAATATCACGTGAGTAGTGATAAACCAGAGCAAGCCATTATTATACTATCAGCTGAGAAAGCTTTGGGAAATCAGCCTACCTCTCTCCCTGCATTATCCACTTTTCAATCCTAGAGCCACTGCTCATTGATATGCCTAGAATCCAGCATTTAACTAGTTCTGTTCACTACATCATTGTACATTATTTTACTTCCATACTCATAAGAATATTTATTGAAATATATAATCAAAATTAACAGTATCTAAAGCAGTCGTTCTCAACCTTCTGGCCCTTAAAATACGGTTCCTCATGTTGTGACCCAACCATAAAATTATTTTCGTTGCTACTTCATAACTGTAATGTTGCTACTGTTATGAATCATAATGTAAATATCTGATATGCAGGATGGTCTTAGGCGAACCCTGTGAAAAGGTCGTTCGACCGCCAAAGGTGTCGCGACCCACAGGTTGAGAACCACTGATCTAAAGTCAAATAAATATAACTGTTTAGTAATGCTTTTAACTCTTAAGTCATCTACAAACCAATCCTAGAAAAAATACACTACACTACCAATACCTTTGATACCTTTCCCCTGTCCTAGAAAAACAAGTGTTTTATCTTATAAGTTTTAGACAATCACTTACTAGGTTTTACTTGATGCATTCTGAAATCATTCCCAGATAATTAATTATGTGCACCAAAGGTAAAGAACTTTGACTTATATGATGAATGCCAATTGCATTGTCATTTCCTTTCTTTTTAATGTATATTATGAATAGAAAGTTTTGTGAGCATAAGGCTTTTCCCTGTCTATAAACCAATTTTAGACAAAGCATTCTTAGTAATAGTCTACCTTGTTTTTCTTCCACTAACATGTTTGCACTAAAAAGCTTTTGCTATTACCTCTAAAATGTGTCTCTGTGATTTCTAAATTTAAATCTGTAGAACATAATTCTTGGTGATAAGTTTAGTCTATGAGTTAGATTTTTCTTATGTAAATTATTCTGTTTAGTTATGCATTATGGTATAGTACTTATAAGAAGTTCTCAATCTCCTAGTCATAAAAGCCTTTGTGGTAAACATAATAAGTGTAAATGTATCTACTGGTAGACTATTGGAATATTAAGTATTGCATACTGTGCTACAATAAAAATTGGAAAGACATTTTAAAAAGATTTATAGTTTCCCTTCAAGCTTAGGATATTAGAAAATTCAAAGAGTCACATTTTGACAAACATTGACAATATTTTTCATATTACATTGAAAATTATTCTCCTCTGAAATCATCTGCTCACATTCAAGACTTAATATTCAGTATATGTAGTATTATACTGAAGTAGATTTGTTCAGAAACAGGACTACTGTGCCAGAATACATAAAAAACATATCTCCACTGTAAATAAGGTTCTATGCCAATTGCCATTAAGAAAAAGTTTTGGGGGACATAACCTAATGTTTCTCTACCCCACCTATTTATCTGTCTCATTGTAGCTTCAGTGGTTTTAGTCTTGCTGATGACTCCATTGGGAAGTACAACTTGGACACAGCTGCTTAAATCTTCCTAAAACATGGAAAAAAGAGATGTAGTCCAAAGATATTATACTCTATATTCAAAGGATTAATAAAGAAATATATGTGTATTCATAATAAAGCAAATTAATTTCAATTTAAGTGTTTCCCCCACATATGTAAAATAAGATCTCTAAACAGGATTTTTTAGAAATCCTTTAAAAGTGTTAGTTTAAAAATATGTTTGATGATGAAATTTGAATAAGGTCTGTACTGAGTTAACAGTACTGTACCAATGTCAATTTCCTGATTTTTATAACGTATGATAGTTATCTAAAAATGTTATCATCAGAGGAAAATGAGTGAAGGGCACAAGAGAATTCTAATAGTTCTTACAAAATATGTGAATATAACAGTATATGCAAAATAATAATATTTAAAACGTGTTTGGTGAAACACTCCAATATAAAGTTGTTTCCATACTTTCTATTGTTTTAGAATTATATATTCGTAAGTCATCTTCAGGTGATAAATAATAAGGTCTCTAATAGCCAATATCATTTTGGTGTGAAAAGATATAACTGGCACTTCTTAGTTTCTATGTTTTCTGTTTTCTCTTGAAGCAACATTTATAAACAAATATTTACCAGTTTTAAACTCTACTACATTTTGTAAAATACCCTTTTACTTAGTGGAACTTTTCAGAGGCTTATTTAATGGAGACAACTGATTTCATCTTTTCTCCCTCATATTTTCCTAGTGAGTTAATTCCTTTCATCTGTCTTTGCATGAAAAGCCTTATAACCTGAGTTTCCCTTATGAAAACAAGTTATTGAAAAATGCAATATAAAAATAAACTATCCTTCCATTTAAATAGAAAAATCATTAGTTAAATATATACCAACACTTCATATTTATCATCATCATTACAGATCAATCCTATCTCAACTTGATGTCTAGATATAGCTTCTACCGCTCACTGTTGACATGGATGTGCTCTATGATTTGAACACTGTAGTTGTTCAATAAATATTGTATATACAATTTAGTATTGCCATATAATTAAAAGTTATTGTTTAAAAATATTATTTCAAAAGTGTGTCTGATTATTTATATTTTATTTACTCTCTTGGATAAAACTTTAGAGTAATGGTTTAACTCCATCTTGATAATTATGAAATTAACTTCATTAGTTTTTAATAATTAAGATGGTATTATAATACTGTAAATAAGAAAACACGGGGATACTAATTTACTTCTAAGCATATTTTCTGCCTACCACTGCCTAGCATATGTGCTAAGATATAAGATACAATTAAATGTTATAAATAGTACTTAAATTCAGTAAAATAATTAATTTATCTCCTAAATTTTTCATTTACTAAAAAAATTCCACCTGGTTTGTATTCTGTGTTATTGTAGCCACAGAGAATAACAAGATGTAAGAAAATGACCCAAATTCTTTTTCCTCACCTTTATAATCAACTAGAGGCCTGATGCACAAATTTGTGCACCAGTGGGATCCCTTGGCCTGGCCTGTGGGATAGGGCCAAAACCGACTCTCTGACATCTCCCAAGAGGTCCCGGATTGCGAGAGGGCACAAGCCAGGAAAAGGGACCCCACTGGCGCACAATCGGGGCCAGAGAAGGACACAGGAAGTTGGCTAGCCAGGAAGGGTCCCTGGGAGGGCTCCAGGGCGTGTCTGGCTCATCTTGTTCAGTCCCGATCAACCGGACCCCAGCAGCAAGCTAACCTACCAGTCAGAGCATCTTCCCCCTGGTGGTCAGTGCATGTCATAGCAACTGGTCGACTGGTCGACTGCCTGCCCCCTGGTGGTCAGTGCAAGTCATAGGAAGCAGTTGAGCATCCTTAGCATATCATTAGCATATTACGCTTTGACTTGTTGAACAGATGACCAGGCGACCGAATACATAGCATATTAGGCTTTTATTATATAGGATGAACTAACATGATTTATTTAAAATCTACTGCTCAAAGCAGGATTACCATAGTATTACAGGGATTGGAGACATGAACTCCATCTGAAACAAGTTCTAATGATTTGAAACATTAGTAAATTTACTCCCCAAATGAGTACTTCTCTCTAGTGTGCCTGCATTGGGGTTACCTGTCTAACTGGGAATTTTTGAATAAACTTTTGAGTACAATTCAATGTCTATCCAAACATGAGTAAAAAAACATGTGTTCATTTGAAGCTTACAACTGTATTTAAAATAAGAATATTTTTAAAGGAGGAATAATTTACCACTGTCATTGTTTGGAATAACCAAGGCATAATAATAACAGAAAAGTGGACAATAGTTGAGTCAATTTTGTTTTTCATTGTTTTGCAAAAATATCACTCCCTTTATTTCCTTCATCACTGCCCTTTCACCCAGCCTTAGTAATCAATGCTATAGTGAACCATATTCTCTTCCTGAAAAAGACAGTATTAATTTCTCTTTTCTGCCTCTTAACTTTGTCTACTTCTTATTTGGGAACTATTTACCCCTTTTATTTCTCATTATTTCCAAATGTCAAAATATGATTTTTCAACTTTGTTCAAGTTGTTCAAATATTATAACACATTATTAGTCTCTGTGTAGTATTGTGGGAACTATTATGGATAGAGACTTATAAGAACTAAATTCTAGTATTTCCTGTCAAAAAAAAAAAATACATGCTATTGTTTACCAGATGTGCAAACCCTCTGGACCTCAGTTTCTAGAAATCTCTATTAAAGACTTAACACTAGATTGATTCTAAAATCCTTTCAGCTTTTTTATTAATTGCAGTTCTTTGATATAACATGTGCTTAAAATATTTTTCTCTTCTCTTCTGGCAGGGTGGCTCAGTTGGTTGTAGCTTCATCCTGCACACCGAAGGTTGTGGGTTCAATTCTTAGTCAGGCCACATTCGGGAGGCAGTTGCTTTGATTGATTTTTCTCTCTCAAATCAGTCTCAGTCTCTCTCTCTCTCTCTCTCTCTCTCCTCAGTAACTAATTGTGTGGAAATAATGAATTCTTCCTGGAGTGATTCCAGGGCATTTGCTTCTGGTGGTGAAGTAGAACTAAAAATAGGAATCTATGACTACCTGAGGATACATAATCTACAGCTGTTAATTTGATGAAGACAATAACACCTAAGAAATGTAAGAATGAGAAAGCCATAGTAGTGTGTGAACACTTCATTGGTGAGAGGGGAGTAGAACTGAATCCAAAAGAATGGCAGAGTTTGAGGAGCCAGAAATGGGACCACAAGAAAGAAGGTAGTGTGTGGTCTTAGTATGTGGGAAAGAAAGGAATGGTAATGAGCAGGGGTGCTGGAGTGAGAGATAAGGGGGGAAAATCAAATTGTAGTGAAAATGGACACTTGGTAAAGCAAAGGCTTAGTAATCAAATAAG
This sequence comes from Myotis davidii, assembly GCF_000327345.1. Classification (NCBI taxonomy): domain Eukaryota; kingdom Metazoa; phylum Chordata; class Mammalia; order Chiroptera; family Vespertilionidae; genus Myotis; species Myotis davidii. The sequence continues at coordinate 897,990 of NW_006292026.1, read as the reverse complement.
TCTCAAAAAGGAAAATGAGGTGAATTTTCTATTAATGGTGGTAGCACTCTGTGAGAGAACAGTGACTTATGATCCATCAGGCTTCTCCTGCTGCCACTGGAAACTCTCATCTTATTACCTATTAACTTTGAGGGGCAGGGCATGAATACACAAGAATAGTATTTCCCATCTGTTCCCTGTCCCAATTGTAACACTCTAGTAAATCATTTCAGCTATTCCCAAACGACAGTTTATTTTCTTTAAAACAAACAAACATATGTTCCTGGAACACATTTAAAAATTGTTTAAGGATTGATAAGCCATTTGTTACCATTTCATGTCCCTTTTGAAAAAGTGTGGCCAGGACTTTGAAAATGGGGAGTGTAAGTCATCCTCTCTTTCCAGCTCATGCTTAAGAAGAAACGTGTAAGTAGGCTTAAAACACTGTAATGCACAATAAGGTGTAATCACATAATAAATTTCCATTCTCATAAATAAATTAACCTCCTGGAGTTCAGCTTATAGGCCTACTAAGTAAGAAGGAATTATTATATAATCTTTTAAAACTACATTCCCCATTCTCATCCCTGTCTCCATTTTTTCTAGGTATCCTTCCCCACCCCCACCACCCAAGGAGCCAACCACTGGCAAAATTGCTTTAAGAGAATAATATAATTTTCCCATTGCAAAGTCTGAGGTAAGATACTAACAATCAGTAAAGAGACCTAAGATGAGTGAAAATGAGATGAGATGCCAAACAAGCATTACTTGGAGTCACGATAATAATAAACTGAGGACAAATGGTGATGGTGGTGGTGAAAATGATGCTGCTGATCACATCAACCAGGTAGCAAAAGTGTGCCATGTGGTAAGTGTAATTTTTCCTAAGGATTTCAATCCCTCATTACGAAATTTTCTTGAGGTATTTTTTTTTCTTACAGCTTTGTCACCTTGGTAAAACATAAACTTCCTTTATTAGAAGACTAGCATTAGTTATGAAAAGTAATAAGAGTGAAACATATTTCATCTACTAGATGGTGATACTCTGCATGGCACCATCAAATAAACCTTTTTCTAAATCAGTTTAAATGGCCTATTTTCCTCTTAGTCCATCAACTTCAAAGAAAGAAATGAGTTAATATCCTGTAATTCAGGCAAATCATTTCAATATTATTTATTTTAAATTCATAGTCATGTGTTTATATATGTGATATATATCTATGTATAAACTGGGAAGGCATCTTATAACTTTTGAGCCCTTTGGCATACTTCCTGGAAGTCTCAGTAATGACTATAGTTACTCTTAATTGCCTTCAACACACTTACATGAATGCTACATTCAGTTGAATTATTTCCTGGATTCCCTCTAATTAATCTGATAGCAGCTGTTTTCAGGTCTGTGCTGATTAACAGTTGCAAGACAGCTAAATGCCTAGTATAAGAAAAGCTCTCTGAAGCTTACGTATGTTCATCCACATAATTTTGTCTTTTAAGCATCAACACTTCCTAGAGGATTTTCTATTTTTAGTTAACTCTATTATTTGTTTATATAACTCAAATGGTTTCAACCTGACATACAGAAATATTATCTTAATATATTTCATAAATATGCTAATATATTATTGAAAGTCAACATTTCAAAAATAAATATAAAAAGATGTTTTAAAGATTTAAATAAAACAGAAATCAACTACAATAAAAAAATCAAACACCTGGTGGATAAATAGCAAGCTGTTAAACAATGATTGTGACCAAAGAGATCAAAGAATAAAAAGCATCAGGGCAATAAATGGCAATGAAAACACAAAAATCCAAATTTCATGAGACACAGTGAAAGCAGTCTTGAGGGGGAAGTTCACAGCTCTACAGGCCTACTAATATCCAAATGTGTTGAATTGAAAAAAAAAAAAAAAAAAAAAAAAGGTAAAAAAGTTATTTAATGCTACAACTCAAAGAGTTAGAAAGAGAGCAACAAGAAAAGCCCAGCGTAAGCAGAAGGAAGAAAATAATAAACATCAGAGGGGAAATAAACGACATAGAGACCAAATAAATAATACAAAAGATCAACAAAACCAAGAACTGGATCTTTGAAAGGATAAACAAGATTGATGAACCTCTAGCCAGGCTCACCAAGAAGCAAAGAGAGAGGACCCAAATAAACAAAATCAGAAATGAAAGAGGTGAAGTAACAACCGAACCAAAAAATGGAAACAATTATGAAAAAATACTAAGAACAACTCTATTCCAACAAAATGAACAACTTAGACAAAAAGGACAGTCTCAGAAAAATACAAGCTCCGAAAACTCAATCAAGAAGAATCAAAACCCTGAATAGGCCAATAATTACTGCAGAAATTGAAGCAGCAATTAAAAAATCTTCCAGCAAACAAAAGCCCTGGTCCAGTCGGCTTTACAGGGGAATTCTACCAAGCATTCAAAGAAGAACTAAAACCTATCTTCCTCAGACTATTCCAAAAAATTCAAGCAGAAAGCACACTTCCAAGCTCTTTCTATGAAGCCAGCATTACGCTAATCCCAAAACACATCACACAAACAAATTGAGATATAAAAATCACATAATCATCAATTGATCCAGAAAAAGCATTTGACAAAATCCAACACCCTTTCTTAATAAAAACTCTCAGCAAAGTGGAAATAGAGGGATCATACCTCAACATAATAAAAGCCTTATATGACAAACTTACAGCCAACATTATATTCAATGGCAAAAACTAAAACCATTTCCCCTAAGAACAGGATTAAGACAGGGATGCCCACTTTCACCACTCCTGTTCAACATAGAAGTACTAGCCATAGCGATCAGACAAGAAGAAGATATAAAAGGCATCCTAATTGGAAAAGAAGAAGTAAAACTGTCTTTATTTGCAGATGATATGATATTATATATAAAAGGACCCAAAGACTCCATCAAAAAACTACTAAACTTAATAAATGAATTCGGCACTGTAGCAGTATACAAAATTAACACCCAGAAATCTACGGTCTTTTTATAAACCAATAATGAACTCACAGAAAGAGAAACAACAACAACAACAACAAAAACAATCTCATTTACCATTGCACCAAAAATAAATAAATACATAAATACATAAATACATACATACATACATACCTAAATGAATAAATAAACAAACAAATAAATAAATAAATAAGATACCTAGGAATAAACTTAAGTAAGGAGGTAAAAGACCTGTACTCAGAAAACTACAGGACCTTTAAAAAAGAGATGGAAGAAAACATAAACAAATGGAAGAACATACCATGTTCACGGATTGGTAGAATCAACATCATTAAAATGTCCATACTAACCAAAGCAATCTACAGGTTCAATGCAATCCCCAGTAAAATGCCAACAGCATATTTCAAAGATCTAGAACAAACTCTCCAAAAATTCATCTGGAATAAAAAGAAAACCCGAATTGCCACAGAAATGCTGAGAAAGAAGAACAAAGTTGGAGGGATCACAATACCAGATATCAAGCTATATTACCAAGCAGGAGAGTTCCTTTTTCTCCATATCCTTTCCAGCACTTGTTTTTGTTGATGACAGCCATTCTGAATCAACCCAAGGCATTATGCTCAAATAATATTTGACAAAAGC
>NW_006292026.1:886615-892978 GCF_000327345.1 Myotis davidii | reverse complement strand
ACTCCCTACTGGGGATGTCCCCACAACCAAGGTACATGCCCTTAACTGGAATCAAACCCAGGACCCTTCAGTCCACAGGCCGATGCTCTATCCACTGAGCCAAACCGGTTAGGGCTTACGTAAAACTTTAGACAACAAAATAAAATAAATAAATAAATAAATACACAGAAAACAAAAACTGAGGAAGTATTACTGGTTTCCTTGTCCTAATTCAGAAAACAAATTACCTTGACAAATAATATATTAAATAAGTGATTAAAGTAAAATTCTTCTAGGCAAACCTTTAAGGTGGAAATGTATATACTTGTTGAAATTTTATTCCTTTTGAACTACAAAACATGGCAATTTGATGTATTTCAACCACATGTTCAGTTCAAATACCCACAATTGAATGGTATTTTCTGCCATTAGCAATTGTAAGCTACATTTTCCCTGTTAGAAATTAAAGGTCTGATTCTGCATTCCTCTATATATGCATTCAAGACACAAGATTTTCTAAAGTACTGAGGCCAGACCTCACAGTCTGGCATAGCCCTCCTCTCCATCCTGGTCTTTGGCCAATGCAGATTATTCCTGCATAATTCCCATTCCTTGAGTTCTTTCATCCAGTTGTACTATTTCTTCATTCAGCCTGGAAGAGCCTGTTAGAATCCTTCGAAGGAATGCTTAAAGCCACTTACTTTAAAATCTATGTCAAGATTCATAAACTCAAATGCCTCTCTGGAGGAAGCATAAATAAGCTATCAGGGCTGGTGGCAGGCCCAAGAAAGGTAGCTTAGGGGTCAGTTCTAGATCAATGCAGTAAGTAAAGTTTTCAGATATATGATTTCATGGAATACTCCAAAAGTCTAGAATTTAATGTGTGACACCCTGATTTTTAAATGCTGGTCACAAATAAAATATAAACTCTAAACACTTTTCAGGTCAAACAGTTCACATCTGCTGACTGGCTTCTGCCTCTCAACAGTCAGTTCAGTTTGTGGCCTCTGCCTCATTTAATCCTCTGAGGAGAAACTGACCTCTCCATGGAGTATTCAGCATAAATATACATGGACTGTCTACAATATAATATAGGTGTGTGTATACATCCCACTGGTGTTAGGCATACAGCAGAGTTCAACAAACATTACTAATAGGAAGAAGCAGTTATAGTATAAGGTTTGCCAAACAAGATGGGACAAAGAGCCAAAACACTTTAAAGGAAAATGTGGAACAATAGCTAGCTAGCTAGATAGATAGATAGATAGATAAAAATGTGGAGAATAAGATGAACATAGGCAACTTTGAAAAGCCATGACATATTTCAAGGGAATTAGTTGGTCACATGCATGTGCAGGGCTATATACATGCCCAGAAAAATCCTCTGGCTGACCTTGAGTTTCTGCATAAGCCAGAAATAAAGGCTAAGGCAAAGCTGTCAAATGCCAAAGGACTGAAAATGTGCCCAACACAAATGGAGAGAGAGAGAGAGAGAGAGAGAGAGAGAGAGAGAGAGAGAGATGACTGAACCCCTGGGCAAAGACCGAAAGACTGATTGGTTCAAGGCAATGTTTAAAAATCATGTCCAATCACTATCTGACCAATAAGCAAACCAAGCAGTCTTTGGTGGAATACATGAAGAAATAACTAAATTTGATGAAAAACATTAATCTATATAACCAATAATTTCAACAAATTCCAATGATAATAAACTCAAAGATATTCATATCTAGGCACGTTAGTAAAACTGCCAAAATTCAATGAGTGAGAGAGCATTTTGAAAGTAGGAACTGAGAAACAACTACGACATACAAAGGGGTTTTAGCAAGATTAACAGTTAGGACTTTTCATCAGAAATCATAGAGGCCAGAAGGCAGTGAGATGAAATATTTGAAGTGTTGAGAGTGAAATAAAGTTATCTAAGAATTATATATCCAACAAAATAATTCTTCAAAAATCAAGAACAAATTAAGGCATTCTCAATTAAACAAAACTATCCGCACAAAAAGAAATACTACTTTAAGTTCTTTGGGCTAAAATAAAAGGGCACCAGACTGTAGTACCTCAAATCCACATCAAGATTTAAAGAAAATGATTAAAGGTAACCACATAGGTAAATATAATGGACAATTTAAATGTATTTTTTTCTTATAGCTCTCTTCTTCCTCAATGTCATTTGAAATAAAACAGAATTAAGGAAGGAAGGAGGGAGGGAAGAAAAGAGGAAGGGAGGGACACACACACACACACACACACACACACACACACAAAGACAATTCAATGAGGAAAAGAATGGTCTTTTCAACAATGGCCCCTATCTCACATCTCATACAAAAGTTACCAATTAATGCATCAAATACATTAAAAGGTAAAACTATAGCACTCATAGTAAAAAAGCACAAGTGTACATCTTCACTTCCCTGGGTTAGGAAATGGTTTCTTACATGTGACATAAAAAGTACAAGCAACAAAAGCAAAAAAATAGATAAAGTGGGTATCATCTAAATTAAAACCTTATATTCGTCAATGAACACCACCAAGAAAGTAAAAGACAACCCAAAGATATATAAAAAGCCCTTTCCTGCCAACCCAAATAAAAAATGGGCAAAGGGCCCTGGCTCAGTTGGTTAGAGCATAGTCCCATACACTGAAAGGTTGTGGGTTCAATCCCCAGTCAGGGCACATGTGGGAAGCAACTGATCAATTATTCACTCACACTTCGATGTTTCTTTTTCTCTCTCTCCCTCTCCCTCTCCCTTCCTCTTTCTATAAAATTCAATAATAAGCATGTCCTCAGGTGAGGATTTAAAAAATGTATTTTTTAAGGCACAAAGGAATTCAAAAGACATTACTGCAGGAGACACTTCTTCAGAAAGAAGGTACACAAATGACCAGTAAGCCCATGGAAAGAAGCTTTTAATATCTATATCTACACTAATACAAGAGAAACATGCAAATTGGTGTCACTCTGCTACACACACCAGCTAATCAGAGTGACCATGCAAATTAACCCAACAAAGATGGTGGTTAATTTGCATACACAGGCGCAGAGTGAAGACTGAAGGCTCTGGCTGGAGTGTAGAGTGAAGAGTGAAGACTGAAGATTGAAGACTGAAGAGGCTTGGCTTCTCCGCTGTGGCAAGACCAAAGGCCTGGGTCCTGGGTGCCAGAGGAAAACCAGTGCCAGCAGCCAGGGGAAGGAAGGCCTATTGAGAGAATCTTCGTGCAACAGGCTTTTAGTATATATATAAAAGCTTAAGCTACTGGTCAACCAGTCACTATAATATGCACTGACCACAAGGGGGGAGACGCTCAATGCAGGAGATGCCCCCTGGTGGTCAGTATGCTCTCACAGGGGGAACACAGTTCAACTAGCCTGGTGAGTGTGAGCCTCTCCTGCAGACACTCCCCCGCACGCCCCTCCCCCATCTGGACTGAAACCAGGATCAGGACCGGCATTGGGAATGACTGGGCACGAGCCCATGGCCACTTCTGTGTCATGGGCATGCTAGTATAACCCTAGGATGGGCACGCAGAGACCCCAGCGGAGCAGCAGTGAGCCCACCAAGCAGCGGCAGGTGCAGTGGGGCCGGGATGAGTGGGAGCATCACAGTGGCCCAGGCTCCTCCCTGGCCGCTTTGTGCACTCTATATCCCTTGGGGAAGTTAGATGTGGGTTTTAGCCCGATCCCCACAGGCCACACTGAGGGACCCCACCAGTGCAGGAATCTGTGCACCAGGCCTCTAGATCTAAATAATTTTATGATGTTGGAAAAGTGTTATATTAACCACTTAAATAAAAGGAGTACTCATTAATTCGCAGCACTGTGCTAGATTTTTCACTCTGATGGAAATTGATGTTTATAAGGACTCATATTCAAATACTAGGATATTTTTTAAAGATGTTAGTTCACATTTAATTTCCTCACACTAAATGCTGACCTTGACTCATCTCCTTCTTGTGTGAACTCATTGGTTGATGATCTGAAATGACTAATTCTATGTCAATCTCTCAATTTAGAAAAATGAAACCAGTACACAACTCTAAAAGTAGCAAAATAATTTGTGTCAGTAAATGTACAAACCAACCTAAGATCTAGTTATACGCCAAAGTAGACAAGTGACCTGGTGAAGACGTATGAACACTGGAAACTCCCTGGCCCCCTACAAAATTATAGTGTCAAAGAGAAAAAGCTGTACATGTAAAGGTGTTATTAAAGAAAAAAATGCGAAGCACTAAATGAAAAAATATATATACTTACAGGTAAATTAAACTTTTGGAATTACTAAAACATACAACTCTTGCTTAAAATAATTCAACTCTTAATTAAGCTAACAAAGAGATACTAAAATGTTAATGACATTCAATATTTGTAGGAGAGCAAAACAACCCACATCTTAATTACTTCTCTACCTTCATCTTTGCTGCAAGTATTAATAAATGAATAGATTTTTTTCAATACTGCTGACAGAAAAAATTAATTAAATGTACAAATAGCTAGCACAATATAAATCCTCTTCTCTTCAAAGCCATTGTAGGAGAAGGTAAAATTTAATTGTTTAAATTTCAGGGGAAAAACAAAGACACTAGGGGGTTCTTTACATAAATGATAAAATAAGTTAATCAAGTCTGAAGAGAATCTTTTCACAGACGACATCAAAATATCTTTCTATTTCATATTAAACTTGTTATTTGTAAATATTCTAATTTTGGTCCCATGAATGATGTTTTATAATGAGTGAACACACAACTTTGTCCAGTATAGTTTTGATTAGACTAATGAATCCAAAGCAAACAAAGTTTCCTATATATGCTTTCAGCTTATAAACCTAGCTAAAATGAGATTACTTCAGATTTTTAGATAATATAAATATTTAGGAATTTAAGAAGTGAGGGTTATTTAAATAAAATATGTAGCCAAATATAATGCTCCAAATATATTTCTACTGAGTATGAAACTATGGTGGATGTAAAAATCTTCTCAGAAAGCATCCTAATTAATGATTTTTTTTATTTTTGCACAAATAGCAACTTCAACAGCCAATGTAAAAACTGCCTATGCTCAAATAAATTCAATTTAATTACCCACACTGCTCTTCTACAACATTTACACAGATAATTAATCATTTTCTCAACCAATTTAGGACCACAAACCTGCTTCTCTTATAACTGAGCTGCCTCTCAAGCCACCTAAATATGCAAAGAAACTTGTCATGCAAAATATCCCAGCTCTCTCTCCCTATCCCCACTGCTCTACTATTATGGTGAAGATAAACTTGTCTCCATTACTAATGGGGCTAAAATAGCCATGCCTACAACAGCTATATAGTATCTGGGGGGAAGAGTACTGCTGCTACTTGAAGAGGGTTACAAAACCAGTGGAGTTATTGCCTGAGGAACTTGGTCCCATGTCAAAATTTTAATATGATGGAACCTTCCCATAAAGACACTCTGCATTACTTAGGTATTGATTGTAGACCAGATATTCCAGATAATCACCAAAAATCAAGACATCTTTTTCTGTTGCAAAGGAGTGACCAGATCTCAAAAATGATGGCCCTTGAATTTTGTCAACTTCAGAGGAAGTCTAGGAGACTAAAATGTGGACACACCATATACTAACAGTATAAATCAATAAGATATAATGTAATTTTTCATATATAATGCTTATATACAAAGTATATTATCACTTATACACACATTACACTGTATTTAAACATAATGTTCTCCAAGTTAAAGATCTTCACATGTATTTTGGGCAACACCTATCTTACATGTAGCCAGTGATCATTTATTAAATAGTAAACAGTCTTGAGTTTAAAAACTAAGTGCTATTCCTTATAATAAAAAAGGAAATCTAGGTCAAATACTTCTGTGACATAATTGTCCAGCCACAGTACTCACACACTGCCTTTGATAGATTTAAAGAATCTATTCTAAGAAACAAAGTTTCTTTTACTTGTTCATAACCACCTTCATGCTATAGGCTTTGTGATGGCAGATTATTTTATTTTATTTAGCACATCTAGAGATGAGCACTGGTCTATAGGACCAATTCAATAAATAATTCTGACATACACTGAATCCCTTTAAAGTTAAACTACATGAATAAACAGAAATAAAAGATCACATTTTAGTACCAATGGCTATTCTTGGAATTTCTGTAAGTTCACTAGTCTATATTTCCAAGTGAAATGCAATACATTAACCTATAGAGATAGCCAAAATGATATGAATGTTCTTTAATAATTGAAGGGGCATAACTAATGTATTTTTGCATCTGACAACTCAAATAAGATTCTACTTTTGGAACATTCTTAAGAACATATATAATTTTAAACCAATAAATTTAAGTGGTGATTTTTATGACAGTTCATATTGGTG
>NW_006292026.1:885287-886584 GCF_000327345.1 Myotis davidii | reverse complement strand
TCTCTGTTTTTTTGTATTTTTATGATGGAGCACAGTATGAGTACTCAGAGAAGCTGAAATTTAAATGTCTTACTATATTAAATTTATGTCACTCAATTCAGCCTTACCAATTCAAATAATTTACAAAAAATAATTCTTGAAATATCTACAGGTTTACAGGAATACAAATAAACCTCATTGAGTAACTGCCATTATATTCAAAATAGCATAATAATACAATCCATTATTTATTCACTCATTATTATCAGAAAGCCAGCATGGTTATTCAAAAGTACATTTTCAATATATGAGGCTTTATTTGAATACATACTATATATTCAAATATCAAAGATTCTTAAATATGCTGGTATATGCTTTCAAATGAAATGTCACCACCATCATAACTTATCCTCTTGAGTGGAAAGAGAAAAATGTCGTTCTTGAACAGTAAGAGGAAATGTAGGTAATTATGAAGTTTGGAGGGAAAGTAATTTACATTTACTTATTTGTCAACACCACAAGAAGTGGCACATTCCAAAGTTTGCATAGATAGTCAAGTTTTAGGGGCAGTTAATTTTCCCAACATTCAACTAATACTGCAAGCATAAGAATGATACTACTGTATTAAACATCTTTAGAGAAATCTTTCCCAGCTCCCATGCTATTGTGCTATTCTCCATCAATGGCACTGCCTGATCAGAATGCCCCCTGAGAAGCTTACAGCAGAACATAAAAACATACATGCCTTCTGATAGCAATTTCACTTCTGATAAATATCAAATAATAAAAACATTTTAAAAGAAATATCCTAACATACATCAAGTTCTCATTGACCTCACCAAAGCATTATTTGTACTGTAAAGAAACTGGGCCCAGTCAGTGTGGCTCAGTGGGAGTGAGGGAGGAAGGGAGGGAGGGAAAGGGGGAGGGGGAGAAGGAGAGGGAGAGGGAGAGAAACATTGATATGAGAGAGACTCATCAACTAGTTGCCTCCCACACATGCCACGACCAGGGCCAAGGATGAAGCCTGCAACCGAGGTATGTGCCCTTGATCAGGAATTGAACCCAAGACCCTTCAGTCTGTGCGGGCGACACTCTAACCACTGAGCAAACAGGCCAAGGCATCACCACTTTTATTTAATAAATAAATGTCAGAATACCACTAAGCCATCCTAGAAAGCAGCCAATGATATCTACATGAAGCTAAGGCTAATGAAATACAACTACTGGGAGATTAGAAGACTGGGAAAATCTTAAAAGGAATAAATGAGACGGGCTAAAGAAAATAAAGTATAATGAAAGAGACATTGTTTTAGGT
>NW_006292026.1:850748-885229 GCF_000327345.1 Myotis davidii | reverse complement strand
ACTGTGACTTCTGGGAAACTCCTAGGTTAAGAAGGCAGTCTGGGACAGTCCTAGCATGGACACAGCACTGAGACTATGACTGATTTGGCTGAAATCAAAGATGCAGCATCAAAAAAGCAATGACAGTTGGTGGAAGTGGTACTGAATCATGATGCTGAGCTCTAATGGTTAGACTTACCAGCAACTATGCCCTTGGGCAAACTCCTTCTATCCTTTGGCCTTATCCCCGCTACTATAACAAGATCCAACTGAACCAGGTGCTCTCTAAAGTCCTTTCAAATCTCAGATCCTTTAAAATTGTTGAGAATTTTCATCTCGTCTCTCTGTACCAACCATTTCCTACAAGTCTTCCCTTTCCTAAATTAATAAAATCTATCCTGGGAATATCTCAACTGCAAAAAAAAAGGAAGAGAGTAGATGTACAGAACTGTTTAAAGATGAGAGTGCTACATAGAAAGAATTGCATTCGGCACAACAGGAATGTATCGGAAATAAAGGGGCTTTTCTTTTCTTTTTTTTTTTTTTTTTGCATCCTAATGCAGCCTACACAGGAGTTGGCAACTCTTTGCTATAAAGGGCCTGACAGTAAATATTTTAGGATTTGTGGGCCATGTAAGGTCTGTGCCATATATTCATTTCCTTGCTTCTGCAAACCTATTTTAAAAATCACACAAAACATTGTTAGCTCATGGGCTGCACAAAAACAGGCTGTGGGCCAGATGTGGCCCACAGGCTACAGTTTTCTAATGCCTGGTTAACAGGCCATTATCAATGTGTACACAGAGAACAAACATAAGATTGAATATAAAGGTAGTTAAGGGAAATGTAGACACGCTACTATGGGATTGCAGATGCATCTTCGTCACAGGAGGGTTTCGCTGTATATGATGAGGAGCTGTTTGAAGAAACTCTTCCTGTGTACAATGTGGTATCTTCCAAGTGAATCTGTATCATCCCAAAATAAACCAAATGAGTGGTGAGAGGGGAAAGCAGGGAATAGAGCCAAAACAATCACAGGAATAAAGCTGGAGAACTAATGTTATCAAAACGTCTGGCTCAAAATATTAACCATGCTTAAAGCCTACCCTACGTCTGTGCATGTTGGTTAAATAATAAATCTTCTCATTCCTGTCATATTTTAAGCCAGTTTGATTCAGGTTTTCTGCTTCCTTTGATCAAAAGCATGCTAACTGATACAATGTGAGAGAGATGCCTCCTTCCATCACTAAACTACACCTAATTTCTGGCCCCCATTGCGTTGCACATGCCATCTTCAGATACACAACTCATCAATTACCTTGTCCTGGGGCCTAAAAAAGCCAGGGTTATGGTGAAGCTTAGAGATACAGCAAGACTGGAAAATATCTTGGTAATAATTCTTGCATAGAAAAAAAAGTTTGTTTTTGCCTAGGTAAAATGTCTCAAGTCAAAATAGCCCACATTATAATATACTGCTTTATCATACAGATCTGGACTTCTGTGTACATTCATGAAACTACTTAGAACGTTAGTCCTCTGAGAACTTTCTGTCTTTGAAAAATATAAAAGATTTTTCAGCCGAAACCGGTTTGGCTCAGTGGATAGAGCGTTGGCCTGCGGACTGAAAGGTCCCAGGTTCAATTCCGGTCAAGGGCATGTACCTGGGTTGCGGGCACATCCCCAGTGGGAGATGTGCAGGAGGCAGCTGATCGATATTTCTCTCTCATCGATGTTTCTAGCTCTCTATCTCTCTCCCTTCCTCTCTGTAAAAAATCAATAAAATATATTTTTTAAAAAAAGATTTTTCAATGTTAGAGAATAGTATTGGTACTACACGTTCTATAATAGGCTGAAAAAATGACCCTTCTAATGTGTCCACATCCTAATCCCCAGAACCTGTGAATGTTACTTGAATAGCTATTTTTCATTTAAAAAAATCCAAAATGTTAAGAAGACAAACAATAAGAAATACAATGGAACTTTTTTTAGCTTTTACATGTATGCATGCACATGCATTAATCATATCTTTTAGAGTAAATACCTAACCTTTCTTGTTTTAGAAAGTTTTTAATCAGGTTAAATGTCTCAATTAATCCAAAGTGCCCTGTTGTTGTTTTTTCATTTTGAAACAAGACAGGGCCTGGGAGTTAGCCTTATTTATTTTTCTTTTTTTTTTTTCACTTCATTCTGATCCTCTTTTTTTCTTTAATGTTATTGGGGTGACACTGGTCAGGGGTCCTAATATGAAGTGACAGGAGAAGATCTGACTTTGGGTGGTAGGCACATGGTGCTATATACAGATTGTGTAACCTATTTATTTTTTAATCCTTTACTGAGCACCTTACTGTGCTTGATGCTTTAAGTGCCACCATTTTCTGCTGGATTGTTTGTTGCCTTTTGTTAACTCATCATCCTGGTACCCTTGTACTCTTCACTGTCTCAAGAGAGGAAACCTGTAACTAAATGTTCTGGGATACCTTTCCCTCTATACTCCAGAGTTGATTCAGCCTAACAGAGGTTCTTGAACTTTACTGGGAGGTTGACGAGAAGGCTAGGCAATTAGTCTCCACAGCAGTTACAGAGAATAATGATGGCCCATGTGGACTTGGAGGAAGCTCCTGAATGGTTCTTCCTGTAAATCACCCACTAAGGTGCATTGATAGCAAGCGATGACTTTCCTCCCTTCCAACGCTCAGATTTCCCAGGTTCCATGAACTCTGTCTCAATCCTCCAATGGCCTTAAATTCTCTAATTCACTGAATTAAAACTCTTGCAATTTACAAAACCTAGGGTGGCTTCTGCTTTCCTGATGCAATCCATACTAATACAAACATTTACTGTATTTACCTTTGAGATCCTGTTTTGTTGCTATTTAAATAACAAAGCAGCTAGATGAAGCAGTGAGTGATGTAACTCAGCACTGCACTAGATGATAATGATATATATCACTAACACTTAGGTAAAGGGAAAACATAGAAATTAGCAGTCAATTCTAACCCAGGCTGTGCAACCAATTAGTTGCATACCATTAAGTCACTTCATCAAGGAAGGGGCATAGTTTAGCTCAGTGATTTCCAACCTATGTGCCTCAGGAATGTTTAAAACATATAATACCTGACTTTCTTAATGGGTACTGACCTCTCTTCCCTTAGACCAGTGATGGCGAACCTATGACACACGTGTCAGAGGTGACACGTGAACTCATTTTTTTGGTTGATTTTTCTTTGTTAAATGGGATTTAAATATATAAAATAAATATCAAAAATATAAATCTTTGTTTTACTATGGTTGCAAATATCAAAAAATTTCTTTATGTGACACGGCACCAGAGTTAAGTTAGGGTTTTTCAAAATGCTGACACTCGGAGCTCAAAAGGTTCACCATCACTGCTAGACTGTCAAATAAAAATACAACAGCCAACGCAACAGTAGCTGTCTGTTGTGAATGAATCAAAATTATACCTATTTTTGTCAGATCAGCAAAAAAAAAATTTTTTTTGGTTGCCATAGAATTTTAGTAATTAGTTTATGTGTGCCATGAAATGAAAAAGGTTGAAAATTGCTTGTTTATCTCAAGGGTCATTTCCAGGAATAAAAATTATGTATATATCAACAATATGTCAGTGGCAAAATCCTCTGATTCCATGGGGGAATAAAGTATCCATTTGGGCAAAATAAAAACACAATCCCAAACTTCTTTAATATTTTCATTCATTTTGTAGATTTTGTTAAGTTATTGTGTTTAAACTGAGACTACACATAGCATAATTTGACTAGGTAGTAGTTTATCAAGTATACACTATCCACTGATAAAGTGCCTTAGTTCCATAAAAAATATTCTAATTTCTAAATATACAACCTGCCCTGACCGGTTTGGCTCAGTGGATAGAGCGTCAGCCTGTGGACTGAATGGTCCCAGGTTCGATTCCAGTCAAGGGCATGTACTTTGTTTGCGGACACACCCCCAGTAGGGCATGTGCAGGAGGTGGCTGATCAATGTTTCTCTCTCATCGATGTTTCTAACTCTCTATCCCTCTCCCTTCCTCTTTGTACAAAAATCAATAAAAATATATTTTAAATAAATAAATAAACAACCTACATTACTATGCTTATGTGTTAAGTCCAGTGGTAAAAGTGGAGCTAAAGTCCTTCAATCATAAGAGGAAAACCAAGGAATCAAATTTAATTAAAGATGCTCTAATCCAGGGGTCCTCAAACTATGGCCTGCGGGCCACATGCAAATACAAATATTGTATTTGTTCCCGTTTTGTTTTTTTACTTCAAAATAAGATATGTGCAGTGTGCATAGGAATTTGTTCATAGTTTTTTCTTAAACTATAGTCCGGCCCTCCAACGGTCTGAGGGACAGTGAATTGCCCCCCACCCCGTTTAAAAAGTTTGAGGACCCCTGCTCTAATCCTTTCCCTTCATATAAATCAAATTTAGTAAATGATAACTACTGAACAACAACGCACAACAATTAAGGTACCAAAATAGAAAAGAATGCATGCAATTCTCATTGTAACATATGCACATATAAATGAACATATAAAACCTGATAATAGGTATATTTCCTTTTGACTCAGAGTTATCCTTAACAAGTAACCCTGCAACCTATGTTTCTGGGATAATTCTTATCTTATACAAGTCTTTTTAATTTTTTACAAATATGATCCAATATTCGTATAATTACATGGGATTTTGAATACACTTAAACCTTTATAAACACTTACAACTAAGAAAATCTCTTGCCAGCGATGCATTCCTTTTTTATTATAAATATTTGGGCTTCATAATAATATATGTCTAGCTTAAACTTCACTTTAGTTTTTCCTAAAATTGTTATATTTGTTTTAGCCAGTTTTCTGACAGAGGCTCAGGGAAATCTTGATAATTGTGCAACATATTCTACTGGATATTTTTAGTTGTGATATATTTACTAAAAGTTCCTTCATAAAGGAAGAAAATATTGATCAGCAAGAAGAAATAAAGTCATTTGATCCAAATCGTGTTCTATGTGTAACACATACATACTGGAAACATTTTGAATTACTTGATATATTAAGATTCTTTAAAAAGAAACTTGAATTAAAGTATTCTAATATGCATGTGTTTGTATCTTCTTAGCCAGAAAAAAACTGGAGGGGAGCTGGGTACAGTGTACTTTATTGGTGGTGAATGACAAGGTAGGGGTTTCTAATCCCCTACCCCTTCTTCAAGTGGTCCTGAGTGGAAAGTGTCGAGAGAGAATTTCAGCTTGTGGGGGAATCAAGTTGGAACAAGGACTCCCCAGCAGGTAAGGTCCTCTTTCTGGGACTTGTGGGCTCCTTGGAGGCTCTTACTCCTTGAAGGCCATATAGACCATAAGGTACACCACACTGTTGCTCTAGCCAAATTCATTGCCATACCTGGAAAAGAGTTTGCCACAGTGGTTGTTGAGGGCAATGCCAGCCCCAGCATCAAAGGTGAAAGAGTAGGTGTCACTACTGTTAAAGTCACAAGAGACAACCTGGTACTCAGTGTGGTCCAGGATGACTTTGAGGGGGCCATCCGATGTCTGCTTCACCACCTTCTTAATGGTGCAGTATATTTCTTTAAGGGAATGTGACTTTTTTATAGTATAACTACAGGCCCGATGCACAAAATTCATGCATGGGGGGGGGGTGCTTCAGCCTGGCTTGCGCCCTCTCACAATCCCGGACCCCTCGGGAGATGTCTGACTGCTGGTATAGGTCCGATCCCTACAGTCGGACATCTGGCAGTCAGACATCCCTCTCACAATCCAGGACTGCTCAACCCTAACCACTCACCAACCTGCCTGCCTGCTCACTCCTAACCGCTCGCCTGCCTGCCTGCTCAGTGCACATCATAGCTACCGGTCGTTCTGCCATAATGGTCACTTAGGCTTTTAGATAGATGATAGATAGATAGATAGATAGATAGATAGATAGATAGATAGATAGATAGATATCAGAGTAATTTTAAAATGATCAACATGTTCAGATTCATTTTCTTTGGGGCACTACAATTGACTGAAAGGCACAGATATGGCAGCGTGCTCACGTGGCTTCTGCAGAGATCATGGAGTTTGGGCTAAATAATGAGACAGTGAATACATCTACAGCACCTCAGTCTTACTAGTATATTCAACGGAAAAAGTCAAGAACTATGTGAGTTCATCATACGTGGGATATAAAAGAGAAAGCAACAAAAGAACAAACAAGAGAAATAGAAACTCAGAGACACAGACAATAGTATGGTGGTTACCCGAGGTAAGAGGGATAGAGGGTAGCAAAGGGTAAAGGGGATCAAATATATATTGATAGAAGGAGATTTGACTTTGGATGGTGAATACACAATGGAATATACACATGATGTATAATAGAACTGCACACTTGAAACCTATATAATTTTATTAACTGATGTCACTCCAACAAATTTAATTTTAAAAAATGCAAAAATACTCTATAATTTCTCAGAGAGTTGTAGAGAGTACCGGGGAAAAATTGAATCTCAGAAGCTAAAAGTCATACTCAAGACATCAGTCGGACTATAAGCCAAAAGAAATTTAGTCTTATTTAGCTCAGAAACTTAAATGTAAATCTTATAATCACTTTAAAAATTCCATAAAACATTTGAAATTATCCTATGTTAAATAGAAAATTATGATAACCAAGGTATAAATCATCAGCCCTAAATCATATGAGAAACAATAAACCTCAAATAGGACTCAGAAATTGTCAGGCGTCAATCAACTTTCAGAGTCCACAGGCAAGTACACACGATGTATCTGTGAACATACATTACCATATAAAATACAACTAATGTATTAAAGGAAAGAAATTTTTGTTTCAGCCACTCATTTTGTGAAATTGTTTATAGAAATATGCCCGTGCTTCCCATAGTTTCATAACATAGAATAATTACTTGTTATCAACCAGTGTCTTTCTATGCCCACAATTTGGTTATGCTACAAATTACAAACTCAAGATCACATACCCCTCCCTTCAAGCTCTGAAATTTGTGTTTGCCCCAAAATACTAATCATAATTCTTTAAAATGTAGACTTAAAGGTTCCATGTCCCAAAACAAGCCTTCACCAAATAGCAATCCCTCTTGTCCTAAAGTTTTGTAAATCCAAAATCATGCCTTCAAGTGAGTTCTCAACAGGTACAAACTTTTCGTTCACAAACCTTTCCCATTTTGTTAATTCAACTTCCCCTCACAAAACCCAATTTGCAGCTTCCTGGCATGACTAAGCTATGCCTCTGGCATCATGATTTATCTTCCTACCACTGGATTTGTAATTTAGGCGTCAGCAGTTGAAATCATGATCAAAAGTGAAAAGTTGCCTAGAGCTTTCAAGCAGTCATGATAATTATGTACATTACTAAACTGCTCAATCATACCTAGACCAACAATCCTGTCACCATTTACAAGTCCGATGATCTTGAGACTCTTCCCCACCAAGAGAGAAAATTGCCTGCCAGTAAATGATATGCCCATCATTCAGTTATACGTCAGCTCAACTTTACAAAAGGTCATCTTCTCGGGGAAGTTTAGCAGAACCTCTCTGGTGCAAATTAATTATTTAGCTACCCACCTAAATCCTAAGATAAAGTGACAAGTGATGTGCATTTGGAAAGAAAGTCACAACACTTAGACAAGGGTATTCAAAATAATGCCAAAATGGACCTTTTCCAATTTGTATAGTCTTGTTTAAGACAACAAGTCTCCTGCTTCATGGTTAAGTGTTCACATTTCTTTACATAGCTTGTGCTTGTGTGTGACAGATCAAATCGGTTTAGAGATAACTCCAAACTCATTATACATGATGTTGATGTTGCTAATAGTCTCCTGTTAGTGTTGTTCCAGGAGATTATGGCAACCTACTGTTCTCCCAGCATGGAGGCTTCTAAACATACTCACACACTCCTCCTATCCATCATTTTGAAGGATCTGCCTGATATATGGGTGACCTACTGCAAATAAACTGATATTGGGAGTTCATGGTTACTGGCTCATAGGTTACAGAGTATGAAATCCAGTATCTAAGGTCCTAGAAAGGTCTTAGAAGTGATAGAGTGAGAGGATATAAGGTCACAAAGAAAACTTGATTTTGTCTGTGTCTTCCTTACACAATTGTTGCCCATAAAACATTTCTAGAAATATCACTGAGTATATATAAGGAAAGAATGATGATCTCTTTATAACGATCATGATTCCCGATAATATGTTTTAAGTTTAAGGACAAGCTATCTGACCAAATTCCAAATATGCATGATTAAGTAAATGTCTCTACCTTATGTTAGGTTTAAATATCAAATACTTTAAACATGGATTTATAATTAATTATTATTGTTAATAATATAATGACTAAGACTTACTGAGCTCTGAATATGCATCAATCACATACTGTGTTAAATGCTTTATTTGCATTATCAACATGCTGTGAGAAGTGCCATTATTGTACTTACTTCACATATACGAAAACTCTAAAATATGGAGTCTAAGTAACTGGTTGACTAGAGCTTCATAATTACGTTTTATTTCTATTTAATTGTTTGTTTATTTGTTTTAATGAAGGGTCTAGGCCAGTGGTCGGCAAACTGCGGCTCACGAGCCACATGCGGCTCTTTGGCCCCTTGAGTGTGGCTCTTCCACAAAATACCACGTGCGGGTGCGCACATACAGTGCAATTGAAACTTCATCATGTGGCTCGAGAGCCACAGTTTGCCGACCACTGTTCTAGGCTAAATTTTTAAAAGATAATATTTGTCAGCCCTGGCCAGTGTGGCTCACTTGCTTGAGCTTTGCCCCATGCATGAAAAGGTCACTGGTTGGATTTCCTGTCAGGGCACATACCAAGATTGTGGGCTCAATTGCTAGTAGGGGACATGTGGGAACCAGCCAATTGCTCCCTCCCCCCTTTCCCTTCCTCTCTCTCTCTAAAATTAATTTTAAAAAACAATAACATTTGTCGTTGAACTCACTAGGTGTATTTTTCCCTCTGTTTTTTTATCACCATTTATCCCAACTATTGACCCCAGCATTCCCATAATACTTTTCCTCCATTCAACACACACATTCTCTCTTCTTTCTTTCTTTTCAAAACTGCCCTAGACATAAAGCATCACTCTTCCAAGAAGCATCTGCATATTACAGAAGAAGTCACTATTTGGCTTGAAGAATAAAGGAGTCATTTTAGAACTCCAGTCATTTTAAGCCTGTATAATAGGCTATAATAAATAGTGAGGAAGACTTACTTGGAGTTCATTAAATGATACCAAGTAGGCCACAACCCGAACAGAAGACAAACCTAATGTAATATAGCACAATACTATTTTTTGTTCTTGAAAACACGATTTCCAGCATTGAAGGATAACAAAAGATGGGGCCCACAGAGAGGAAACAATAGCTGTCTGTTCTTGGTTTCATCAATACTTTGTTGGAAATTAGCTCTATAGAATAAAACTTAAACTCACAGATATGATGCATTTAAAAATTCAATTGGAAAACTATCATTCCCCTAATTCCAAAATGATGGTTGTCAGATTGGAGGGAGGTTAGGGGGACTGGGTGAAAAAGGTGAAGAGATTAAGAAGTACAAACTGGCAGTTACAAAATAGTCATGGGGGCGTAAAGGACAGCATAAGGAATATAGTCAATAATATAGTAACTATGTATGGTGCCAGATGAGCACTAGACATATTAGGAGGATCATTTCATAAGTTATATAAATGTCTAACCACTATGCTGTATACCTGAAACTAAGCTAATAGTGAATATAAACCATAATTGAAAATAAAAAAGAATGTGATTTAATAATATTATAGAATAATCTTCTTCCCCATACCATACCACCACACCAACAGGCTCTAGTATAATAGTAGATTACATCTGGAAGAGTTGCAAGACACTGATTCTCCCTGAAGAGGAGTACTTAAGGAAAACTAAAAGCAATGGATATAACAAGACAAGGACACTGGAGGAATTTGCAGCCTTTGGAAACTATAGCTGCAACTAATATTACACACACACCAACTATTACTCAGAGTAACATAAATCCTCATACTAAAAGGCCTGTTTACCTCAGTTCCTAGTACCTGATACAACATGTCTAGCTTTCAGCAAAAATTCACAAGGCATGTCAAGAGGCAAGAAAAAAAAACAACACAGTATGAAGAGACAGTGCAGTAATCAGAACAGGACTCAGATATGATGCAGATGCTGAAATTATCAGACAGGAAATTTAAAATAACTAGTATTAATATGGTAAGGTCCCTAAAGAAAAAGTAAACAAAAGCCAGAATATATATGGGTAATATAAATACTGAGATATAAACTCTAAGAAATAATCAAATGGAAATACTAGAAATCATAAACACTATAACAGAAATTAAAAGTTTAGTTAACAAGCTCATCAGTAGGCTTGACAAAGCCAAGGAAAGAATAGCTAAACCTAAAGATACATCAATAGAAACTCCCCAAACTAAAATACAAAAGGAAAAAAAAAAATGAAGCGAAGAGAACAGAATATCCAAGAAAGAAAGGACAATTTCAATATGGGTAACATGTAATTGAATTACCAGAAAGAAAAGAAAAAGAGGATGGAGCTGAATAAACATTTGAGGTAATAATCATAAAGAATTATCTATAATTAATGATGGACATGAAATCATAGGCCCGGGAAACTCAGTGAATACCAAATAAATGTCAAAATAACTACACCTACGTATATCATATTCAAACTGCAGAAAGATGAAGAAAAAGAAAAAATCTTGAAAGATACCATAGTATGGAGGGGAATTCCTTATTGGATCAAGTACAAAAGTTACACCAAAATTATCATCAAAAACCATTCAGACAAGAATAGAGTGGCATGAAATATTTAAAGGATAAAAGGAAAAAAATCACCAATCTAAAATGCATACCCAGTAAAATTAAACTTCAAATTTGAATGAAAAATAAAGTAGTTCTCTGACAAGCAAAACCCGAGGAATTTCACTGCAGCAAACTTTCCCAATTAAAAACATTTTAGGTTTTTCATACAGAGGTAAAATCATGTACGTCCAAAACTTGGTTCTAAATAAAGAAAGGAAGAATATCAAAGGATGGAATAAATGAAAGGAAAATAAAATATTTTTCCTATTTATGTTTTATCTAAACTGTTAACTACTTAATTTAATAATAGTAACAATGTATTGGGTTATTATAACATGAAGATAAGTAAAATGAATGACATCAATGGCACAAGGGATGGAAGAGAAGAATTGGGAGTACTTTAATATAAAGTACTATCACTGCACAATTAAGTGTACACTTAGGTTTGATGAAAATGTAAATTTCAAAATAGGGCGACAACTATTTTTTCAAAGAAGTGTAATATGCATGCTGAGGAGATAAAATGAATCAAATAATCTATGAAAACTACAGAGGAAGGGAAAAGAGGAGGAAAAAAACAAGTGCCACAAATAGAGAGAAGTTACAAATATGTAAATATTGATCCTACTATTTCAATAATCACATTAATGGTGAATAGTCTAAATATACCAATTTAAAATAGATATTTTTAAAGTATTAAGGCACAAAGTATGTTGTCTACAAACAACCCATCTTAAGCAAAGACTCATAGGTTAGTGCAGAGATGAAGAAAGATACAGACATACTTTGTAGATATTGTGAGTTTGATTCCAAACCAACCAAATGAGCTATAATCTTTTTGTCAGTGCAGTGTCTGGCATTCAACTTATAAAAAATAAAAAAAACACAACCTCTGTGAAACTTAATGAAACAAAGAACAATAAAAATAAGATATGCCTGTAAATCATGGAGAGAGAGAGAGAGAGAGAGAGAGAGAGAGAGAGAGAGAGAGAGAGAGAACCACTTCTGGGATGACAGTATGAAGAGTTCTGTAGACCATTCCCTAGTGAAGCAAGCAGAAGTGGTGAAGCTATTAAAATAAAACAACATTTAAAGCTATTAAAATAAAACAACATTTAAAGTATCTGGAAATTTCCCTAAAGGAATACAGCAAATGAAGAAACATCTATTCATGAAAGAGTGCTAAAACTCCATAAAAACAGCAAGAGTCAATGGCATTTGAAAAATGAACTATTTCCTCCCTTCCAGAACTCCTCCCCTCAGCTCAACTAGAAAGGTGTTCCATTCCAGATGGGTGTGGCCAGGAAGTTTGTGTTTCCTCCCTCCTCAGCTCCCAAAGATTACCATAGTTCTGTGGGAGGGGCAGGCCACCAGCATTCCTCATTCTTTCCAATTCCAAGATAAGTGTCTGAATTGTGTGTTAGTACAATTGATAGGCTGGAGTAATCCTTTTTTCCACCCATCCTTCCTCCTCTCATAGGACAGAAGTGCAATATATCAAGAATATGGTGTCCTCCCTGGACCCCAAGGCTCAGTGGTTGGGCTTTGACCTATGAACCAAAAGGTCATCATTCCATTCCAGGTCAGGACAGATGCCCAGGTTGCAGGCTTAATCCTCAGTGTGGGACATGCAGGAGGCAGCCAATCAATGAATCTCTCTCATCATTGATGCTTCTATCTCTCCCTCTCCCTTCCTCTCTGAAATCAATAAAAATATTTTTTTTTAAAGAAAAGGTTGTCCTTATCACTCTTGACCCAGCTCATTCACAGGAAAGATTCCACGCTTCCTTTTTTTTCTCGGCATCCTGCAGAAGGAGTTATGACCTCCCTTCACAGTTGTGACCTCCCTTTATACCACATATAATTCTCCTAAACAGTTCACACTATCTCTGCTAGTTTAACCTGGCTGACCACACTAAGTCATTTCACCTCATGGGAGAGTTATACCAAATGACCTCTGACATTTTAGGCTTCAATATAATTTTGTTCAATGTGTTCTTTAGATTATTCTTAGTATATTTCTGATCCTCACTTAGCTTGTAGTCATCTAAGGCTTGCAAATCTCAGCTCATTTTATTTTCACTAGGAGAAATTGGTATCCACTGTATTTGGTACATATGTGGGTCTAAACGTATTCCTAATCATTTTATTCCTCATCACCATGCTTAACTTACTCATATATAATTATTGTATCCAGTTCAACTAATTTTTTATTCATGTCCTCAACTCAGGTAACCAAGCCATGTCTTTTTTTCTCTATATTGACATCTTGCCTTGATCTGACCATACAAGTCTGTCTTAACTCCTAATTTCAGCCTGCATCTTCCCACAGCCATCTAAATCCCAATTTTAACAATCCTGGCATTAAAAATATTGGCAACTGTGTGCAAAATGAATAGAATTTTGACCATAAAACCACATATTTCCTATTTCCTTGCCAGGATAATTAATGCTTTACAACTTGTCAAAGGTACACATTATTAATCCGTGAGGCTCCCCCCGCCCCTTGACTGCTCCTGAAAGCTTGCTGCCACCCCGAAGCTCACTGCTGGATGCTCCGTGAAACTCCCCCCACCCAGCCACTGCTCCACGAGGCTCCCCTGACCCCATGACTACTCTGCGAAACTCTCCTGCCCCACGACTGATTCTCAAAACTTGCTGCCGCCTGCGTGACTGCTCTGCTAAGCTCACGGCCACCCTGCAAAGCAGCCTGCCACCACCACTCAACAGTCCCCAGTCTTGCACGGCCACCATCCTCCCTCATGGTTACTGGCTCAGGGGCTGGGGCAAGGGGAGGACCAAGAGGTGCTCCATGCACTTCATGGTGACCGGTCCCCCATTTGGTCATGACAGCATCTAGCTATATATATAATATTGGAAGCTTTATTATTCAACAGTACATACCATATTCTAGAATTATTTTACATGCAGCCTGAGATTAAAATACATTTGCATAAAATTTACTGAATTAAATTGAGAGAAGATTATTATGTTTCGGGGTTGAAATAATTCAACTAGGTTAAACCTTTACCTTAGTGTTAAATCACAATGTATTTAACTTGGTACACTTGACTATTATTTAGGCTTCAAATTTAAATAAAACAAGTTTATTTGGAATTGAGGGAGTTGCCAATTGTGCTTATTATCTATACTTATGAAGAAGGATGGTGATTCATTTCATTGTCTGAACATTTCTAATTTATGAGATTTGACCAGTTGATAGAAAAAAATACCCCCCCCCCTCAAATAGCCACTGTGCCTATCAGAAGTTTCAGATCCAATTTCATTAGATGCAGGTGGCAGGAATAATTAACATAGCTCTTCATTATATAATAGATCTAACAGCACAGTAGACCTGAGGAATTGACATAAATTTCAATCAATTTGATGCTAACTAGTATTTTTCCTAAAATAGTTTGAGCTATATGCTTCTCATTCTACTCATTTCTCCTTCTCACTTATGTATTGGCTTTGGGCTATCTAGTAGCACATATTAACCTCCACAAGTATATTACATACAGTGAGGAACTTAAATTTGCTGCACTGTTACACCAGTACTGCAAATAAAACTTCCAGGCTGGTTCCCTTGGCCTCTACCTAGCAACCATTCTCTACTTTTCTCACACAGTTATGGCTTTCATTACTACTCCTATATAATAAAAGCCTAATGTGCAAATTGTCCCTAGACAGAGAGTTCGACCAGGAGTGCGACCACTCGCTATGATGTGCGCTGACCACCAGGGGGTGGCGTTAAACATGGCGGGCATCAGCGACATAGCACTGGCAGTGGAGGTGCTGCCGGCCCTAATGGGCCCCAACGACAGCAGGACTGCTGCGGGATGGTGGAGTAGGTGAGCGGCCAACACCAGGCCAAGACGGGTGCGAGCAGGGCCTGATTGCCCCACCAATTGCCCCGCAGATGGCAATCAGCTGTGGCGGTGAGGGCCCAATGACTCAGGCAGAGGGGGGCACATGGGGACCAGGTACTGCTCAGGGCCCAGAGGTCAGCTGGGACCTGCCCTTCCACACCAGACACTCGCGCTTTGATCACCAGCGAGGCCTAAGGACTGCACCCATGCACAAATTTCATGCACGGGGCCTTTAGTAGTTGTATATATGTCCAAACCCAATGAATAGTACTCTATCATTATCATACTCCATTTTTCAGCTCTATTCAGTACATTTGACTTCATCTTCTTGAATCACACTGGGCTTCCAGGAAATCACTCAAGTTTTCTCCTTTCTCACCTTTCTTGCATCTCACTTCCCTTTCCCAGCTCCTGAAATGTTGAAACATTCCAGAGCCCCATCCTACAATCTCTATTTTTTATATCTACTTGTACTTAGCTTGGGTGATCTCTTCCAAAAAAAGTGGTTTTAAATCATCCAAGCAAGTAGTTTTAAATACCATTTACATGCCAATGACTTCTCCCATTTAGAAATCCAGGCTTGACCTGCCCACTGAGCTGCCAGCAGACTCCTTGAAACAGTCATGTGAATTCTGAATCAGAATCCTAAATTTAACATGTCTAAAACATAACTCTCCCTGTCCTAATTGGCCCCATCTCAGTAAATAGCCCCACCATGAAACCAGTTGCTCCAAAAATTAAGAAGCCATACATGGTTCGATTCCCAGTCAGGGCACATGCCCATGTTGCAGGCTCCCTTCCCAGTGGAGGTCGTGCAGAAGGTAGCTGATAAATAATTCTCTGTGCCTGCATCTTCTCGCAGTCCAGGAGCCCTTGGGGGATGTACGACTTACAGCTTAGGCCTGTTCCCTGTGCGGGGAGCAGGCCTACGCCAGCAGTTGGACATCCTTAGCGCTGCCATGGAGGCGGATGATGTTCTCGCCACCGCTGCTGCACTCACCAGCCATGAGCCTGGCTCAGGGATTCTGGCTGAGCAGCACTCCCCCTGTGGGAGTGCACTGACCACCAGGAGGCAGCTCCTGCATTAAGAGTCTGCCCCCTGGTGGTCAGTGCACATCATAGTGACCGGTCATTCCACCATTTGGTCAATTTGCATATTAGTCTTTTATTATATAGGATATGTGTGTATATATATATATGTGTGTGTGTGTGTATGTGTGTGTGTATATATGCATACGTATGTATATGGTGTGTATCATATAATGCATATAGTGTATATAGAATATAGTATATAGTGAATAGTATATAATATATTCCTCATATATTTCTCATTCCCCACATCCAATCCATCATCAAGTCCTATTTGATTCAACGTCCAAATTATCACCCAAATAAGTCTTTAGCTCTACATCTTCCATTGACCACCCTAGATCTAGTAAGAGTCCTCTTTTGCAAGGATGATTTCAATAGCCTCTTACTCCATAGCAAAATTAATCTTTTTAAAAATGTAAATCGGATCTTGTCATTCTTCCATTTACTAGATTCCAGGGGTTTCACGTTACACTAAGAACAAAATGCAAATTTCAAATCATGTCCTACAGGGTCAGTTTATGCTCCAACATTTCCTACCACTTCACTCCTTCACTCATTGCTCTACAGCCTTTGAAAACTCCACTGTTTGATTAATGATGAATTTTGTTGACTACCTGTCAGCAAGTGAACAAAAATGTTCTGTGTTTGCTCCTGTTGCATATCTTTGGTATTCACTATTGCTTCTGTTTGGAATGAACTTTTTCCAGATTTTTTTTAAAAAATCTACTTCTTGAAATTACCTCTATGACTTAAGAGGCTATCCAAAAGCAAAAACAGCACCAACTAAAAACATTCTACCCATTGATTCTGTAATGCTGAAAGTAGTAAATATCCTCCTCCTTCTACAAATAGAAATTGCAAAGGTAATGTAACCTCTTTGTTGGTTACAAAGTAGGGTACAAATTTAAAAGGCCTTACACTTACATGCTTCCAATGAATATCAAATTTGTTTTTCAGAAAATATTTAACTTTTTAAATTAAAAACACAGTTTACTGAATACCTATTCCAATTCTAGTATCACATTCCATATATATTTAAATATATGAGCAAATAAATATTTAAATTATTTGCATAAAATAGTAGAATATGCATTTACATTCATATATACAAGAAAACAGATTATCATGAACTCTTCATATATTAATACAAGTTCACTTCTTTTTTTATATTTGCAATTCCCAGAGATGCAGGCATCTGAATTAAATATAACCATGAGTTTGAATAGAAATTTTAATAATTTGTCATTGAACATACATTTATAGATGGTATTGCATAATCACATGGCAACATGAACTAAGTGTTCTCATTTCAAGATAACCTCAAACTCCATCTAGAGCTTTTCCTTGATTCAAAACATCTGGTTGCAACATCATTCTTCTTTTTCTTGAACTTCTTAAGGTTTCTTCACAAAAGAAGCATGTCTGATGTAAGCCATTTTAGCCACTGACATTTTCCATTCTCTTCTTCATAATTCCTACCTCATTCTACTGTGAGGAAACCTGGTTTGATTTTATGACAAAATTGTGCAATGGCAAAGTGTGATACCAGGCACAGAAAGAGAGTATGAAGACATGGGTCTCCAATCCATGCTCATGTGTTACTTGGTACTCTGCCTCAGATACTTTCCTGACCCTGTGCTCTCCCAGCCTAACACCTGATGGAGAGTTTTCCTCTAAATTTGTCGGACATCATCACAAATTTTGTAGAGAGGAAAGAATTGCACAAGAGAGTTTTCAAGAAAACCTTCTAATTACACCCAAAAGATGTCAATATGATTCTATTTTCCCTCTTATTAAGCAAAATATTATAAACTATAAATGAAATGTAGGAAGATAACAGAACTAATAGCATGCATCAATAAAGTTTAAATATTTTATCGCAATCATACTAAACCTGACTTATTCAAGGTAGGATGGCATAAAGTCTGCATGCTAAGTTGTCAAGTTTCAGATAATTCTTATTTTCAGGGCATGAAAGTACAGATTTAGCGAAGCATAAACAACATAAAACTAAAACTGAAGAATATAATCAAAAATTAAAGTAAGTGCACAAATGAACTTCATTATATGCAAGATTCAATGTGAGGCATCAATTTAGTCAAATATATGTTCTTGTCTAATTGAGAATATGTCAGCAGTGTAATCATTCAGGTGGTGATCATAAGAAAATGTGATAAATACTATTCCGATACCACCAGCTGTAATTCAGAACACAAACATTAAATTCAAACAGAATTCAGTATCACATGCAGGTAAAGTTCAAAGGGATACAAGCTCATCAATAACAGTTAATTAATGCCATACTAAAAAATACATACAGATGTGGATTTAGGATTATTATGCAAAATTTGAAATGAGCGTATATATGTAAACCCAAAGCCTGAACCTTATCATTGGAGAATGAGTTTAAATTGAAAAAAAATTTCCTTAAAAGAACTTGGTACTGAAAGGAAAAGTGGACCAAAAAACAAATAATGATAACAAACCAAAACAAAACAAAAAACCTCCGAAAGCAACACACAAAAAAATAAGCAAAGCTATTGTTGTATAAACCCCATGCATGCTGTAGAATGAGACTCTCTCCAATTAGCTTCTGTAGATCGTCTCATCTCAGACAATTAGAGCTAGTTGCACAAAAATTGTCTCATTCAGAACATGCTTTGAGAGGGTTTACAAGATCCCAATGGAGCTTCCAAACTTGCTTTGTTTTCCTAATTGAAAACTTAGAAGGTAATAACCCCCTCTCAATCCAAAGAAAGCCGGAAACCCTAGGATACAAAGCAGTTTTCAGAGAAATTTAAAATAAAATCATGTATCATTAAAAATTGAACAAAACAAACCAAGCACGTCTTCCAAAGAAGCGAAACATGCCTTTGAAACAAACAGTAAGTCACCACTGTTCATTGCAGAGGGGCATGTCAGTTACAGAGTGGCAGAATGAATGTGCAAGTTGCCAAATTGAACTAATTCATGTTCTGAATTAAAATAAAACACCCACAATGTTGTAGGCCACTTCTATTCACCAGCATTCCTAGGGTTTGCTGTGATCTGCCTTGAGAGACATGGAGGCATACAGCAGCTGTTTGGCTCATGCCCCACTCTTGGCAGGCACGCTTCAATGCAGGATTCCTTTCTTGCATCTAGTCCTCCTTCACCCCTTCATGTAATGACCTACTCATGCACATATATGACAAAAATTATGAAGATAGGGAAGAGGATAACGCTGTGCAATACCCATTACAATGAAGTAATGGAAAAGCTGCCCTTTTGAGCAAAAGAACTGCCACCTCAACATCTACTTCCCAGGGTAGCTACAGTGCTTCTGGCTTTGGCTATTGCAATTCCAGCAGAGAACATATACAATAGCCATGAATGGTCAGGTCATCCTGACAGTTAAAGATAAAATTTAATTCTCCCTTTCCAGAGAAATGTAAACTCTGATAAAAGTATTTATTTCATGTAAGCTAAATTCATTCATTTGCTCATGTAACCATTCATCACAATGCTATGTGTAAGGCCCTGAATGAGTGCTTATAAAGATTATGAAGTTAAACTACATAGAGATCATTCCTCAAGGAGCTTCCAATACTGGAGAAGAGTTATCACATGCACATAAATTTCCACAGGAAAATATAGTGTTGTGATGAGATTCATCAACATTCTTAATCTAGAAATCAAATACAAATATGTACTGAGCACTGATTATGCAATGACTCTTTTAAACACAGTGATTCTAAAAGACCTACATAAACATATATAACTTTAAAAAATATGTTTTATTGCTTTTAGAGAGGAAAGGAGAGGAGGAGGAGTAGGAAAGGAGGGATGGGGCGAGAGGGAGGGAGGGAGAGGAAGATAGGGAGAGAGGGAGAGAGAGAGAGAGGCAAGCATCAATGATGAGAGAGAATCATTGATTGGCTGCCTCCTGCACACCCCCTATTGGGGATAAAGCCTGCAACCCAGGCATGTGTCCTGACCAAGAATTGAACTGGGAACTCCTGGTTCATAGGTCAACACACCAACCTGGCTGTATAAGATATTTTTATACTCAATGAGTTGGGTAAATAAAACACAGGTTTTAAAAAAAATGCAGAAATCACATTCCTCATGATTTTTGACTCCTCAGTAATTGGCACATAGTGGTTCAATGATAAATGTGTTTTGTGAATTAATAGTTAACTCTATGTATATTTATATGAATGCATGTGTATATGTATATGCACATAGGTATGTGTATCTCATACATTACATCATATTTAAAAATAAGCCTGACATCTTTTAAAATGCCACTCCCTATGTTTGTTTGAGGCATTTCTCTGAAATTAACAAAGGAAGACCCAATGATGCAATCTTTCATTATAAGCACACATGATAGAAGAAACTTGAAAGACCTCTAAGAAGTAAAAATTTACTTTAGGAAAATGCTCTGGGTGAGAAATCAACTGCAAGAGAGGGATTTAGCCCTGAGACTTTTATGTCAGATGTACAGTGGGCCACTCTGAACCCAAACCACAAAGGACAAATCACACTGAAAATCTAAACAAGTATTTGTCCAGGAATAAAGCATAGGAGAAATGCCACATTAGCTATTACTGCTCAGCAGAATTTTAAAATTAATAAAAGCAACTGGAATCACCTTTCACTTTTTCCTCTTTGCACTGTATAATTAGCCACTAATTTTTATTAATTCTCTA
The DNA here is from genome assembly GCF_000327345.1 of Myotis davidii. Lineage (NCBI taxonomy): Eukaryota > Metazoa > Chordata > Mammalia > Chiroptera > Vespertilionidae > Myotis > Myotis davidii. The sequence continues at coordinate 864,712 of NW_006292026.1, read as the reverse complement.
TTGTAATCCCTTTCTTTCTATTTCTAATGCAATTGCCTCAATCCATGACTTCCTTGCTTGGACTATTGGTCTCATTTCCCGCTCTCTGGTCTCAGGTCTCTTTCCAACCCATTTGGTCAGGCTATCCTGCTATACACCTGCTTACATTTCTTCAGTGGTTCCCGATTTCTTATATGGTCACATTTCTTGTTACATTATACAAATCCCTTTGTAATGTGGCTCCCATGTATTTTTTCCACCTTTTCTCCTGAGACATTCCTTCCTCCTGTCACCCATACTATGCCTAAATGTACATGTATTTAAGCCATAGTCAACTCTTTCATCTAAAAGCTACTCTAGCCTAGCCAGTGTTGCTCAGTGGTTGAGCATCAACCTATGAACCAAGAGGTCACATTTCGATTCCTGGTAAGGGCATATACCCACATTGAAGGCTTGATCCACAGGAGGCAGCTTATCAATTATTCCCTCTCATCATTGATGTTTCTCTCTCTCTCTCCCTCTCCCTTCTTCTCTGCAATCAATAAAAATATAATTAAAAAATAAAAATTAAAGCTACTCTAGTGTACTTCTAGGATAGAAAGAATGCCCCCAAAAGGTTTCCCTGTGCTAATTTCTGGAACATGTATGTTACCTTTCAGGGGTGAGAAACCTTTTTTTCTTCCAAGGGCCATTTGGATATTTTTAACATCATTAGCAGGCAACATAAAATTATCAACTTAAAAATGTGCTGACTATATTTGGTCAAACTAATTAACTCACCCCTAATGCCTTGGCAGGGCCAGACCAAATTATTTCTCAGGCTTTATATGGCCCGAGGGCCAGGGGTTCCCCACCCTGCCTTACATGGCAAAAGGGACTTTCCAGATGTGATTAAGGATCTTGAGATTATGCTAGATTAACCTTGTGGACTTTAAGTGTAATAACAAAGATCCTTATAAGAGGTAAGCAGGACAGTCAGCATCAGAGAAGATGTGACAATGAAAGAAAAGATCATAGACAGAGCTTGGAAGATGGTATGCCTCTGGATTTGAGTTCAGGAAGAGCCACAAGGCAAGAAATGCGACTTCTAGAAACTGGAGAAGGCAAGGAAAGAGATTATCCCCTGGAGCCTCCTAAAAGAATGCATCCCTGCTGAAACCTTGATTTAAGGACTTTTGACCACCAAAACTCTAAGAAACATTTGTGTTGTTTTAAGCCACCGAGTTTGTAGCAATTTTTAAAACAGCAATAGGAAACTAATATACTACACTGCATCCCGTATCTCTTATTTATTTTTGTTTTTCAAAATTTAACAGTAGAGATGGTAGATAGTTCATCTTTTCAATTCCATGGATAATTCTTTCTTATTGCTTGTTTATAGAATGTTCTGTTTAATAATATTTGCTAAATATAAAAGAGTAACTAGAACTGACTAGTTAATAGGACTGGACAATGCCTATTGCACCACCGGTTTCAAAGTAATAACAGATACATGGGTTTTATAATGCAAAACAATCATGTAGTTGCCCTGTCAGGGTAGCTCAGTTAGAGTGTTGTCCCAATGTGCCAAGGTTGCAGGTTCAATTCCCAGTCAGGGCACATATACAAAGTAACCAACGAATGCATAAATAAGCAGAACAACAAATCGGTGCCTCTTTTCTCTAAAATAAATCAATAAGTTATTTAAAGTTTTATTTAAATAAAAAAATGCAGCTACCAAAAAACAAAACAACACTTCATAATTTTCCAAAACAATAATTACCAAAACTATGGGGAGATAATATAAACAACTTTCAGAATATAACTCATGGATATGGAAAACAAAGAAGGAAGTGACAAAGCCTAAAAAGATAAATCATTTCACTTTGTTTCTTTTACTACAACTTCCCATAATTCTGTTTTTAAATAAGGAATCCAAAAGTCAAATCTCTATAAAACTTTTACCCTTTAACCTACAAATATTTTAACCTTTTTCATATCCAGGTATAGCTTATGTGTCAATATTATTGAGCACTTAGTACAGTAGGAATTGAATAAATGCTTGTTAATAATTGTATACAGCATCTATTAATGTGTCCTTTGGGAAGATGCAGGAGCTTCCATGTGACATTAGGTCAGAAGTGAAAAAGAAAACCCTAAAAGAAACTCACATGAACAAATACAGCTGTACACATTATACATATGTAAGTACACATAACTGGAAATAATTGAAGACTCTGTTCACTTTGGAAAGACCGTTAGTATGTGTGTGTATATGTGTATCTGCATCATATGCCATGTATTTGAAAAGCTGAGACCCTCTAGAAATTTTTCTTCTTTAAAAAACCAAATATTGCCAACAAGAATTTTTCTTCAACTTGCACCTCATTCTTTTGAGATAAGCAAATAATGGCAATTGCTTTCCAAGGTAACTTTGCTTGGTTACTAATGCTTTACATTAGTTTGATTATCCTCAGGATCCCTCACTTCATAATCCAGGCCCAGTCCTTTGGCAGGAAAATCTAAGTGGTTTAGCACAGATCAATCCTCACTTATTCTTCATTTCCATATTTTTACCAGCAACTCTTCCTCAGAGTAGTGAACAAATGAAAAAATCTTTAATGACTTTTTCTCCTATTGATGCTTGAATCATTACAATAAATACTTTTAACGGCACCAGCATAATAAAGAAGGAATTTTAAAAATACTTTATAATATGAATGGACTAGTCTACATAATTTAAATTCCATTAATACAGGGCTACAAACTGACATGACGATTCTATCATAAAAAATAACATTTTTGTCTTTTTAAAAAATGTCAGTGAAAATTTCTATTGTAAATTTTTTAAAGAACAAAAACATATACTTTTTAAAACATAGGCCAATAATTTGGAGACAATGATTGGAAAATATTAGGATCAATTAAAATAATTTCTGAATAGTAATTCATGTTTATTTCCTCGCTTTTTGTATTTATTACTGTATTTTCATCAACTCTGAAAAGCCACCAGATGGCATTAAAGAGTCCAATTACTTTATAGAACATATTTCTAGGAAAAATCCTCTTTTCAAGTCGAAGTTGCTCTTTTTCTCTCATATGCTAATATGTTGAATAAAAGAAATTAATTCATCAGAGTATAAAGATCTTTCCTCATCATTGATAAAAAATAATTCCTTTATCTTTCACAACAAATTTATGTGACATGGGAAATATGCTTGTAGAGATCAAAATAAAATATCAATGATAGAACTTTACTGAAATCAAGTTAGTTATATGAATTGGGAAATATTTTAGTACGTTAGTAAAATATAAGTGTGAATTGAATAGTGTTTAGGATACCCACAAGAGACTTACTGACATATTTTAAAGAAATGTTTATATATAAACCTCAGAGATTTTAAAACTTGGCAAAGTTATCTATTGTCATTGCCCTGGGCAACGTTTTCCATGCAAGGCAACACTCTAGATGTCTTAAGAGACTATAACTCTATAAAAGGAAATTTGTTATAAAAAAGCAAAACTGGGCTAAAACACAATTTAGTATTTTGAACTATCAAACCTAATTTCACTTAGACACCTCACCATGTGCAAGGAAAAGTCCCTTATTTTTACTTTAGTTTTGTAACTGGATAGCAAGTGTTTTCTAAATAAGACTAATATACACATATGTTTAAAAGATCAAACCTCTGTTTTAAACTGATAACACCCTCTGCTCTGTGGTGCTGGGACAAACTGCGCAGCATAAAGTTCATTGTAGTCAAGGTTGCGCCTCAAGTAATCTGGCTACAAACTTCAGCCATCTCAATTTGTTTGATCAATTTGCAAATATGGAAAATATTTTTCAGAAGAAAGTGTCACATTGCATACTGAGTATTCACTGAAGGGCTTCAATAAATGCTTATGAGATTAACAAAAGGATAAACTTTTATTTCTACTGACAATGTTGTAGTTCAAAACTTTTGCTTTATGAAAAGGGAAACTGAGGTCCTGAAATGTTCAAGGACTTGCCCCAATCAACAAGGCTTATGAGGCGCTGTATTAAAACCCAATTTTCTTAATTTCCTATTCTATGGGTTTCATAATACTCACACCAGAACAACCTAAACCACTTCTGGAAAAATAACTCAAATGGTGTGTTTTTAGTAATCATCACTGTAGATAAAAGTTTACATGTCAATATTAGTTGTATGTAGAAATATTCTGCCAATTTATGATAGTCAACATGAGGATTAGCCATGGCAAATTTTAATACACTGTAAGCCACCTTTCCCATCTGTTTGTATGAAGGGAACAAAAATTGAATCAGTATTCCCCTACCTTCAGGAGATTAGTTTATAGCAAATACATTTTAAATCTAGGTAAAAGAATTTTTAATTGGCAAAAGCTTTATCCTTTCTACAGTACAATTATTCTCATTATCATGGATGACCAAGAGTTTTACCTAAGTAAAAAATAATAAAGTTATTAATTTCTAAGAGTTAAGCAAGCTTTAAAAAATAAACAGCCAGCCCTAGCTGGCTTGGCTCAGTGGATAGAGCATTGGCCTACGGAGTGAAGGGTCCTGGGTTCAATTCCAGCAAGGGCACATGCCCAGGTGGCAGTCTCGATCCCCAATGGGGGCTGTGCAGGAGGCAGCCAACCGCATCATTGATGTTTCTATCTCTCTCTCTCCCTCTCCTTTCCTCTCTGAAATCAATAAAAAAAGAAATATATTTAAAAATAAATAAACAGCCCTTACACTGATGTTGTATAATATATACTTTAAAAAAATCTGACTTCTTTCAGATATCTAATGAGATCACATTGGATTATCCAAGTAGAGCCTAAATCCAATAGTCTGTCTCTCTTTTTAGAATCTCACCATATTATATGTTTTCTTTTTCATTTTAATCCTCATCTGAGGTTATCTTTTTATTTGTTTTAGAGAGAGAATAAAACATTGATGCGAGAGAGAAACGTTGGTTGGTTGCCTCCTGTATGTGCCCCAACTGGGAAACAAACCTGAAACTCTTCAATGCATGGGATGATGCTCTATCCAACTGAGCCACACTGACCAGGGCCAATGACAAGAGTGTTTATAAGAGAAGAGCAGAGGGAGATTAGAGTCACAGAGAAGGCCACGTGAAGATGGAGGCAGAGATTGGAATGATGCAGATACAAGCTAATGAAAACCTGAAGCCAACAGAAGCTGGAAGAGGCAAAGAAGGATTCTCCCAAAGAGCCCACATAGGGAACATGGTCTTGCCAACACCTTGATATTGGACTAAGGCCTCCAGAACTGGTAGAGAATAGATTTCTCTTGTTTTAAGTCACACAGTTTGTAGTGATTTGTTACTGCAGCCACAGGAAATGAATGCAACTCCACACCAATGAATCCATCAGCTCAATATTTCCAGTGATTGCCACAGTTCATACATTCAAAACTGAATTCATTCCATCTCCTCTCCCTGAACAAACCACTAGCCCTCTTCTCTCTGCAACTGGCAAAGCCATCAATATAACTTCTCTTTAAATTATTTCACAATCCATCTCCAAAAATTTATTTCATCCCAGTATTCTTATTCAGAAACAGGTTTTCAAGCCCTTTGATTACTTTTCTGGCCCTTAATATAGCTGATATATTTACTGAGTCCCAGACTGGTCACTCTGAAATTCACTACAGTCTTTCCTACCGGGAATTTATCTGTCCAAAAAACAGATCTGACCATGTTACTCTCATGTGTGAACCTTTATACTAGTAGCTTGACTGTGTGTGACTTTCCTTCATTGTAAAGACAGTTTTACTGATGAACTGATAAAAACATTTGTGAAGCACTATCGCATATACACCAAGGAGTTTCATCTTTATGGTGTATAGAAGACACCATAATGAATAGATTTGCCAAGTCAGAGCCCCAACATTACAGACCAAATTTTCTACTAAAAGGATGTGCAAAGTAATTAAATACCTCAGTAAAACTTTTTTTCCTGCAAGATAAAATTTAAAATTCCTTGCAAAACATGAAACCCTTCACACTCTTTGCCCAATCTCCACTTTGGGTTTCGTCTTACTCACAAAGACCTACCTACTGTTCTCTTTAAATAAGTGGATCTTTCAAGTTTCTGTTCTTTGTGGACCTTTATCATAATTGATGGAAGAATTATTTTTCCTACCTCTTTTTTTCAAACATCCCCATCTAATCATCAAACTCAATGGATTCTAACTTATAGTTGGTCTGTCCTCTGTCTTCCCTTTTCTCACTACTGTTACTTTGAATGAGAAAATCATTGTTATCAGAGATTTTTTTGTTGAAAGGAGCACAAACCCTTTTAGGATAGCACAAGGAAAGGTGGATATTTTTGAAAGTATATTTGTATAGTGCAGATGAATATTAAGTTATCAAAAACCAAAGGATGTACCTTGGTTGTGGGCACATCCCCAGTAGGGAGTGTGTAAGAGGCAGCTGAATCGATGTTTCTCTCTCATCGATGTTTCTAACTCTCTATCACTCTCCTTCTCACTTCCTCTCTGTAAAAAATCAATAAAATATATATTAAAAACAACAACAACCCAAAGCATCCTTAGAATGTTTCTTCGTTTTCCTTCCCTGCCTCCCTTAACTCCGCTTTCTCCAACTCCTCGCTCTCTTTTTAAATCATGTACCACAGATCACAGGGTCCCTCCAACAAACATTTTCAACTTCCTTGATCTTATCTCTCCCATTTCTACTTAGCTCCTCTCTAGTCTCTAGTCCAAATTCAGTCTGTTTGACTAATTTAGCCAATTATTAATTGTGATAGGAAGAATAATGTACTTATTTCCTCAAAGATGTCCACATCATAATTGTTGGAATACATGACTATGTTACATTACATGTCAAAGGGGGCTTTACAGATTTGATTATTTTAAGGATCTTGAGATGGGGAGAATTTTCCTGGATCATCTAGGCAAGTCCAATGTAATCACAGGGCCTTTATAAAGGAAAGAGGGAGGTGGGAAAGTCACAGCCAGAGAAGGAGATGTGACAACAGAATCAAAGTTTGGAGTGATGGGGGACAGTGAGCCAAAGAATGCAGTCAGTCACTAGAAGCTGGAAAAGGCACTGAACAGATTCTCTCCTAGAGTCTGCATTAAAAAAAAAATAAAAATAAATAACACAGCCCTACCAACTATTTCAGATATCTGATCTCCAGAAGTGCAAGATAAATAATTTGTGTTACATTAAGCCACTAAAATTTTGGTATTTTCTTAAAGCCATGATAGGATACTATTACAACAATTCCCCTAATTTCCAAGCCACTTTATAGATTACCCTCACGATAATAGTAAGGCTGCCCATGGATTGGGGTTTCATCCTCTGGTCCAGCAGTGATCACCTCTGTGCTGTCTCTAGAATGAATATCAATTACTTAACATAATTTAAAATGTCTGGCTCCATACCACAGCCCTCTACCCCCTCACGCCTCCCATTAAATATAGAGAAGAATATACCTTTTATTACCCCCATGATATGGTGGCACCGCTGTATTTATTAACTTGAAAAATTCCCCTCCCTATTGAATCCTATTCCACTTGTAAGATGCATCCATATTGACTTTTTTCTTCTCCAGGTAAATTAACCATGAACAAGGCATCAGTCTGCACAATTAATGTTAATCTATAAAAGTGTACTGACAACTAAAATGGAATAAGTAAGTTCATGGTGAAATTTGTAGTTATATTAAATGCTTATTAAACAATGATGTTAGATAATTTTATTTCATCAGGAGTAAGTTCTGTTTGTTATACTTAATATAATTAGATACATCACTTCAAATAAATATTAAAATTATTCTAGATCTAATGTCACAATTTATTTTTTAAAAAACTAGATAAATAGAAGAGAGGAATTTTTTTCCAAAAAAATATTAAAGTGCATTTTATTTTCACTTCAAAAAGTAAAAGAACAAAGCCTTAGAATTTTGGTCTTGTAAGCTATCCCAATGGAGAACCTCTTCATATTTCATGACATTTTTGACAAACTGAGAATAAACACCTGGTAACATAATAAAAGGCAGATGCTGGGGGACTAGGATGTCTCTTAATCATATGGAATTAGGCTCATTGACTTCCGGGAATGCCCAAGAGAGTGGATACACATAAATCACATTGGCATGAGATGGAAGCACCCCACTAGCCTTTCTCACTCCTATTCAGTTACATCTCACTTTGTTTACAAACTAGCATAATTTTTGTAGTTAAGTAAATGATGATACAGAAATAACACATATGAAGATTAGAACCTAAAGCACCTTATATATTGGTAATTAAAGAAAAAAACTATTTTTAGTAACATTTCCTAATGCTTACAAGTCCTTACAGACATAGTATTAGACATATAATAAACAAACACTTCAATACTTATTTAATAATAGGACATTTTTCCTAATGGCTAAAATAAACTATTCTTCTAACAATTCAAATTATTTCTTTCTTGTCTTATTCTTCAGAAATAACAAACACAAGATTAGAACCTAAACTACCTTATCTTTTATAAATTATTTGGGCTCAGAGTTACGAGTTTGGGATGCCTCTTGAGAGCCTTGCCTTCCTCTTGCTGTTGAAAAGAACTACATCTAATTCATTTTACACAAAAGGTGTCCATCGTCAGGTTAATATCAACGCCCATGGTAACTCTTTAACTCTCTAATAGCTGCCTTTTTAGGTAGCTTTTATGTATCTTAAACACTTCTAGAATGAGAGGTACTCTTTGATTTATGTAATACAGCCACTTTTTTTTGCAGTATGCTCTAATAATATAAATACTTTTTTCCTATACTGAAATTATTTATTGCACATCAGTGATCATGAATGACACCCTTTTCATGGTGATCTGTGTTGAACAATTAAAACCCAAACATGTGCATGACAATACTTCTTTAAAGCAGCAGTAAACACAGTAAAATTCAATATAGTAATATTTAAAGAATAAATTTTCTTTCCTTCTAACAAGTTTTGAATTGCATTTCAAGTTCATGAAGGCACTCATGCTTTACCCTCATATAAACCCTTAGCATTCTTAGATACTGCTTATTCCTAGTTTATACCTTTTGCTTCAGTAGCCTCATATTATACATTACACTAATTTCCATTTATGATTTTTTTCTTAAATACCTATTTTATTTTACTTTTATTTTTCTAATAAGGTGTTGGTTTTGTAGCATCCTCACTCCATAACCCAGCCTGAACATTAAAGCCACTCACTCAGTCATTCATGTACTCTACCTCATTTAGACATTTCGTGGAACCCTGACTCTGAAACACACATCATATTTGGCACTGCAGAGGTTATAAGCATATATAAATCAGGGTCCTTGCATTCACCATCTTATATTCTAGGGAAGGATATGAGATCAAAGAGAAACAGACAAAGGGTCTTGATTTCTTTCTCTTCCCTTATCTGTACATCCAGGGCCCTCTAGCTTCATTTCTTGTCAGTGTCCCAACCAAACTTTTGGGCCAAATCACAATCCACACTTTAGTTCCCCAAAAGTACTATGCTCACATTTTGTACATAATAGGCTCTCAGCAGTTTACATTATTTACCTGCTCCTGAATCCTATCCCAAATTCTCTTAGCTACACAAAATAAAAAATATTTTATAGCCATTATTAACAGAGACTATATTATCCACTAGGAAAGACCTTGCAAACACATAGCATTCTATGAGCTTAACCCTTCAAACAATGTCATGACAATATTTTTAGTTTAAAAAGTTCTATAAAGGCACAATGGAAATAGTCAACATAGATTCTTTAATTTGCATACAAAAACACTAATTAAGAAGAAGAATGAAGGAAGAATGGAAGAGAGAAAGAAGAGGAGAGGCAGACAGTAGAAGAAAAAGAAGAAAGGAAGGAAGGAAGGAAGGAAGAAAGGAAGGAAGGAAGGAAGGAAGGAAGAGGAAGGAAGGAAGGAAGGAAGGAAGGAAGGAAGGAAGGAAGGAAGGAAGGGAGAAAAGAAGGAAGGAAGGAAGGAGCAAAGAAACCAATAAGAACATTAAGCTAAACTTTCTTAACTGTGATACAAAAACTCTCCAGGCAAGCATTTGTTTTACATGTGGTTTTTGTACAGAATTCTACTAACGACAGCAACTCAAATGTTTACTTACTGAATTGCTACAACACTTCACACACTGGAGAATAGGTAATATTGCAAGTCTTTGCCTTTCTCTTCCAGTGCTATTTATAAAAACTAAAAATAAAAGCATAAAATTGTTTCAAGATAAAATCTATTTTTTAACAAAGGCTTAATATTTGCTCCCATAGATTAAAGACCTTGATTTTAAATTTATGCAAAATTTTAGAACATTACCTGAGACTAGAGTTATAGTTTCAATCCTTAATTTTTATAATCATGTATATACCTGAAGTGGTATTTAAAACAAAGCATTATAAAGTTTAAATTTTTAATATTTCAAACAAGAATGTTATGATGATTTAACTGCCTTATTATATTTAATTTATTCCTTAAATTTAAAACAATGAGTGTATAAGTCAATATGATAAAAAATGACATTTCCAGTTTGTGTATCAAGTGCTCCTATTGCTTTCAAATTAGTTCTATTAATAAGAAAAAAAATACCTACTTCTAAATTTTTTATTGAATGACTATATATGTTTATCTGAAGTAAACACTATACACAATTAACATGCCATAAAAATTCAACATTACTGTGTGCATTATAATCAGAGTTAATGTGCTCTTGGTTATTAAAATGTCTAGTGCTGGTTTTATAGTGGTCACAGTAAATTAAAAATAATCTTCTAGAAAAAAAATATAAAAAGCATTGCATTTTGAACCAGGTTTGGTGATGTTTCAAAAATGGTTTATAAAATTGAAAATAAAAAGAGAATTAAATGATAAGAAGAAGGATAAGTAGCCCTCTTATTTAATATGCAAGATTGGATATCAAAAATTGATTTTTACTTCCTGGCCTTGATGCCCCTGGTTTTATAGGTTAGGCTGGGCATGAAGATTGAGCCATTAATCTCGTAAGATGCCAAGTGCACTCCTCTTCTACTTGATCAATGGAGATCAGTAACAATGCTCTTTGCAAGCTACATATCTGCTTCTCTAAATAAAGGTGCCATGGTAACAGGCATCAGCTACAATGAGTGCAAGCTATAATAGTATATGGGTAAAGCACTTAATATTCAAATTCAAAGCACACCAAATTCACACTTAATATTCAAAAATTAAACAAACAACCCATTCGGTGTGGCTTCGTGGCTAGGCAGTATTCATAAATAGAAGAGAACAAAGTCTCAGAACTTCTGTCAAACTTAGGGCAGCATTTTATTACCACCATCCTAAAATAATTATATCATTAAAATAAAAAATTAAATTTGAGACAGGTCACTGACTTTTCTCAAGTCTCTGGAGCAGAAGGAGATTATGAATGTTTCAACTGTCCCACATTTCTAGCGCTGCTCCCATTCTTCTCAAACATACAAAATAAGTCCCAATTTAATAAAATATTTCCCCAAATTAGAGTTTGTATAGAATGGATCTGTCACCACTAATATTTGATGATGGGAAAAAGTTACATTTGCATTTTTTGTAAATAAATCATATATTTGACATACACAAAAAGAATGGGAAAAAACAATTTTATGTAATCAAGTATAATAACCAGAAAAATTAGGTTTTTAAGAGTCAATCAACATACCTATTTTGGATAGTTTGTGTTACAATACTTGTACTGATAAGTGTTTCTCTTCTATGTGGACAGTATCTCAAAAATCCATGTTAAGTGCTTTTAATGTAAATTACTATATTCTAGAAAATATCACTGTCATAGAAATTATCAGCTTTCATCACAATTTACTCCTCTTCTATCTTCCCATGAGTGTGCTCAACTTTCCTTGCAAGTAGCAGACAAAGAAATCAAGATATCTGCTATTTTCCAGTAATCCATTCAAATTCCAAAAAAAAAAAAACAACCCAAAAACACTATAATTCTGCCCTAGGGTTTCCTGTCATTCAAAATGATCCACCAAGAGGAATAGATAAAATAATGCCTAAACATAGAAACACTATTTTTTCACATGGCCTACATCCATATCAATGGCAGATACATCAGATAGACCCCAACAAAAAAAATTCTAGAGCCAATAGCCTCAGTAAAACTCCTTTTACTCTTAACCCTGCACCATCTCCCTGTATATGCAAAAAGTATTTCTCAATCCCTCTCCAGACTTACTCCCAAGATGGGGCTCATAAGAGCAGACTTGCTCTCTACTTCCCTTGTATGTGATCGTTTTCATTATATAATCAATGTGAGTTCAGAGCCTCATGACCTAAAGGACTGAAAATCATTGCTACTGCTCCATCTCAACCCTTTCATTCTGTCTCCTTGCTGAATTCCAGATACTTTTGTTTGTGCAACTCTTAATATACCGATACTTTGCAGTTGCTTTCTTGCATACTACCTCTTGATTTTCCCTTATTGTCTCTCTGGAACTTATAGATAAAACATTCTGGTTCTAGAACTAAACACAATGCATTTTTTCTTCCACTGTATTCAAAAACTTCAGCTTCAAAAATTCTGTAACCCCACATTAAATATGATTATTTTCAATAATGTTTTGTACAAGATACACCTTCATGTTAATAACAGTATTTATTCAATTGCCTTGTACATTCACTAACTCCAAGTTCAGCAGTAAACTGAACACCAAGATGTGTGATAACATGTAAAGTTTTCTGTAAGTTTCAACATTATTCCATTTAGCAGCTCCTTTAATATCATCATTCTACTTTACCTCTATATTGCCTATATACAGTGGTCGGCAAACTCATTAGTCAACAGAGCCAAATATCAACAGTACAACGATTGAAATTTCTTTTGAGAGCCAAACTTTTTAAACTTAAACTACATAGGTAAGTATATTGTTATTAAGTTAATTAGGGTACTTCTAAGGCTTAGGAAGAGCCACACTCAAAGGACCAAAGAGCCGCATGTGGCTCGCGAGCCGCAGTTTGCCGACCACGGGAACATATTAGCATATTTCCCTATGACATTTTCTTCAATAACGCTTGTGCTTTCTTTGAATACTTGCAAAATAATTCAGCAAATCAACTGAAGTGCAACCCTAAAAAGATTCTGATAATCACAGATAACATTAAAACAGCAGTCAAAGTCAACATGAAAAAAATCATATTTCCACATAAAAATTAAAATGGCAAGCTTTATAAAAAATGTTCAAAATCATGTAATAATATAAACAAACTGCAAGCTTTTTGATTGAAGCCATTCCAATTCAGAGTAATTAATGAAATAAGCCACCTTTTTTTCAACCTATTCCCAGCTTTCTAATTTCCTGAGTATGCTCTACTCATTTAAAGAGACAGCCACAATATTTACACAATATGAATTCCCATTAATTCTCGATCCCTCCACAAATGGCACATGTGTAAATGTAACATCATCACTTCAAGTCTTAAAAGTGAGAAAAAAGGAAGGAACGCTGCTTACCAGAACCTCTTTTGGTTACAACCTTCAAACTCTGAGTAAAAGTAGCATAAAGGAGAATCAAGTGAGGAATCGGAGGTTTCATCTTTCAGCTCTTAAAGGCTGTTCCCTATAGCAAAGATAAAAAAAGAAAAACATACATTTTTAAAATAAATGTCAATATTATATTTTTGTTAGACCTCTGATCATGCACAATTGGGGCAATGAATTTCACCAAAGGGTAGAATATGAACAGGATCTGCATATTCTATGTTCCCATATACTGTGGTTCCTAAGTTAAATCAAAACCAGTAATGCTAAAATTATATCTCTATAGGACCTCCAAAATGTTTTTAAATCTTATAGTCATTTAAGGTTTAAAGTTTCTCTTTATTTAGAGGATCCAATTATATTTAAATAAATGGAAACAATGCCTTCAAAATTACTATTTCGCTAACAATTTATTTTTAAAATAAATTGCCAAATACTGACACCTTAATGTTCTATGCTGCAATAAAACCTGCTTTT
>NW_006292026.1:844406-850705 GCF_000327345.1 Myotis davidii | reverse complement strand
AATAAATCATAAAATCTATGTCTCTAAAGATTTAATTATAACTTTACAATTCTCTTTCAAAAAACTCTAAAAGATACTTCAGGAAAATTTAAGACTGTGCCTCTATGGACAGAAAGTACACTGTCTATGAAGCTACAGGAAGATACATCATTTCTTCCCCTAACAAGGCTCTCAGAAGGATACTAGAAGGGACACTAGCTTAGTGTTTGGATTTCAAAAGGGGATACTATTGCATTTGAAATTAACTGAAATGAGCATTGTCTTCTGCATAAAAACATCCCTCTTTGTTTGTTAAAAGACTGAGATAGTAGAGCTGAAAGACTGAATTTCAAAAGGGAGCAAGTCAGAACACAGTTCAAACATATTGTCAATCCATGACAGTACAAGTTCCTTTGCGAGAAAATTGACGACTGATCATATTCAGCTTTCCATCACTATGACTTTATTAAAGATGAGGAAGTTGAAATGGTGATTTGACAGTCACACATTTTTTGCTCTGCTAGAGCCTCAGATACCTCTGAATATTTGTAAATGATTAATCCAGTCATATTAATAAAAGTCTGTTCAAACACATTTTAATTCACAAAACAAAATCAAAATCCTTTCACCTGCAGTAAAGTGTTACCATCATCATTGTAGTCAGAAAGTTAGTGAATTAGTGCATTTTCAAGCACTGAAGATGAGCTATTTTAATTCCCGTTCCTTTAAATGATGACAACCTGCTTCAGTTTTCTAATCAAGGACCCTGAGTTCACATAAAGACATAAATGAAAACTAGCCTGAAAGGCCAAATCATCGGCCACATCTGCCAAACTGCCACACTGAAGTGCAAGCCTGAGTCATGGATTCCTAAAACCAAATCTCATTTCCCATCCACTGCACTAACTGGAGCTGCAGGAAATCTTCAAATTGACATCTTCAGCCTTCAGGTTAGCAGTGAGAGTCCGTTCTTCTCTTAGCGTGAGTTTAATCAGTGCTGCCCAAGAAACTCCACGATGCAACCACACACTATAAGACGTTCCAGCTTAACTATCTTATTTCTTGACTCTTTAACACATACATACATACACACACACATACACACACACACACACACATATTTTATTTCAGAGAGGAAGGGATAGGAAGAGAGAGACAGAAACATCAATGATGAGAGAGAATCATTGATTGGCTGCCTCCTGCACACCCCACACTGGGGATGGAATCTGAAACCTGGGCATGTTCCCTGACTGGAAATCCAACATTGACCTCCTGAAAGAAAGTCATTGGTCGACACTCAGCCACTGAGCCAAAACGGCCAGGCTTATTACTTTACTATTGTTCAAAATACTATTTCTTTACTTGTTTCGTTTCTATAAGGTATGCAGGCTAGTTTGTAATTCCATTTCTTAAAATTAAATTGGTTTGGAAAGCATCAATTTGGTAACATCAAGATCCATAATTGAATCTCTTCCAACTTTGTGTATCAGGGAAAACAAAAAGGAATTACATAGCATTTCACAGATTTAATGCCTTGGTCAATCTACAATCATCTCTACAAATCTCCTTGAGGAAACGTATTGTATTTTATATTAAAAGACAGATAGGTTAAGTATGTCTAGTCATAGACATCCGGCCTTTACTTCACGTGTCACATAATTAAAATTCTTACCTAGATATGTAAATGGAAACTATATAAACATTTACTGAGGTTCCCATGTGCTTTCTTAGTATTACATACTAATTCATACTATCAATGACATAATTTCAAGAAGTTTTCATTTCTAGGTGAATGAACTTGAAATAATATGCCTAATTCCTGTTAAGAATACCATACACCAATCAGCTTCACATAAACCACTACTAAATCTTATGCAAAATGACAATATCACAGTGGTTATATGCAATTAGTATGTCTGGATTCTTATTTTTTTAATCCTCACTCAAGTATATATTTTTATTTATTTTAAAATATGTTTTTATTGATTTTTTACAAAATGGAAGGGAGAGGGATAGAGAGTTAGAAACATCGATGAGAGAGAAACATTGATCAGCTGCCTCCTGCATACCCCCTAACTGGGGATGTACCCGCAACCAAGGTACATGCCCTTGACCGGAATCGAACCTGGGACCCTTCAGTCCACAGGCCAATGCTCTATCCACTAAGCCAGACCGGTGAGGGCTTATTTTAAAGAGAGAAAAAAAGGAAGAGGGAGTGGGGGAGGGAGAGAGATATGTGAGAGGGAAACATTGATTGGTTGCTTCCCATATGCACCCCAAGTTTTGCCATTTATGACCTGTGTAATTTGGGCAAATGACCACTCTGTGACTAGCTCATTCATTTACTAGTAAATATTATTGCAGTACATATACCACAGTGCCTAGAACAGCATTGGCATCAAGAACAAACTAAATAAATGAAAGCTACCATTATGGTTTTTACTTATTACAGGTGATTATTGTTACCATTATTATTGTTATTATTATTAACACTATTATAAACTCAACTCACATTGCCTCACCTATGAATCTCTCTGTGTGTGTGCATATATCAACTCTTTTACATTCTACCCCACACTGTTAGCTTATGTGTTTAATTATGTCTTTCTATTCTACCAGGCTTGAAGTCCCCCCAAGATAAATGTGTGTTTTATTCATCTTTTTATATTCAATGCTCAATAAATGTTTGTTGTAAGAAATGAATGGATTAAAAACTGAATGTGGCTGCTATTATATGCAGTTGAATTTTGGCATTCAAACTCATCATTTGATAAACACTTAAGCATATATTTTCAAAAGGCTGTGGGATGGAGCAGTAGGGACACAGAGATAATGTAATGCTCTCTAACAAAGAAGGTTCACATGCCAATAAAGGAGACAAATGCTTACCTACTTAATTAGACTGACCCTGTTGCCATATGGTGAGTATATTATGCTGTGTGAGTAGAGGGAGATATCATTAATTCTGCTCCAGGTTGGGTCAGGTGAAGTATTAGGGAAAATCCTTCCGAAGATGCAATTCAGCTTGGTCATAAAGGAAAGACTTTCAAAGGGAAAGAAAATTATGGGCTAGGACAAAGGATGAGTGAAATTGATGCTCTGGTAAGAGGAATAATGTCCACTGCCAAACATGTCCATGTCTGAATTTCTGAATCCTGTGAATGTTATCTGACATGGCAAAGGGACTTTGCAAATGTGGTCTAAGTTAAGGATTGTGAGATGGGAGATTATGATTTGCATGAGCCCAATATAATCACAAACATCCATATAAAAAGGTGGTAGCAGAGTCAGCTTCAGAGAGAGTAAAGTAAGTTTGAAAGCAAAGGTCTGAAACTAAAGTGATGCACTTTATTATTTATTATTTTTTAATTTTATTGTTAATCCTCACCCCAGAATATTTTTCAATTGATTTTAGAGAGAGTGGAATGGAGGGGAAGAGACACTGAGAGAAACCACCAAGTGAGAGAGACACATCAATAGGTTGCTTCCCACAGGAGCCCCAAGTCCCACCAGGGCCAGGGATCTAACCTGCAACCAGGGCACGTGCCCTTGACCAGAATTGGACAAAATTATATTTGGGGCATGAAAATTTTAGATTGCCAGGACCCTTCACTCCAAGGGCCAATGCTCTATCCATTGAGACAAACAGGCTAGGGCGAGTGATGCACTTGAAATGGTGAGGAACAGGACATGTGCCAAGGATGTTCATAGCCTCACAGCGGTTCTCAACCTGTGGGTCGCAACCTTCGGAAAACACATATAGCATATCAGATATTTACATTACGATTCCTAACAGTAGCAAAATTACAGTTATGAAGAAGCAACGAAAATAATTTTATGGTTGGGGATCACCACAACATGAGGAACTGTATTAAAGGGTCGCAGCATAAAGAAGGTTGAGAACCACTGCAAGCTGGAAAGGTAAGGAAGCAGATCCTCCCCTAGATCCTCCAGAAGAAATACAGGGATGTCAATGCCTTGATTTTTAGCTAAGTGAATCCAATGCACTTGGGACCTTGACAACCAGAACTTTAAAAGTGAAATTTTAAGTTGTTTTAAGCCACTCAGTTTTTGGTAATTGATTACAACAGCACCTATGACAGTAAGAAGGTGAAATGGCAAGTTTCAGGACTGAAGTGTAAATAGACCACACAGGTTGAGGGCTTAGTGACAGAAGTTGAAAATGTCAGTGTAGGATTGTTAATAGTAAGATATGCAAAGTACAAACTTGGGACTTTCCCCTACAATGTTTTTCACTCATATTCTTTTTTATTAAGGAATTACATATGTGTCCTTATCCCCCCATTGCCCCCCACCCCAGCAATCATGCCCTCACCCTCAACCCCTGCTGTCTGCATCCATTGGTTATGCTTATATACATGCACACAAGCCCTTTGGTTGATCTCTCCCCCTTACCTCCACCCTCCCCTACTCACTCATATTCTAACTCCATCATCCAATAATAATTTATGCCTCTTCACTGTCTTCACCTTTTTCTAATCATGGAAAAAATACCTGTCTTGAATACATTTCCTCAGAATACGCCTAACTCCCCTGGAGAGTCTGATCCGCCCCCTTTCACACACTCCAAAGATTATTTGCAGTATAGACAAATAAAAAACCAGTGGAAGCTTATAGATGAATAATATGAACTGTTTTAGTAAGCAAAGTTTAAAGGTGCAAGAAACTGCTTAGCAGCCAGTAGTATGTAGACAGATGAGAAAGAGGGTCAGTCTTAGTGCAGGAATGGTGAATACTCAGAGAACAAAATAGATTTGGGAATAAATAGAGCTTACTGCTGTTTTTTAAAGTGGCATTAGAAGCAAGATTTGAAAACGGATCTGAGCCCTAACCGGTTTGGCTCAGTGGATAGAGCATCAGTCTACGGACTGGAAGGTCCCACGTTCAATTCCGGCCAAGGGCATGTGTTGTGGGCACATCCCCTATGTTTCTAATTCTCTATCCTTCTCTCTTCTTCTCTGTAAAAAAATCAATAAAACATATTTTAAAAAAAGAAAATGGATCTGAGGCATATGGTTTAAGCATCAAGGTCTATTATAATACTATTTACCAATATTATAGAAATAGAGAAGACATTTTGGACAATGAGGGTGGAGAGATATGCAAAATTATATTTGGGGCATGTAAATTTTAAATTGCCTGTGGAATCTGCTATTAGAACTATCTTGTAGTTAATTGAAATTAGTAGCCAGAAGCTCAGTACAGACATGGCAGATAACAACACTGTAATTGTAACTGAAATTAAATACACAGATTAGGATAAACAAGAAAAGAAAGCTTACACTTTCAACTCTGGAGCCAACAAATATTTATGAGACAGAAAAATAGAATCAATGGGGAGAAAGGGTGAGAAAATCAGACATTAAAGGGAATATGACTCAGGAAGGAGGTGGATCAAGGAAGGAAGAAAGGATTTTTAAGGCCACAATAGACACAGTTTATGTATTGTAAGGATAAAAAAAAAGACAACAACTGTTTTAGAATTAAGATGCTGCTGGTAATATTGGCCAGTCTTTTAATTAGACAAATAGGGGTATAGTCAGAAAATTTAAAGAGAAAAATAAGGTTCATTTGCTTGTTTCTGCATGGTAGGTACTTTTGGAAGTGAAATGGAGGGAATCTGTACTCATTTTTTTTATTCCACTTACATCATAAAGCAGAGAATTGGTTTTAGAATTAGAATGAACTTAATTATTAGTCTTAGTGTATGTTAGGTTAGGCAAGCTACTTGATCTCTATAAGTCCGTTTCTCATTCATAAAGAATGGGCATAAGTATGTGCCATATTTATTTCATTTTAGTTTATTTCATTTCTGACCTATTTCCCCCAACATATTGATGTAGTAAATACCTACTGCAAAGGTTTACAATGTTTAAATAAAATAATTGTCATTATGGTGTCTACCACAGTATTTGATGACATTTAAATGGAAACATTTTCAAATGCTAGCTCTTTCCATTCCTGGCTGGAATGTAATAATTTTTTATGCCCCAAAATTGATCCATTATACTTATTTAATCCTAGTTTTTGCATTACTAAACTCAAGATTGTACCAATCATTTTCTTCACTCTACAAAAAATAACTAAAGTATCCATTTGTGAATGAAACGAAGTATTTTGCCAAATGCACAATTTACATAAATCAATGCATATTAAAGTTGGGGAATAGATTCCATACAGAGAGGATAAACAGTGGCTCTTACAGACTCTGCAACTAAAAGTTACCAAAAATGTATGATATTTAAAATTAGTCCCAAGGAAACTTGTTTCTTATATTATGAACCTATGAAAATTATCTT
>NW_006292026.1:837088-844238 GCF_000327345.1 Myotis davidii | reverse complement strand
TATATATATATATACACACACATTGATTTTAAAATATTTTTGAGTAACTACCATATTTCAGATGCTATTCTAAGTACCGGGGATACAAAATCATTAGGGAATAGTTATTGTGCCAAGGATCACATGGAAAAGAGACATGAAAATCAACAATTTTAGCAATGGGATAGATGATATAAGAGAAGAATTCTCAAGTCTATACAAGGTGTTCAGTGATGCCTGGAGAGGTCATGAAAACATGACACTTTTGACAATATATTACAGGTTGGTGAGTAGGAGGGGTACATGTTTAAATCATCAAAAAAACCCACACTTTTACAAACAACAAGTACTGGAGAGGATGTGGAGAAAAAGGAACCCTTCTGCACTGCTGGCGGGAATGCAGACTGGGGCAGCTACTGTGGAGAACAGTATGGAGCTTCCTCAAAAAACCAAAAATGGAACTTCCATTTGACCCCGTGATCCCACTTCTAGGAATATATCCCAAGAAGCCAGAAACACCAATCAGAAAAAGGATATGCATCTCTATGTTCCCTGCAGCACAATTCACCATAGCTAAGATTTGGAAACAGCTTAATTGACAGCGGTCAGACTATCAATGCCCAGAAGGAAAGTAGGGGAGGGAGGGGGTAAGGGAAAGATATCAACCAAAGGACTTGTATGCACGCATATAGCCAAACCAATGGACATGGACAACAGGGGGATGAGAGCATGAGTGGAGGGGAAGATGGGGGTTAATGGGGGGGGAGAATGAGGACACATTTGTAATTCCTTAACTAATAAAGAATTTAAAGATTAAAAAAACACTTTTAAGTCACAAGGGTAATTTTTTTTTTTTAGAAACTGATCCAGATACAACTATAGTGTTTATTTATTTAATACAATACTAAACAGAAGATCATTCATTCCTATATAGCCAGACTGGCAAGGGAACATGAAGGTTCCAGGTCTTTATAACTGTATTCATTGATTATAATAAAGCTAGCCAATGAATTATTTGAGATAGAGATAATCTTTTGTTTAAGTTTAAAGAAGAAATTACAATAAGCTACCTTTGGTTACATTTTGTATTCTAGTGAGTGCTTAGTATCATGGTGTTTTAATCAGAAATCATATGAACAACAATATAAAGACACCTTCGAGGCAGTTAAATAAGAGATCAGTGGACTTGCAAGGATGCATAGAAAAAGCCTATTTTCATAACATCATCATCAATAAAAACTAAATATATTTTGACAAACTAGGCTTTTCTCTCAGCTTTGGAACCATCTACCCATCTGAAGAGAATGGTGGCTGTGACACAGCTTCCTAGAAGGCTTCAAGGTCATTTGAAATTTATACAGTCATCCCTTGCAAAGTCTAGAGTTGCTTAGTGTAATCAGCTATAGCTTAGAAAGTCCCTGGCACTAGCTGATGCTTGTCTGCAAAGAGAGACCTTTAGCCTAGCTAGCACAGATCAGTGGTTGAGCGCTGACCTATGAACCAGGAGGTCAAGGTTCGATTCCCAGACAGGGAATGTGCAGGGGTTGTGGGCTTGATCCCCAGCATGGAGCATGCAGGAGACAGCTGATCAATGATTCTCTCTCATCACTGATGTTTCTATCTCTCTCTCCTTCTCCCTTCCTCTCTGAAATCAATAAAAATATATATTAAAAAAGGAATACTTTAAAAAACAAAACAAAGATAGACCTTTAGAGATGTATAATGAATGTGGTTAAGTGCATACACTCAGGACTAGAACTACCTATATTTATATTTAAATCCCAGTTCAACTCTTGCCAGTTGTGCAAACTTGGACAAAGTAATGATACTTTATATCTCTATACCTCTGTTCTCTAATCTATAAAGTGATCAAGGATATAGTCTTCCCCTCAGAGGATTCCTGCAAAAATAAAGTACAATAATGTAAGATTAGCAGTAAACATTAGTGCTTGGGTACACATTACTCTTTACTGTTTCAAAGCCACTGAACATTTCCAGGGCTGTGTTGATAGTGCGGCCTTAACTAAATTAACTATATGTAACAATTCCGAGTTGAAATGACTGGGAATTATTGGGGCAATGGAAATATTCCATATGCTAGCAGGAAATTCTATAAAACTCAATATAACTCACATTTATTTGGTGACAGGAGAAAATCCAGTAAATGGATGAACCTGACCAGCTGAAATGGAAAGTGCACTGTGCACCAGAATAGAGAGCATAAATAAAAACACTACACAGTTTCCATCTGCCACTTTTCTAATTCACCTTTCTTACACCTTTCATATTCATCATGCCTTCCACTGTAATTCAGCTGCAAAAGCTCATACCAAAGAAATGTTTTTGGGTCCCACAGTCAGCAGATTGGATGAGGCAAGTGACAAAGACAGGGAGGAAAAGCAAATATATCTGATCATCACTCTTGTGGGCTGCAAACATGATCCCAGCTGAGAAGATTTGCCCTCCTTTGTGAGTTCTCCCTGACAAAATATTTAACAGAGACTTGGATAAACCTGCCCCTTATCACATTTCTGTACATTTTAAAATTCAACATATCGAAGAAAACTACTGCAACTCTCAAGAAAAAGTGGCTTTATGTTAATTAGCATTCCAATATTTGAAGATTATTATATGTGGCACAAAAGTCTTTAAAAGTTTTATTTTTCCAGTTAAACTCAATGTACCCTCAGCCATAACAACTTTTTATTTATTTATTTTATTGATTTCAGAGAGGAAGGGAGAGGGAGAGAGAGATAGAAACATCAATGATGACAGGGAATCATTTCTCCACTACCTCCTGCACACCCCCTACTGGGGATTCAGCCCACAACCTGGGCATGTGCTCTGACCAGGAATCGAACCCGGGACCCTTCAGTGCACAGGCCGATGCTCTATCCACTGAGCCAAACCAGCCAAGGCAGATAGTGCTATTTCTTTGCACAGCATGTGCTTAGAGAGTACATGCATGAACTTAAAATCTTTCCATGCGATATTTACATGGTTTTCAACTAGGTATTTGCTACAATATCTCAACTCAAAGATTGTCACTATCTGAGAGCCCTGCTTCTTTATCGCAGGTGTTTCAATATCTCCTCAAAGAGAAATACTAGTAAATTGCTTAATGTCTGTCTAATCTGCTTGCTTCTTAACTTCCCAACACTTAGCATATACCTTTCCTTGCTTGGGGTTCTTCTAAGAATTGAATTCTAAGATTGAGTGTTCTTCTTCCTACCACATATAAAAACACTATACATAATTTTTTGCCATCTCCACAAGTTTAGAAGATCAAAGATAAATCAACATTTGGTATCAACTTCTTTCCGGAACCTATTTAATAGTTCTGTATATCATCTTCATCTCTGAGGTTTCAATGGGTATATAAATCCCTTTACCAACACATGCCACACGCTATCCTAGACATTGGAGTCATAAAAGGAAACAGATAGTTCAAGATCCATCCTGCATCAAGCTTATGTTTTCCCCAGACAAACACAAGCAGACAAGTAAGTAATATATTTCATTTAAGGATAAATTTTATGAGGAAAATGAAAAAAAGACTACAGAATAGGGAGTTATGTGGTAAAGAAGTTACTGTTTTAACGACTCCAAGGTTTTGCCTATTATAACTTGGGATGCAAATTGTGAGATGGAGGCAATCACATGTAGATATGGGTGGAGGGAGGGGAACAACCCAGGAAAAGGAAGAACATGCAAAGGCCATGAGACCAGAAGGTGCTGGGTATAGTTGTATTACAGAAAGATCAAAATGGGTGAAGCAGATTGGACAATAAAGAAAGTGGAACTAGGTAAAGCCTGAAAAACAGGCTGGGACCAATCCAAGCAGGGACTTCTATTTTATTTGTAGAAAAGTAATTCAGAGTTTAAAGGACTGCTGTGGGTTGAACTGTGCCAACCAAAAGATATGTTGAACTTCTAGCCTTAAGTACCAATATAAATGGCCTTACTTGGGAATAGGATCTTTCCAAGTTACCAAGTTAAGAAGAGGTCATACTGAATTAGAGTAGACTCTAAATCTGATTACTGGTGTCCTTATAAGGAGAGAGATACACTGATAGGGAGGAAGGCCATGGATGATGAAGGCAGCGATTGTAGTGATATATATACAAGCCAAGTAAAATAAAAAATTTCCAATAACCATAAGAAAACAGAAAGACTTAAGAAAGCATCAGAGATAGTGTGGCCCTGCCAATACCATGATTTTAGAATTCTATCATCCAAAACCGTGAGAGAATAAATTTCTGTTGTTTTAAGCCACTCAATTTGTGGTAATTTGTTGTTGCAGCCCTAGGAAACTAATACAGATACTAATAAGATTATATGCATTATTTAAAAGTTCACCTTGACTACTATTTGAAGAATGGACTATGATGGAGCAAAAATAGAAAAAGGGGTACTAATTAGGTTGGGGGCTAATGCAGTAGTTCAGACAAGAATTGATATTGCCTTAGACTAGAGTTGTAACAAAGGTACTGATGGGAAATCATCAGACTTGTTGTACAACTTAGAAATAAGAGCAATAGGAGTTACTAATGTATTGGGTGTGGTTGGTAAGTAAACATGAAATCAAAGGCCACTTCTAGGCTTGTTCAGAGAATAAGATGTATTGCTCTACTAGTATCTAAGACAGGAAAGAGCAGGAGAATGGAAAGTTTGAGAAGTTGTTAGGAGGATGTTATCCTTTTTGGATACTTTAAGTATCCTATTTATGCCTATAAAATATACAAATTACTTTGATACGTTAGTGTAGTAGCTTCTAATGCAGCGGTTCTCAACCTGTGGGTCGAGACCCCTTTGGCAGTTGAACGACCCTTTCACAGGGGTCGCCTAAGACCATCCTACATATCAGATATTTACATTATGATTCATAACAGCAGCAACATTACAGTTATGAAGTAGCAACGAAAATAATTTTATGGTTGGGTCACAACATGAGGAACTGTATTTAAAGGGCCAGAAGGTTGAGAACCACTGCTCTAATGACCTCTGCCCCTTGCTATTCATGACCTCATGTAACCCCTTTCTTTGGAGTGCATGTTGGACCTAATGACTCATTAATAAGGCAAAAAGTAATGGGATGTCACTTCTGAGATTAAGTTACAAAACCTGATTGATGATTTGCTGGCCTTCTCTTACTACTTGCTTTGATAAAGCCAGTTGCCATGCTGTGAGCTGCCCTATGCAAAAGCCTGTGTGGTAAGAAATTGAGGGTGGCCTCTGGCCAACAGTAACAGAAAAACTTGGTCCACCAACATTTAAGAAACTGAATCCTGCCCTAGCCGGTTTGGCTCAGTGGATAGAGTGTTGGCCTGGGGACTAAAGGGTCCCGGGTTCAACTCCAGTCAAGGCCACATACACAGGTTGCGGGCTTGATCCCCAATAGGGGGCATGCAGGAGGCAGCCAATCAATGATTCTCATCATTGATGTTTCTATCTCCCTCTCCCTTCCTCTCTGAAATCAATAAAAGTATATTTTGAGAAAACTGAATCTTGCCAACAACCATTGAGTGAGCTTGGAAGCAGATGCTGCCCCAATCACACCTTGAAATGACTGATGCCCTGGCTAACACCTTGACCAAAACCTGTGAGAGACCTTCAGCCAAAGACCCAGCTAAGCCATGTCCAGATTCCCAACCCACAGAAACCATAAGATGATGTTTCATTTGAAGACACTAAGTTTTAAGTAATTTTTATATAGCAATATATAAACAAAAACAGATGGGAAGAATGTGGGGGAAATTTGAGCTTCAGACATATTTGGGAGTCATCAACATATAGATTTTATCTCAAAGGAACTAGGTATGGTTGCCTCTGGAGAGGAGCTAGAAAAGAGAGCTCATGATTGAGGCCTTGAACTACAACTAAATGAGGCCAAACAGAAGAATAAAAGTCAGCAAAGCAAACTAGGAATTAATGAGGTAAGGGGGAAACCAAGAGAAACTATTTGAAAGTTATGGCAAACTGGGTCAAATTAAGCAAAGGGGACAGGTAAGATGAGAACTGAAAATTGACCCTTGGATTTGGTAATAGCTTTCATTTGTAACTTAGCGTAGCCATTTTCTCAGAAATAAAAACTTCATTGGATATGGCTAACGAGAGAATGGAAGGTAAGATAGCAAAGATTCTGAATATTGAAAACTGTTCGAGGAGTCTTTCTGTAAAGCCAATAGAGTCATAGCTCAAGGGAATGTTTTCCTTAAGATGTGTGAATAGAAGCTATATTTGTACGCTCATGGGAACATTCTATATTGAGAGATAAAGTGGTGATGTAGGAGAGCTAACAATCGAAGGAGCAGTCTTTGGGAGAGTATTTGAAAACATAAATGTTGGGGATGGCTTTATATAGTACCAGACAGAATTCACCTACTCAAAGTGGAGGGAGGAGTAGGCTGGCAAATTTAGTGATGAAATGTAAGCTTGCTCTAAATATATTTTTATTGATTTCAGAGAAGGAGGGAGAGGGGGAGAGAAAGAGAAACATCAAAGATAAGAGAGAATCATTGATCGGCTGCCTTCCGCACACACCTCACCAGGGATTGATCCAGCAACCTGGGCATGTGCCCTGACCAGGAATCAAACCTTGACCTCCTGGTTCGTAGGCTGACGCCCAACCACTGAGCCACTGTGGCCTGGCTGTATCACTATTTTAAAAAAGAAATTAAATAGGTGGAATTTTTAAGCTGAGTGTTTCATAGCTGAGTGTAAAGGTATGGAAAGAGAGTAGAAATTTTAAAAATAGAGGAGAATGGGCAAAATAATATCTCATAGCATAGTACAGTACATGTCCTAGAGAAGGAGAAGGACTGGATAGCACTGTTGCATGTCTACTGGGGCTATCTACACTAATAAAAGAGAAAAATGGTAATTGGCGTACGACGATACCCTTTTCATTGGCTAATCAGGGCTATATGCAAATTAACTGCCAACTAAGATTGGCAGTTAACTGCCAACAAGATGGCGGTTAATTTGCATATGTAGGCACAATGGGAAGTGAAAAAAGAAGAAGGATGGAAGAACGTGATCAGAAACCCAGGTGGGAGGCAAGAGCCATGTGGCAGGATTGGAGAACCGGGGCCACCTTTGCCAGCCCCTCAGCCGGGGCTCACTATCAGAAAGCTGGGCCACAAGCAAGGCGGCACCCCAGGACCCAGGC
>NW_006292026.1:834089-836823 GCF_000327345.1 Myotis davidii | reverse complement strand
GCATGAATTTCATGCACCGGGCCCCTAGTATGATCATAAAGATTAAGTCAGGCCTGGCTGGCATGGTTCAGTGGTTGAATTTCGACCTATGAACCAGGAGGTGATGGTTTGATTCTTGGTCAGGGCACATGCCCAGGTTGTGGGCTCGATCCCCAATGCGGGGTGTGCAGGAGGCAGCTGATCAATGATTTTCTGTCATAATTGATGTTACTATATCTCCCTTCCTCTTTCACTCTCTCTGAAATCAATAAAAACATATAGTTGGGGGGGAAAAAAGATTAAATCAGAAAGGTAGTGTGATTTATTTCACCGATGCTCAACAATTTGGTTAAAGGCTGGAAGCAGTTAGATATTTGAATTTAACTCAGTTTGGAGATTTTTCAAAGTGAGTATAATAAGAATATAGAGAGACAGAGTTTTAAGAGTTTAGCAGGTTGTAATAATGTTGGACCATGAAACTGCACCAATAAGTTGTTGATGTATATGATTGATGTCCATAAAACAAACAAAAACAAAAAAAGTATTTTTTCTAATTGTTTAGACCTGCCAATATAATGTCATGCTAATTGAAAGTTAACTTGTTCAAGTAGTCCCAAAGAATGGTTTTGTGATAATGATTAAGAGGCAGACACATAATTTGACAGACTGAAAAGATCCAGTTCCCTTTAGCCGCCTGTGTTTTAACTCCCTGGATAATATAGCCAATGCTTGCACTTAAGAAAAATGCTTTCAGGCATGCTGGGGTCTAAATACTCTCATACTGCCTGCTTGGAAGCTAGTCTACTATTCTCTCTGTTAACTTCAATGCAAGCTATGAGTTTGACATTGCAATTTAACAGGATTTACAACTTGTTCTTGGAAAAACAGGCACAAATTTAAACTCCAGTAGGTATTATTGCAATCATGCTAGCAGAAAACCTAATTTTGAGAAACCTATGGACTTCATAGAACATAGATCAAAAAGTAGTTTCTCATCAAGATCATGCAGAGAGCCATGTCATCACCTATTTACTGGACAAAATATGTACCTGAAATACTGTATGGTGTGACATGATGAAAAACCACATAATATTCTCATCCCAAATAGCAGGATCTCACCGTCCCTGTTAAGGGTATTCTCAATAGCCTCCAACATCCCTATGTTTTCCATCTACCAATAATTAAATGTTTTGAGCCAAAAGGGTAGAAAGCTCTCTTAATCCATAGTTGTCAGTTTCATTAAAACAATTTTTTTCACCTAGTATTTAACTTTTATCTTCTTTTATTATAAAAGAACTTTTATAAAGTTCTTTATAAAAGCTAAACTACATTGCATAAGCAACAGTCAACACTTTTTTAAAAATGTGTTTTTATTGATTTTTACAGAGAGAGAGGAGGAGAGGGACAGAGAGCAACTCCCATAGGCTGCCTCTTGCTCGCCCCCTACTGGGAATATATAGAATAGAACCAGTGTCTTATTAGTTCCAGGTTGACTATCAACTGCTGAGCCACACCTCCCAGGTGATATTCAACACCTTAAGATGGAAGACAAATACCACATGATCTCACTTATTTGTGGAATCTAATGAACAAAATGAATTAACCAACAAAATAAGATCAGAAGCATGGAGGCATGGAACAAACTGACATACCTCGCTGTGGGGATTGGGGGGATGAGAAGAGATAAACCAAAGAACTTATATACTTATTAGAGGCCCAGTGCATGAAATCTGCACTGGTAGGGTCCCCAGGACTAGTCTTCCATCAGGGCCATCTTCTGCCCACTCGCCAGTCCCTAGTCTGGCCCCCCCGAAGAAACCCACCTCAGTTCCCTGTTCACCATCTGGTGATCTATTGGAGCCTGCGGGCTAGGGGAAGGGACAAAGAGGTCAGCCATTCCACCTGCTCGCGAGTCCCCAGTCCTGCCCCACTGACAACACCCACTCCGGTTCCCTTTCGCCATCTGGCGACCTATCGGAGTCTGCGGGCCGGGGTAATGGACCAGGAGGTTGGCCATTCCATCAGCTCACCAGTCCCCAGTCCCTCCCCACTGCTGACACCCACCCCGGTTCCCCATGGTTCCCCATTCTCCATCCGGTGATCGGAGGCTGCGGGCTGGGGGAAGGGACCGAAAGGTGGTCTATGCACCTCATAGGGACTGATTGATCAGCCATTCTGGTCGTTACACCTTATACTCGCTGGCCTTTTATTACAAAGGATATGCATAGCTCATGGACATGGGAAGTAGGGTAGTGAACATCTGGGAGGGATGAGTAGGGGCTGGGAGGAAAGAAGTAAAGTGGGGATGGAAGACATTTGTAATACAATCAATAATTTAAAAAAAAAAACAATCAGCTATGTTACTTCTAATCTGATCTAATAAAAGAGAAACATGTAAATTGACTGTACCTTCGCTATGCCCCAAGCCATGCCCACCACACAATCAGAGTGACTATATGCAAATTAACCCAACCAAGATGGTGGCTGGCAGCTACTGAGCTGGAGCAAGCAGGAGGCTTGGTTGCCCCGGCGATGGAAGAAGCCATGCGGTCCACCTGCCCTGGCTGGCTCATAAGCTACACTCTAAGCAACAATGTTTCAATTATAGAAGCTAAACAAACCCCAGATATCTGCTTTCAGCCAGCCAGCCTCAGAGCTGGAGCCGCAACAAAGTTTCAATTACAGAAGGTAAATAAATCCCAGAATAAAAGAAAAAAGAAAAAAAGGAGAGACTGGGAGCTTACGTTGCAGGCTT
>NW_006292026.1:813059-834063 GCF_000327345.1 Myotis davidii | reverse complement strand
CGTGCAAACAGCCATCAGTCCCTCACCCAGGCTGGCCACACCGTCGTGGGGTGAGGGTCCCCACTGGGGGCTTGGCAAGCCTGAAAACAGCCCTCAGCCCCTCACTCAGGCTGGGCAGAAATCCCAGAGGGACCCCTACCCTGATCTGGGACACCCTTCAGGGCAAACGAGCTGGCCCGCACCTGTGCTCCAGGCCTCTATCATCTACAATAAAAGGGTAATACACAAATTGACCCTAACAGCAGAAGGACTGGGAATGACTGGTCACTATGACATACACTGACCACCAGGGGGCAGACGCTCAATGCAGGAGATTCCTCCTGGTGGTCAGTGCGCTCTCAGAGCAGGGGGCTCTGCTCAGCCACAAGCCAGGCAGCCATCAGTCCCTCACCCAGGCTGGCCACACCGTCGTGGGGTGAGGGTCCCCACTGGGGGCTTGGCAAGCCTGAAAACAGCCCTCAGCCCCTCACTCAGGCTGGGCAGAAATCCCTGGAGGGTCCCTGCTGGGGGGCTTGGCCCGCCTGAAAATGGCCTTCAGCCCCACACCCAGGCTGGCCAGGCATGCCAGGCCCCACCCGTGCACCAGGCCTCTATTCTATATAATAAAAGGGTAATATGCAAATTGACCCTAACAGCAGAATGACTGGGATGACTGGTCACTGTGACCCACATTGACCACCTGGGGGTAGATGCTCAGTGCAGGAGCTGTCCCTTGGGGGTAAGTGCACTCCTACAGGGGGAGTTCTGCTTAGCCACAAGCCAGGTTGACGGCTGCCAGTACAGCATTGTTGGCAGGAGTCTCTCCCTCCTCCTCAGCAGCACTAAGGATGTCCGACTGCAGCTTAATCCTGCTCCCCGCTGGCAAGTGGGCATCCCCCGAGGGCTCCTGGGCTGCCAGAGGGATGTCTGACTGCCAGCTTAGGCCTAATCCCCCGGGGAGCGGGAGTAAGCCAGCAGATGGTTATCCCCCAAGGGTTCCCAGACTGCAAGAGGGCACAGGCCGGGCTGAGGGACCCCCCTGAGTGCACAAATTTTTGTGTACCGGGCCTCTAGTCTCTCTATATAAAAGGCTAATATGCAAAGTGTCCCCTTGGAAGTTCGACCAGGAGCCCGAGAATTTGATTGCTCGCTATGATATGTGCTGACTAACAGGGCGGCACAAAACAAAATAAGGCCCCAGGCTAAAGCCAGCAACCAGGGAAGGAAGGCCTTGGCTGGCAGCCGGAAGAAAGGCCCTGATTGGCCCTGATAACCAGCCAGGCCTAGGGACCCTACCCATGCACAAATTTCGTGAACTGGGCCTCTAGTTTTACACAAACACACACACACACACACACACGCACGCACGCACACACACACACACATATACATACACACACATACATACACAGTGGGCCTTGACTTACGAGTTTAATTCATTCCATGACGGAGCTCGTACCTCAAATTACTCGTATGTCAAATCAAAAAGTGAATGAGTGAGACATGTGATGCTGGGCTGATGTTGTGGCATTCACTGTGACGTTCGCTGCACCAACTAGCGGTGGGGTATCTGAAGCTGGCTCGTAACCCGAATTTCAGCTCACAACTCCCAGCAAAAAATCGGCCGAGAGACGGCTCGTATCTCGAAAATCTCGTTAGTCAGAACACGCATAAGTCAAGGCCCCACTGTATATATAAAATGCTCAATGGTATTATCTATCAACCTACACTGATTTATTTCAAAATGGTATACATATTAACTGTTGCTTTTAAGATCTTATTTATCTAATAGAAAAGCCTTTCAAAACATCAAGTCTGAATAGGAATGTTTAAAGGTGCCCTTGGAAGGCATTTTCCAAGATTATTCTACCAACAAAAGCCCCCTCTTGCTTCTTAAAGTCCGTCCATTAAAAAATGACAAGTTTGGGAGAATTCCAAACATTCTGTACTACGATATGCATGCTTTGTTCCATCCCATTCTTGTTTTTCAGGCCACTTCACTTAAAAATGTAATTCATGGTGACTGACACTCCCACTAAAATTGGTCTGCAACTAATATATTCTAGCAGCTACTATCATGCATCCCTTCTCTTCTATTTGCTCACTTGGACTTTCTCCCCTAAAGACATCGCTTGTTAGAAATACGCTGGGTTGACTCTTTTCCTGCCAAAAGCTGCAGATTCTAATTAAATAACTCACAGAAAAGCAGTCATAACAAAAAGCTAAATTACAAGGCCTTGGGAATACAGTTTTTTCCAAGTGGGGAAGGACAGTGGGGATGGTATAAACTTCTGCCGGCCTTTAGGAAGAAACAGAGGCTCATAATGAAAAGCCCACCGCCCTTTGTGTCCTAATCCTGGGCTTGAATCCCAGCTACATTACTTCAGGGAAAATAAGTTCATATCCTCCAGCTGATTTTCTTTACAAGAATAGGCAACATAATAACAGCCTTGCCTATCTCAGAACACTCCGCAATGTAAAATATTGCCCTTATTTCCTCTGTGTCTATCATGCATTCTATGTGTGGCATATTAACACTGGAAAAGTGACTGAAAATGCTATTTTATATATGCATCATTTCTCTGAATACTTACATTGATCCCACTCATACCAACCATTTTCAACAGACATAAGATGGTACCCTCATTTATCATCATATTGTAAATGAGGAAACTGAGGTCAAATAAAGTATAATCCCATGGCTTCTAAAAATAAGCAGATACACAAGATTGCTTTAACATCAAATTACTGCGTAACTCTTTGGCCTTCATAGATCAATAGCTCTGCTTCCCACCTAAATATTTGTAGTTGGAGGTTTTTAAAAACTGGAGCCACATTGTCTTAAATCACTATATAATGAAGCATCATTATTTTTTAGAGCTAGAAAACATTACCTGAATTATCTTGCATATGATCATACATATAGCAAGAATGTATTTAAAACCCATTGTAAATGTTGAAAGGATATCACCTTAAGTCCAGAAAAAAGATTACCCTTCAGTAACAACTTTGTCTGGAATGACAACATGTTTTTCCAAAAGTTCAATCACAGCTCTATTATTTCAATAAAACAAATTGATTAACCACCAGAGGCTGATGAGGCAGGAGCTTGAGGGCCCTTAAATTATACAGGCCTTTTTTAAAGCCCTGTAGAGTAAGTTTCCCCACTTAGCATCATTAATAGGTTCTTGGAATTACAGTGAAACAACATATAACAAAATCAATTTTACCATAGGCTAATTGATATAAAGAAAAGTTAAGATCCTATGGCATCTCATCAATGTTATAACAAAACAATGTTAAATGAAACATTATTTGAGGACCTGCTGTACTTTTGCATCTTTTTTGTTTTAATTTTGCAACCTTTTTTTTCTTATAGGGTGAGGCCAAAATTGTATAAGCTTCATGGCCCACCAACAGTACATTCTCCCCAGCTCACCAGATGTACATAAATTACTATCATACTCCTATCAGGTTGACTAAACATTTGCACTTTTCTAGGGACCCAAAAATCATTGAAAATATCCTATATAATAAAAGCCTATTATGCAAAACGTTCCCTTGATCAGGAGTTCGACTGGGAGTTCAACCAGGAGCTCGACTGCTTGCTATGACGTGAGCTGACCACCAGGGGGAAGTGCGGAACATGACGGACGTCAGCAATGCAGCACTGGCAATAGGCAGCAACGGATGCACTGCTGGCTCCAATGAGAGTGGGACTACAGTGGGATGGTGGAGCAGGTGAGTGGGTTGCGTCAGCCAAGGTGGGTGTGAGCAGGGCTCCCAGGCACTGAGGGACCTGGGTGGGGGCCGATGACTCAGGCAGAGGAGGATGCACAGGGGACTGGGGGCCCAGGTGCTGCCCAGGGCCCAGAGGTCAGCTGGAACCTGCCTTTCTACACCAGATGCTCACGCTTTGATTGCTGGCCAGGCCTAGGGACCGTACCCCTACATGAATTTCATGCACCGGACCTCTAGTAATAAGATAAGCTCTGATTCACTATTTGCAGAGGACAGTGCTTCAGAATTTGGAAAAGGATTGTTAATGTATGAAATAATGGAAGAGCAATGACTTGGCAGTTAAGATACCTATATTCAAGACCAAAGTGTGCTACACCAGCCACCAACATATCCACTTAACTTCTCTAAGCTTTAGTATCCTTATCTTTGTGATGAAAGAATGGATAAAGTTATCGCTACAATTTCTTGGAACATTTAAAATTATATAATATAGTAATATTCTTCAAAGTCATATCATTTTTTATTCAATCTCACATTGCAACAAACAGATGTCATGAAAGTAAGGAATTCTCTCTTCTTAAATGCGGGCCTATACTGGGAAGTGTCCTCCCAGAATGATAACTTTGGCCTGTCTGCTTCATCAACTTGAAACACAGGACACACTTACTGTGTCACGTTACACTTCATCAAATGGTCAAATATTATTTCTATGTATTACTTTACTTATGGGGTTAAGTGAGCAATGTTTCCTTACTTGCCCTCATGATAGTGATATTTGAAATATACAAGTATCATTAAATAATACATCTTGAATAGATATTACTATTATGGTTGTTAATTTCATCCCTTCTATATGCACACGTCATTCCTCCATTGAGAGACAGAGTCTGTTTCTCCACTCCTCTAGCATCTGGGCTGCCCTTGTGGCTCATGTAATCTTCAATTCAGATCCTATACTGTCATTTATTTTTACATCAGGTGTAAAGGAATAGGTCTCTGCGGTATTTCCCTTCACAATCAATGATCTGATTTAAACATTGCAGCGTTTTTTTCTATGAGACTGGATTCTTTTTCATTTTTGATTTTTTTAAATATTTCTTATGGTTAACATCTTAGTTTCAGGTATACAACAAACAAATAAATATACAAACTTTACACTCAAAACAAATCTGTGATTGACTGCCATATATAACAGAGAGCCAATTCAATAGATTACAAAAACTTTATCTTAAAAGCAATGTTACATTGAAAAGGAATTTCGATGAATTGATTATTTGACATACAGGCTGCTGTCATGCAATTCCTAATCACAGTATAAAATTGATATTGGCACTCTGAAATTGAAGGAAATATAGAAACAAAACAAAGACCACCTGTTTCTCATATAATTTCTTACAAACACCATTTCACTCTATACATACACTGACATTAAATGAGAACAAAGGGAGCTTCCTTCACATAGCTCTTGGAATTTTTCATAGGTTTTATGACTGGGAAGTGCCGACAAGAGCACACAGTATCAATTCTGTGTCAAAACTGTGCTTAGAAAGAGAGCCAATTTTAAAATAACTACTATCCAAGTAGCAGATGTATTTGTAGATCAACATATTGACTTTTGTATAACACAAAATAAAGATCAAAGTGCATAAAATCAATGTAGTCAAGATGATAGAAATAAGAATTTTGTAAAACGAGACCTGCAGTTAGAACTCCAACTATATCGAGTTGTATTTTCATGAACATCAAATATGGTAAATAAAAATCTATTATCACATGTTTATTATTCATGGACTATTTAGGACACTCAAGAAATTAAAGCCTATGTATTTTTAAGTACAGAAAAGACTGCAGAGGAATTTATTCAACATTATGATCTTTTATGTAACAGATATATTCTAAGTATGCATATTTGCATGATCCTAGCACTGAGCAATGCTCTTTAGCTACTTCAAGGTTAGTTATATGGACGTCCAAAAGAGCAAGAATTGACCTATGATCAGTGATTATTTTTTTCACATTTTTCATTGTATTTTAGATAACTTCAGAGTTGTAAGGAATTTTATAGGTCACTGCATAAAACCTATGCTTAGGTCCTGAATATATGTACACATATGCATGTGCAAGTAGGTGTGCACACACACACACACACACCGTATGTTCACACAAGATTCAGATTTTAAACACACACACACACACACACACACACACCAGTTCTGAGTTCCTTCTATTGTACCCACATCCTCTGGAAATTCAACTGAGAAGATACCCAAAAGTTCATAGAATTATTCAATTATTCATGTATTTTTTCATATAGCCATATCAGGTGTCATTGCAAGTAAATGTTAAATTGGACCATTGATAACAATAAATTTATGGGCTAGAGGAAATGCTATATCACTTATTACATGCTCAACATCAATGATGTTATACTAAAGTCAAGAATGGGGCATTTGTGCCCTGCCTGGTGTGGCTCAGTTGGTTGACCATCATCCAGATGCACCAAAAGGTCACTGGTTCAATTCTAGGTCAGGGCACACACCCAGGTTGTGCATTCGATCCCCAGTATCACATCAATGTCTCTATCTCCCTCCCTCTCCTTTTCTCTCTCTCTAAAACCAATAAAAACATTAAAAAAAAGAATGGGGCATTTAAACCTACTTAACCTAAGATAAATTGATTGTAAAAGAAGTCTTAGTGATTGCAGAACTAATTTCTGATTTGAGTTCTAGTTTTCTAGCAATTACTAGTATTTGGGTCACAGAGACATGCAAGTCCAGATTCTTGAACTCCATCTCTCTCCAAACACCTTTTTTCCCCTAAGATTCTGTTTAGTGAATTTAGTCTCTCTAGAAACCATAGCATTCTGTAGCTTTTATTTGTAAAAAAGGTAAATAGGATATGTTTTTCCTTGCCCCATCAGAGGGACAATTTGGGAAAGAATCACAAAAGGTCAGATATCATTAAAAATTTTCATTAGGAAGAAAGAAACTCCGGGCATGCATTTTTCTATTGGATACAAACAGGGTACATTATGGTGGCGAGATCTTTCTGTCCAAAGAAATATGAAAAAACTTCCTCAGATGGGTGTTTTGCCTTCTCACCAACTTGTAGTTTTCTTAACAGTTTCAAACACTTTTATTTCAATTTTCCTGTGGTATGCCAAGGAGGAAAATTAGAAAAAAGAGAAATTAATAAATTTGCCCATATGCTTTTCAAATTGTATTCTATGTGACCCTGAATCTCTAAAAAAAAAATCTAGCTACTGTTCCCCATGGTAATATTCAATATGATGTCAGAGCTTATATGAAATTAGCAATACTTTAGCACTTTAAGTCTGTGTAATAATATTAATTTTAAATATTAAAATTATATCTTCATCTTAGGAAAGTACATATTATCTGAAGAGCAAAGAAAAATAACAGAAAGTGGTACCAATTAAGTACTGTTACCATTAGCTATTTTTCCCATTTACTTTTTTATTTCATTGATGATATTGTTTTCTTCCATAACTTGAATGATTGCATCAATTTATTTAAAATTTTCTTCATAATGGTTACCAAATCATCAATATTTGATCAATCATATACAATTTATATATTTTCAATTACTTTAATTGTAAAAAACATTGGTAAGCTATGTTTTAGAGCAGAGGCCAGCAAATGAGAGCCCACAGGACAAATGTAGTCCACTGCCTTTTTTATAAGGACCACAAGCTAAAAATGGTTTTTCCATTTTTAAAAGTGCCCATCAGTACATGAGTGGATAAAAATGTTGTGGTTCATTAACACCATGGAATACTATGCAGCAGTAAAAAAGAAGAAACTCTTACCCTCTGAGACAGCATGGAGGGACCTGGAGAATATTATGCTGAGCACAATAAACCAGTCAAAGAAAAACAAGCATCACATGATCTCACTCATACTTATAGAGAACAAAATAAACTGATAAAAACAATAGATCCAGAAAAATAGATGCATGGAACAGACTCAGAGGGAAGGTGGGGGTAGGGGAAGTGGGAAGAGATTAACCAAATAACTTATATGCATATATGCATAACCCATGGACACAGACAATAATGTTGTGAAGACCTGGGCCGGGGGCGGGTCTAGGCGAGAAGGGGTCAATGGAGAAGAGAAGGGGACATCTATAATACGTTCAACAATAAAGATAAATATTTTAAAAAGATAAATTTTAAAAAAGGAGACATGTAATACTCTAATACTTTAAGCAATAAAACAAAATTGTAAAAGATAAATTTTAGTAAAGCATTCTTAAAATAAAGCATCACTATTCAAATGCAAAAAAAATAAAATCTTTGGAGTTTCCTTTTTCTTTATGGATGTAAGATAGGACCCAGTGGTTACTGAACTATGGATTCAGTATATCTGGGTTTGAATCCACTATCAATTAGTGTCTTCTGCCAAAGTCTACTAAGTCCATTTGTGAAATTCATATAACAATAGAACCTACCTCATAGGGTTGTTATGAAGATTGAATGAGTTAACGCAAGTATACTTTCTGGCACTTGGTAAACACTCAGTATGTGTTAGCTATTACTAGCATTTATTGCTTTCTAAGGAGTCATAAAATGTCTTCCTCACATTGAGTCACTCATACAACTTCCCCATATTAGCTAAGCAAGATAACTCACTTGTTTTTACCGGAGTTGATATATTTTTCCTTCACTAAATGCTTTGTTCTTCTACCTATATTCACCTCTTAACATATGATCAATCTAACAACTGTGTAGCTCTATTTCTCAGGGAGTAGGTCCTAACCCATCATCATATTCTCCTACCATAATGAGAGAATGGACTTCACTTGTTGGAAAGATGATTGTGTATGGAGCTTGGGAGAAGAGATGAAAAGGTGAACTAGAGTAAAGGAAGAAAATTTTTTTCTTTGTTCTAAAATAAAAACTTTGTCATTTGTGTCATTTTATTTATTTCAGCTTTATTGAACTATGTGCTTTGTTTAAAAAATATATTTAAAGGGGTATATTGAAAATTATGCTTTACTTCATTTTTTATTTTTCAATTACCATTTTCATTCAAAATTATTTTGTATTGTTTCAGGTGTGTAGCATTGTGAGTAGACAATCATATACTTCACAAATGATCCCACTGATATTTCCATTACTCACCTGTAGCATGACTTATTTTAAACGTGACTTAGTGCTTACCTTTACTACTTTAGTATTATAAAGTATCAAATAAAATGAATTATTCATTAGGTAATTTTAGTTAATTAAATATTCTACTGAAGCAAGTCCACTTTACCTCCAAAAATAATTACCTTATTAGAGTCATCTACAAAGGAAAAGGACACCCAAGGGTTTTATTAGAGATGCTAAGATCATACTATTGGTCCTACACAAAACTTTAGAAAAGGGCAAACTAACCTTACAATCTAGAGACAGTGGCTACTAAATGCTACTTTAGAGTGAACAAATTTATGCAAAGATTTCCATAATGTAATAGTGGAATCAAATTTGACTTTGGAAATTAAATTATGTAAAAATGTCCAGCATACTAGAAGTATCTGGATGGACCTGAGCTAAGGTAGGGTAGGTTAATATGATACATTACAGAACAGATTTTTATCTAAAATTTTAAAATCACTCTAGCATAATACCATAAGATGCTAGAGTATTTATGAGGATCTGATCCCTTGAAACATAAATCAGCTTTGTTGATATCATGGTTCTAGGCTTCAAGGTGAGAAGAGAGTAGCACTTTTATTTTCCATTTAATTAGGAAAGTTGAAATTTAATAGCATTCTCACTGCTATCTGTTTATATAAAGAGGTAATATGCTAACTGGTCCTAACAATGTCCCAGTCACGACCCTTCAACAGGTTGCATGCACACAGGAGCTGGTGGGCGAGGACGGGGGCGGGGACTTGCACCACCTGGACATGAGGCTGCCTCGGGTGCCCCCCGAGCAGAGGTATGCGCAGGCCCACCACACTGCCCGGCCTGGAGGGGGGCATCAGGACAGGCCGCAGTGGCCCCCCAGAGGAGGCGCACACAGGACTGCCGCACCACCCAGCACGAAGAGGGGCATCAGGACAGGCCGTGGCGGCACCCCCCTAGCAGAGGCGTGCACAGGCCCATGGCGCCACCTGGCCTGGAGGGGGCCATCAGTACAGGGGAGGCGCCTTGGCAGAGAGCTCTCAGCACTCCTGTGCCGGGGTCTGAAGGCGCAGAGAGTAAGGGAGAGCAGATTGGCAGTTAGGGGGTTTAGGCCAGGAGGGGAGAGAAGATAGGCAGTTAGGGGGAATCAGGCCAGGAAAGGAGAGTAGTTAGGGGGATCAGGCAGGCAGGCAGGCAAGTGAGCGATTAGGAGCCAGTGGTTCTGGATTGCAAGAGGGATCTCAGAATGAAGAGGGTGCAGGCCAGGCTGAGGGACACCCCCCCCCATGCACAAATTTCATGCACCGGGCTTCTAGTAAATTCATAAAAAGGAAATGTGACTGGCAACCCTTGTATTTGTTAATTTCATTAACTAGTTTTTTTTTCTTTCCATTAAGTAGATTTTTTTCAATCCTACTTTAAAGAGCTTCAACTCAGAATAAAAAAGGATGGGTTTTTAAGCCAGTCAGGAAAAGATAAATATCACATGATCTCACTCATTTGTGGAATATAATGAACAACATAAACTGATGAACAAAAACAGACCCAGAGACAGAGAAGCATCGATCAGACCATCAAGCCTCAGAGGGAAGGTAGGGGAGGGTGGGGGTAAGGTGGAGAGATCAACCAAAGGACTTATATGTTAGCATATAGGCCTAACCAATGGACACAGACAAAAGGGGGGTGAGGGAATGAGTGGGGGGGATGGGGGGTAATGTGGGGATAAGGACACATATGTAATAACTTAATCAATAAAAAAAGGATGGAGTGGAATGTGCTTTTACATACTCTGTAGTGGGAATATAAATTGGTATAAATTATCTATTATTAAGAAATATAGCAGAGTTGCATCTTATAGAATAGGCTTTAAAGTTGGTTTGGAAGGTAAAGAGCAACCATATTCAAAATTATCTTGGAGAAAGCACTTAAATTATAAAAAATATAGTATGCAGATTTGGTAAGTATAAGTCAGCCAGGTTTTCCTCTAGTGTTGAACACATTGCTGCTTCTTTTTGTGATATACTAGATGAAGTGTTTGGCATGTATGTGGGATCCATGTTGTACAAAAAAAACCCACCTAACTTTAATCACCACAATAAAACTCAGCTAGATACAATCTAATATTATGAGAAGCATGTCAACAATGAGGAATGAGACAACTCAGACTAGTAAGTCCTGGCTCAAGCTGCTCTTTCAAGAGTAAGTTCATTGACTTTTAGATGAGTACAAACCAGCTATCAAACTAGGTTTTACTCCTCTCACTCTTATCTCTTGCTCACTGTCTTTCTCCACTATTGCTTTCTTGAATTCTCTTGTCTTTAATTATTCCTGATTAGACATAGTTGAATTTGTATAAGTGCATGAATGATGTAGTTCCAAACAGGTATTAAAATCCCCAAAGGCATACATGTGATTGTACAATATAATTTCAATTCTAGTAAATTATCCTGAAAAATAAAACCAATAAAAATTCCAACAAAGCTTCATGCACAAGGACTGTCATCATAACATTAATTATAAGATGAAATGTTAGAAAAACCTAAATGTCCATCAAAGTAGAAAAGGGAAAATGAATTATGGGATATTCTTACTGTGACAATCATTGTTTTTTGCCCAAAGATATCTTTCCACCTTCTTCCTATCATAATAGACCTTATAGCTCAATTGAAGCAATCTGAGCTATTTACTATATATCTCTGGCCATATAATTAGTCCAGGAATAAGCAAGTGACCCAAATGTCCAACAGAGGTCTACCCTGCAATTCCTCTAATTAGAGTTAGAAGAGAAGGTCTTGTCTTCCCTTAATATGGAGGCACGAGGATGCTGAACTGGACTTATTTGTGTCTAGGTTCCCTGCTAAATCAGAAAAAAACCTGTCTAAAAATTTGGTATGAAAAGTTAAATCCAAAAATGGTGACCATTGAAGTGTTGCAGTCCCTCTTTTCTGTAACTCCTAAGGTTTCTTCCATAATGTATTTCCTCTGCTTTGGTTACCTGAATCATACTATACTCTATATTTTTGAAATCTAGTTCAAGTTGAGTTTCAGAAACCTTCAACCAGAAATCTGATTGATATACTAGTATTCTGTAGAATCAAAACACATTTTGAAGACTAATTCTGAGGCAAAACACTCACAAAATAATGCAAAACAAAGAAAAATGTAGATAGGATGCAAAGCATGTGATGTGCATGTGTACGTGTGTGTGGATGTGTTTGAAAGAGACTCTACCAGGTTTAAACAGTGTTTTTTCTTCTTTGCATTAATTGTCTTCTGAATGTTATTTGGCACTTCGTATTTCTTTTTGTCTTTTTCTTTGTGGTTGCATAGTTAAGAGATTCCCTATTTATACCCTTTTATTTCTATTCTGATTTGTTTTTCATACTGATTTGTAAAAGTTCATAATATATTAAAGATATTAAATATTTGTCAATTTTCACTGTAATAATATTTCCACTTAGACATTTTGTTTTATATTAAATTTTTTTCCTATCATGTTTTTATGATGTCTTCTATCTTTACAATATTCTTTTTTACTGATAAATCAGCAATCGATAACCAAATATTTCTACTAGATTATGTTATATTTTAACTCTTTACATTTTAATTTATGTATAATTCACTATGATAGATGTTAGTCATAACAGTTACTATTTTAAGTGTTACAATGTGTTAATCATGCTAAGCTATTTACATATATTTTTCATTTATTCTGATATCTGATTAAGAGTTCCTATCATTATTAGAATCATTTTATGGATGAGGAAATTGAGGCTTAGAGATGTAATGTGATGACTTGCTTGTAAGGGGCAAAGCCAGGATTCAGACCCAGGTATTATTGATTCCCACAACTACACTGTCTAGGCTATAATCCAACTATGTTTTTTATATTCACAAAATTGCCATTTTAAATTATGAATGTTGACCTATAGATTTTCTGAACATACTGAAGTATACTTAAAAAAGAGGCTTTATTTTTATGCATTT
This sequence comes from Myotis davidii, assembly GCF_000327345.1. Classification (NCBI taxonomy): domain Eukaryota; kingdom Metazoa; phylum Chordata; class Mammalia; order Chiroptera; family Vespertilionidae; genus Myotis; species Myotis davidii. The sequence goes on along the minus strand of NW_006292026.1, from coordinate 821,222 downwards.
TATTGTACTTTATTTATAAGAATTATTCTTGTAGAGCTAAACTGAAATGTCCTACATTACTGTTTTTCAGAATCATTCATATGCACTCATAAAGGGTTGGTGCCACCTGGGTCTGGAGAAAGCTTAGGCACTTTGGCACTCACCAACCTAAAATAAAGTTTGTTCTTTATTGGATAGTATAATGTTCTATAGCTGAGACTTTTGGTTGATTGATCTGCCAATTTTCAACAACCTGGCCTCCTATTCAGTGTTCTGCGATTATTGAAGAGTTGTATGATCCAGTAAAAACCAAGGACAGTTGGAGTTATATAATAGATATAAGAGTTTACATGCCAGTAATTATGTCAGTTTCCAATTATTAATCATTCTGACTTATAAATATTTGGTTAGACTAATATTCATACATAAACACAGCAGCGTGTGTGTTTTTTTAGTTTTTCACTAAATAATAATGAGAATCATACTGTCATTAGCCACAACTACAAAGAAAAATACAATAGAAACACAAAGGGCCAAATAGCATTCAAAAGAGGATTAATGTAAGAGAAAAGTATCTGTAATCTTAACCCTTATTAATAACCACTATTTGAATTTTTGTGATGCTCGAAAAAATTTGAAGTTAGCTTTTCTTTTCTTCATTATGACTTCATAGTCCTCATTCTGTAAGTCCACAAATAGAGTAAGGTTTTAAAAAGCAAACCAGAAACTTTTCTCTTTAAAAGATGTTTTATCCATTTGAGTCCTACAATCATAGAAACTTTTAAATTCCTCATGAAAAGTTGAGTAAGGGGGCTAATTAACCAAGCATAAAATATGTAGAGGACATTTTATACTTTTTAAAATGGGAAAAAATAGCCCAGCTGACATGTTTCAGTGGTTGAGCTTCGATCTTTGAACCAGGAGGTCCTGGTTCAATTCCCGGTCAGGGCACATACCCAGGTTGCGGGCTCGATCCCCAGAGTGTGGGGCAAGCAGGAGGCAGCTGATCAATGGCTCTCTCTCATCATTGATGTTTCTATCTCTCTCCCCATCTCCTGTCCTCTCTGAAATCAATAAAAAATATATTTAAAAATAAGATAAATAAAATAAAAATGGGCAAAAATACTTGCTAGGTGCAAGACAGGACCTCATGAAGTCCCATGGTTGTACCACCTTCATGATGCTAAGATTCATCAGTGATTCAGGAGGTTTAAACCTGATCCCTCCATGTTCAAGCCACACATCAATCTTTAATTTTGATCATTTCATTACAAGCTGCAAAGCGGTGATATTCTCTCAGGCTTTCTGCATTAGTTGAAATTATTTTTCAAAAATAAGTTTCCCTTCTTTCCAATACAATAAGTCTAAAATTCAGTTGTTACAGAAAAGATAGGTCACTTGTGTGTTTCTTTCCCTTTGTCTCTTTTCAAAATAATGAGATGGGATCCTAGTAACCTCCAATGATAACTAACAAGGTATTTTTAGCATCTTATGAGCTGATGAGTTTTTAAATATTTGACGCATCCCAATTCATTGTAGTTGTTACTATTGATGATCAAACTTCCTCAACTTAAGCTCTGCCCTCATTTTTAATTGAAATAGAGATCACTGCATACAGAGCTCCTTCCTGCAGGAGATAATGAGGTGCTGATGAATCTATGTGATGCTTTAAAAAAAATTCTGCCTTGATGGATAAGGAGAATGTATATTTTTATACTTATGTGGTGTGAAAGGCCTTCCTTTTAAACCTAACCTCTCTGTTTCATAGAAAGAGGTCAGGTTAGAAAAAGCGGCATTTGGAAATCTGTATCTAAGGAGAGAAATAAAAAGATGTTTGGGGTGGGCTCTCTTAAAATGAGAAGTTCTCGTGAGGGCTTTAATTTACAGTAAACAGCAATATTTAATAAAATAAATTATGACAAATCACCAGGGGATGAAAGCAGTACATACTACAACAATCGTGAGCATCCTTCTTTTCCTGAGAACCTCTTTCTCTAAAACATGTGCTGGCTCATCAGCCTCCTATTCCTTACCTACAGGAGTTCCCCAACCTGTGCACTTTGAGAATGCTAGCCTCTCTCTAATAATTCTTGAAGAATTATATCCCTTTGACATCTTTCAAAAGCATTTCTATTGAGTTACCTGTAATATTTTATTCCATCTCTAATTTTACTTCCAATTCCCTGTCCCATCTTTCTATCACATAGATGAATTTTTTCCTAGAAGGTCACCTCTCTTTTCAAGTATTTTCTTTTTCTTTGTAATTTGTACTTTCTTTTTAACTTCTCCTAATGACACTATCATCATCCCAGTTATCTGAACTCAAACTTTGTGTCATTTTTATTTTCCTTATTCTTTTATAGTCAACGAACCACACATTTTGCAATTACCTTCCTCAGAGAAGCCCTTATACAAGCCAGATCTGTTCCATTATAAAGTTGTGGTCTTCCAATCCAGGTTCTCATGGTCCCATGCAATGACACCTGCAGTAGCCTGAGTCTTTTTCATCTTTAGTCTAACTATCTCACATTAATAAATAAGCTCCCTTAATTGTATCTTCCTGTTTATACTATATCAGTCATCCCAAAGAATCTAAGATGTAGTGGCATGCAATGATGAGAGAGAGCCATTGATCAGGCTTTTCAACAGTTTTACATGCTTTTCTTTTGTCTTCCCAACTAAACTGTAAAATTACTTTTCTACATGACAAAAAGAAAAACAAATAGGAAGTTGAGGGGGAGAGAGTGATAAAAAGATAAGAGGATACAAAGATTTATAAAAGGAAAAAAATGTGCTACATATATTCTTTCATTTGTTCTACTCAATGGCTCTACAAGATTGGTGCTAATACTAGTCCATTATGTATATAAGATGTAGAAGAGGGAAAAGAGGGCATAAATGGTGATGGGAGACTTGAGTTGGGGTGGTGAATACAATATAATTCTCAGATGATGTATTATAGCAGGGGTGGGGAATGTCCAGCCACAAGCCTTACAAGGCCTGCAAAATCATTTGGTCTGACCCCGCCAAGGTATTAAGGGTGAGTTCATTAAATGTTTGACCAAATATAGCAGGCTAATTTTTAATTTTGTAATTCTATATGGCCTGCGAATGATGTTATAAATATCCAAATGGCCCTTGGCAGAAAAGGTTCCCCACCCCTGTATTATAAAATTGTGCACCTGAGCCCTATATAATTTTATTAACTGATGTCACCCCAGTAAATTCAATTAAAAATGAGAAGCATAGACAGGTTGTGTTTAATGGTGAATAAAGAATAAACTATAAAGCAGCCTATGTGTGTTGAGTTTTCAGAACCAGTGAGAACCTCTGTGGTACCTTGAGGCAAACTAGAAATAGGAACCACTCTTCAAGACAATGGTGAGACCATCTTAATATATAAAAATTCAGTGATGTCTCCAAGGTGGAGGAACCTCTTCAAACTGAAGTACACCACCTGAATAGCCCTGAACATCAGCCCATTTTACACTCTATGACTATGCTGTCATTGCAAAGTCATGTCTGTCATTTGGGACTCCATTTCCAAACCTGTAAAAGAGGCACGGTAATTCCTACTCTAATTGCTTTACTCGGTTATTGCAAAGATAACATTGACCTGAACTGATGCGGAGTGCACACTGGAGAGAAATCAAGCTATGATAAAAACAAAACATTAAGAACATTTGGAACTGTAGGAATTAGAAAGTGCTGAGATGTCATTATATTTGTATTTTGTTGTTGTTTTGCATTGTTTTATGTAGTGATCAACTGATTATGAGTAAAGAGATAAAGGCTGTAAAAGCTGAGATATAGGAGTAAAAGGAAAAAGATAATGGAAAAGTAAAATAAATATTAAAAATGTTTATAGCAAATTTACCTGCAAATTTGTATATTGCATCCACTGCAAAATTAAAAAAAGAGAAAAAGAAATAACTTTGTTCATGGGAAGATATGATTATATAATAATATTAGTAATAGCCAAGATTTACTTAGCTATAGATGAACCAGGCATAATGTTAATTCTTTCATTTGTTCTACTCAATATTCTACAAGATAGATACTAATATTAGCCCATTGTGTAGATGAGCAAAATGATAAGCAGAGGCAGGATGTGAAAACAGATTGTCTAGCTCTAGAGGCCCCTCTTTAACAATACTAGATTGTAACCTAAAAGGATGTTTCACAGGGAAGGAGTGTTAGAATCTAGCAAGAAATAAAATTGAGCTCTGCTTATTAAGTCAATTGCAATGAATCCATGGTTCACAAATGCATTAATTCAAATGCTAGGAAGTATAAAGCTTGACGTAAGATCCATTTCAGCATGAAAACAACATTTTTTATAGACTGTACAATAAAAAGGGTCAAGTTTAGGAACAAAAGAGAGATGCTGTGATATTATTTTTTTAAAGGTGAATAAGTATGCGCCCCATCAGTAAAAGGTGGAAATAGTTGGAGAAGTGGGCTGCAGAACACACTTGGTAAGCAGATGACAAAGTGGGGAGAGTACTGACCATCTGCCAAGAGATTTTCATTAAGTTAGAGGAATATTATTACTACCACATGAAAAACAACTAAAGACTTGATACAGCTGTCATTTTTTAGGTCACTTAAGTGTAGAACGCAATGGAAATACATAGTTTCAGTCTGGAATACAGGGATACCACAGTGCCTCCTCATAAAAGAACCATGGGTAAAATTAAAAACTAGCCCTAGCCTGTTTGGTTCAGTAGATAGAGCGTTGGCCTGAGGACCAAAGGGTTCTGAGTTCGATTCTGGTCAAGGGCATGTATCTTGGTTGCAGGCTCCTCCCTGGCCTGAGCCCTGGTGGGGCTCGTGCAGGAGGCAACCAATCAATGTGTTTCTCTCTGCTTTTCCCTCCCTTTCACTCTCCCTAAAAAATCAATGAAAAAATATCCTTGGGTGAGGATTAATGAAAAAATAATTTAAAAATAAATAAAAAGGCCCTAACCGGTTTGGCTCAGTGGATTGAGCGTCGGCCTGTGGACTGCAGGGTCCCAGGCTCGATTCCGGTCAAGGGCATGTCCCTTGGTTGCGGGCACATCCCCAGTAGGGTGTGTGCAGGAGGCAGCTGGTTGAAGTTTCTCTCTCATCAATGTTTCTAACTCTCTATCCCTCTCTCTTCCTCTCTGTAAAAATCAATAAAATACATTTTAAAAAAATAAATAAAAAATAAAAATAAATAAAAAGTAAATGTTCAAGGACATATAATATTAAGATCATTCTTCACTGTGAACAAGCATGTTCCACTAAATTACTTGTTAAAACTTGTATAAAGCTTTGCTCATCACATATGGTTATTGTAGGTCTTTATTTGCTATTAATAATTGTTTTTAAGAAAACTATACATCTATTGAAAATATTCTCTAGTGAATTTTTGCATTACAGAAAATAGTTATATTCTGTCAGACTTTATCCCTTCTATTCTAATTCTGGCTTGAAAATATTTTTTAGAAATGTTGCTTATGACATAGGATATCAAAATTAAATCATTAGAGATGTACCACTCATGAAAAGATCCCATTTCCTTAAACAACCTATTGTATATCTACTGTCCATGCAATGCAGCTTTTCAACCCATTCTACCACTTGTAGAGACCTATTTCTCACTTGTAAAGAGTTTCATAAGTTTAGGCCCACTGGATAAAACAGAACTTCCTTTCATTTTGTCCTCAATGTAATTCTTTTAAGTCTCAAAGAGTGTTTCTTAGTTCTAGTATTCTGAATTTGGTGAATAAGAATGTATTGACCCTATCCATACAATTTTTTATTTTATAAACTCTGATCATATCTTCTCGTAGGCCCCATTTTTTAAAAAGAAGGTATTATTTTTTTAAGTTTGTCCTCGTATAGAAGTTTTGTTTTCTCCACCATGTTCAATCCACTTTATAATTTAGTAGATTATTCCCAACTCTAATTTTTCTTTTAGTTCAAGATGTAGAACTTCAATAGTTTTATGTAAGCAGTGTTTTCCAGATTATTTCTAAGATATTTCATGCCAAGAATTCTGTAACTCCACTATTATTAGTCTGCTCTACTTCAAAAGGTTTGAGTGTCTAAAGGCTCTGACTTAAAATCACTTCTCTTTGTTGTGTACCTTTTCTTCCTTGGTAATTTCAGTATTCCCACTGCTCTAAACATCATCTTTATGCTTATGACTCCCAAATTTATATTTTTAAAATAACTGCCCTTCCCAATTCCAATCTCATATAGCCAGCCAACTGCCTACTTAATGTCTACATGTAAAAGACTTAAATTTCTTAAACTTCGAATGTCTTTAGAAAAAAAAAAAACCCTTTTAGTTCCCCTCCTACAACCTGCTCTATCCCTGTCATTTTCCATATCAGTAAGTGGCACCATGAGCAAACAGGTAACTCAAGCTAAAAACCTAGGAACCATCCTTTTCTACCCTATGTATTTCAGACATTGCTATAGAATGGTAATCTCAACCATGTATACGTCATGACACATAAAGTAAACTAAGGAGGCTCCAAAAGGTTGGGGTTAACTAGTTCGGACTGCCTCAGTCCCACCCAGCCACCCTGAGATGATTAGAATCATGGTGCTCCATTAACCTGTTTGTTTCCACCAGTTGAGAAACTGTTGTAGGTTTCACATACAAAAGACATACTGAACTTACCTCTTTTCCCCCATCTTCATTGTAACCACTCTTAAAATCCCCCCAGTTCAAGTATTTCAGGAAGCTGATATTTATTGGGAACCCCAATTATCAGTGCTAAGTAGTTTCTTGATGTGCTTTGATGTTTTTCCTGGGGACATGTTTCTTAGAGCTATGATCCTTATTGTGAAACATCCAGATTCAATTTTCTGGCACTACTAGCAATACTGTGAGCTATCTAATTGACTTTAATAAGTCTCCTTTTGCTTAAACCAACCAGAATGATCTTCTAATACAAAGTTCTCAGCTGAGCAGTCATTTATGAAAAGAAGCCTCCTGACCTCCCAAACCAAAGTAAAAACTCCAGTAAATCTGTTCTAGTACCATGTTTTATTTCATCATAGGACTTGTCAGTACGTCATATTTTCTAATTTATTTATTATTTTGCTGTCTCTTGCCAACTAGCATCAGAAAATTAAGAATATTTCTATTGTTTTCACTAATTGATCTCCAGTGCTTAGAAAAATGTCCATGAATCCTTGTTAAATGAATTTATAGTAATCATTATTACCAGTTTGAGCACAGACACACAATGGGGCCATCTTTTGAGAACAATATCCAGTATCATAAGGATCCTTTTTCCATCTGCATAAGTATCAATGTAGTTTGATGGTTAAAAACATAGGCTCTCATGTGAATGTGCTTGGGTTCATATCCTACTTATACAATTTACTCCCTGTGTGAACTTGGGCAAGTTACCAAATATCTCTGAACCTTCGTTTCTGCATCTTATAGGACTGTCATACAGACTAAATGAGTTAAGCTAGGCCAAATTCTTAAGTGAGGACTAGAACAATAAACATGGTAGCATCTTCTTTTTTTAACCCCATAGCAAAGAGACCATTAACTGATATTGATTCACCCCTGTCTGTCATAAATATATGGGAACATATAAACTCATTTCACCTTTCAGTAAATTACAGAATAGATATGGATATGATATGTACTTTCAAAAGGAATCTGAAATGAATGAATAAATGAATGAATGATGTAAAGAAAAGAGAGAGATATAAATGAAAAGGATTTGAAATGGTTGATAATTTTAAAAAACAAAGAGGACATCTGTAATACTTTTGACAAGAAAGATAAATTAATTAAAAAATAAAAGGGTTGATAGCTCAAAGTAGTCAGAGTTGAAAGGAGTCAAGTATATTAAAAATATTAGGAAATATTTGGATTTGAAGAATTAATAACTATTCAGATCATTATACAGCAAGATATTGTAGTTGACTATGACAGCAACTAAACAGGTATAAGAAATTCAGAAAAGTAAATAAATAGGATGGAATAAAGGTTTCAGCAGGTAAATAATCTACACTAATAAAAGAGAAACATGGTAATTGGCGTACAACCGCTACCCTTCCCATTGGCTAATCCCCCTGTCACTCACAGAGTAGGGCCAAGATATGCAAATTAACTGGCAGCCAAGATGGCGGCCGGCAGCCAGGCAGCTGATGCGAACAGGGAGGCTTGCTTGCTTCAGTGAC
>NW_006292026.1:790705-812227 GCF_000327345.1 Myotis davidii | reverse complement strand
TCTCTCTCTCTCTCTGTCTCTCGCTCTCTTTGTCTCTGTCTCTCTCTCTCTGTCTCTCTCTCTCTTTGTCTCTCTCTCTCCCTCTCCCTTCCTCTCTAAAATCAATACATGCCACCCAGGAGCAGGCCTAAGCCAGCAGGTCGTTATCTCCTGAGGGGTCCCAGACTGCGAGAGGGCACAGGCCGGTCGGAAGGACCCCCCCCTTCCCCCAAGTGCACAAATTTTTGTGCACCGGGCCTCTAGTCAGTAATAAAAAAAGACTAGAAAACTTTTGAAGTTATCTGGAAATCACAAAGGGGTTTGTGTTTATATATGATCTCATCAATGATATGCCATTGAAAGTTGTAAAATGAGGCAGAAATAGGTGGTAGAGGTACAATTGCAACATTCCTCATACCCAGGCAACCCAACCCTATGAGACAGATACTATTATTCACTGATAAGTAATCTAAAGTGCAACAACTGAATCACTTGTTCCAGGTCTTACAACTAGTAAGAAATGGGGCTTAGCTTTATGTTGACATCTTTATGAGCATCATACACATATTTTCTGTAATATAATGAAAACAATGCTTTTAAAAAATCATGTTAAAGACTATGTGCTTAGTGATTTAAGAAACACGAATCTACAGTAATGAAGATTTATTACTATTGTAAGATTTAAAAATATGAAATAAGTACTTAAACTAGGGTAATACTCATGGGAACCAAGGTATGGTTGGAAGAGAACTAAATTAGAATAGAGAATCATACATTCTAGTTGTGAAAATATATGATCTTTAGGGTTTATTTGAGATTCAAGATTTGATTCCTTAGCTGAAAATGTAGGAGCAATATTTTGAAAGGTCCATCAAAAACAAGGAAGAAATCATACACAAAACAACTAGCATGCTCCATTAATAGTTACAACTTTCTCAGGAATAGTGCTTTATATTATTACATTTGCTTTATATAAATACCCTAAGGTAAAGAGATTGTTCTACCCATTTTATAGAAAAAGAAATTGAGGTTCCTAAAGATTGAGTAATGACAAATAAAATAATAGAATCCAGGTCTTCTCACACTGAAATGGTCTTTTAACTCATCAAGATGCTTCTGCCACTTAAATTGTACTACTGTTTATCATGTGGTGTTATAGAATCCAATGATTTTGCATCTACAGAAGTGAAATTATTTATCCAAACACATCCAATCTCCTTATGTTCCTATTGAACACTTATATGATTAACCTATTATTCTTTGCAGCAACAGCTATTTGTAATATGTACTCTATACTTCTTGGCAAAGAATATATAATATATCTCTTGTTCATCTCAAAAAAAAAGATTAAGACTGATTTCACCAACTAAATCTAGAACTTCCATTGTGTTTTCCACTACATACTGGAGACCATCTTATTTGACCACTTCAAAATAAAATCCGAGGGAAGAAATGTTTTCCAATGAAGACTACAGAAAATGAAATTAGGAAAGTACATTTTATCTTTCTATTCCTTGTATCAAATACACTGCCAATACAAACAAGTACTTAAAATCTGTTGAATTTGCTGAACAGGGGATCTACTGTCTCCTTATCCAAACAGAATATGCATTAAACAGTTTTATTTTGGTCCTACCTTTGGCTGTCATCTTGCCCAAAATTAGTTTTGAGAAGTCAATTATGGATTTCAGTGCACTTTACTGGTATTTTAATTGGCTTAGTCCAATAAATCTTAGTTTAACCATCATCTGCTAGTTGTTGGCTGCCTTTTTTCCACAAGCATAGTTTTCCATTTTGCAAAATCTTATTTCCAGATGATGTTCAAATGAGATGTTCTGCCAGTCTCTGTGTAGAGAATTGAAATGTGCCATTTATACTACCTAACCTAACTATTCACATATACCAATTTAATTTCAGTCTGAAAATTCTATTCACATACTCTAAAGAATATCCCCATTTTAGAAACAAAGAATATAAACCCCGTATTTAAGAAGGAAATGTAGGAATTCAAAATTATAAATCTGAATAATAGATTTATATTATACTACTATTATTACTAGAGGCCCAATGCACAAAATTCTACCCTGGGGGAGGGGGGTTCCTCAGCCTAACCAGCACCCTCTCCCAGTCTGGGACTCCTCGCTCCTTACCATCTGCCTGTTTGCTGCTCCTTACCGCTCCGCTCGATGCTCCTTAGCTTTACCACAGAGGCTCCCACCATTGCCACTGTGCTCTCCAGCCATGAGCCTGGCTTCTGGTTGAACAGCACTCCCCCTGTGGGAGAGCACTGACCACCAAGGGGCAACTCCTGAATTGAGCATCTTCCCCCTGGTGGTCAGTGCGCATCATAGCGACCAGTGGTTCTGGTCGTTCTGCCCTAACAGTTGCTTAGGTTTTTATTATATAGACTAGTGGCCTGGTGCATGAAATTTGTGCATGGGGCAGGGGTTCCCTCAGCCCAGCCTGCACCCTCTCCAATCGGGGACCCCTTGGGGGATGTCCGACTGGCAGCAATCAGACATCCCTCTCGCAATTTGGGATCACTGGCTCTTCACCGCTCACCTGCTTGCCTGCATGATCAGACATAACTGCCTCTGCCTGCCTGCCTGCCTGCCTGATCGCCCCTACCTGTCCCCACTTCCAACCTGATTTCTCCCACAGCTATTCTCCCCTGCCAGCGTGATCACCCCTAACTGTTCTCACCTGCCGGCCTGATCTTGCCCCCAACTGCCCTCACCTGCCAGCTTGATCACCCCTAGCTGCCTCTGCATCAGCCCCCACCAACATGGCTTTGTCCAGAAGGAAGTCAGACATCTGGAAGATGGCCAGTCGACCCAGTCTAATTAGCATATTACCTTTTTATTAGTATAGATATTTAACTGAAGAATAGAGTCAGTTTTAACTAACATGAAATTATGAAACAGCCACTTGGACCAAAAGTATTTGTTTATTCAAGAACTGTGTGGCAAAATTTCTTTCTTTGTGCTGATAGAAAAGCTAAAGGGTGCAGAATACTTATAAAGCAGAGCAAAACTGAAAGAACCTATTAAGTTGAGATGAAGATCTCAAGTAAGATTGGACATGGCTGTATTCTATTTTCTATCACAAATTACAGATCTTTATTTTGCTTTCTGACATTCAACAAATGGAATAAACAATCTTTTGGCAAATTGTTTTACCAAAGTCTATTTACATATCTAAAATAATTGCATAGACTTCAAGATTTATGAAACATCTATATATATAAAAGCTTAAGCAACCATTACGACCAGTCGACTGAACAACCAGTTGACCGAATAACCGGTGGATCAGTCACTATGACGTGCACTGACCACCAGGGGGCAGACGCTCAAGGAACTGCCCCATGATGATCAGTGTGCTCCCACAGCCAAACCCCTGTGGCCAGCCAACCTCCCACGGTCTCTCCCCCCAGCCAGCCAGTCCTGATCAGCCCCAATTGGCCCCCATAGGGACTAGGCAAGATGGCCCAAATCAGCCCCGATTGCCAGCCAGGCTGAGGGACCCCACCCGTGCATGAATTCATGCACCATGCCTTTAGTGTCTAGATAATTACTTGTAGGCACAAAATATGACTCCTTCCCAAAGAGATCTTTCTGAACCATTCTAGAAAATTGCAACAATTAAAAATCCTACCCAGATACTCCTTATCATTCTCCTCACTTCCGTTTTTTCTATCCATAATAGCACTTACCACCCACTAATCCACTACATACTTCACTTCTTTTTAAGTAAGATCCATGAGTTCAGGGGCTTTGTTTTATTTTCTGCCATATCCTCAAAAGAGTACCTGATAAACACTTAATGAAAATATTTGCTAAATAATTATAATGTAAGCATGAACCAGATTTCTGAAACTTAAGTTTTTGAGCCAGATTTTTATGTCTTATAGGACATTATTGATACCACAAATTAATTCGTGACGATATTCTAAGATTTTATTTTAAATTTTGGGCTATTTGGAAGTTACATAATTGAAAACATAATGTAAAAGAAATGATGTATGTGGAAATGATTTTCTGGCTGTAAAGTGCTCCTCATAACACTTTGTTTTCTTCTACTTTCTCAACTATCTGAATACATATATTTCTTTCCATTTTCTTTTATTTATCTTACTCTCTGCCCCTTTCCTTCCTTCTTTCCTTTCTATTTTGACTTTAAAAAACTTTCTTACACTTCCACTTGACTGTGAAATATATGAAGACTGGAACATGGTCTGACTCATTCAATTTGTATAACCAGTAACTAGTAGAATGCCTAGCAGGAGGCATTCGATGCATTTTTTAATTAGTTGTTTTGTAATGAAGGAGTTATACATCCAAGTTTCAACATTACATATTTGTTGGATCGTTAAGAACAGAAAAAAAAATACTCAAGAAGTAATCACACATTTTACCTAATAATCTCTATCTTAAAACAAAATGTTAAAGTTTAAAAAATATTGATATAACCCTTCCTGTAAATAACCTATTAAGTTCATGTAATATTACTCTTTAAATATTTTTTCTCTTAATATAGAGATGCTCTCTCATTAGAGAAATGAAATGACATCAGAAGCATTGAAGGCTCAGCGACCCCCTCCATATCCATATCTCTTCAGTTTCTCTAAACACCAGCTCTCTTTTGTTAAGTGTTTGATACAACTCCTTCATCATAGTCAAAGAAGTTAATGGGATTGAAGAATCCATGACACTTGGTAAAAGAAGAATTAAGAAATCCTCTGGTGGATATACAGCACAAAGTAGCATCAATGTAAAAACCATTCCTGAAGGGAAAAAAATAAAATTAAAATTTTCTCTGTAGTCTATGAAACAAAATATAACCTGACCTCAGCCAGTGTTTATATATCAATCTTTTTTTCTCTATTTTTTCTCCAGAGAATGTTTATGCTTCTGGGATACTGAACAATTATATAGGCTGGCTTAACAGTGATGGCCATTAGGTACATTGGGAGAAGTTAATGGTCTACCAATAGCACAGACCTTATTTGGCTTTGTAAGTTTGGGACACAAACTAAGCCATTTTAATATTTAGTGTGTATATGTTCCATACAATTTTAGGAAATGTACTGTGTAGATTAAAATATAAGTAGAAGTATCAGAAAGGAAGCAAACCTTTTCATGAACCTCCTCTATGACCATTTAATAAACAAGGATTATACACATTCCAATTGGCCATCACTTGTTTCCTGTTTTATTATTTGATTCAGCAAATACATGAATGCTTTCTTGTCATATAATGCCTTAAATTTCTTTTAGAAACATAAAAGGGCATATTATTGTATGGATAACCAATAGCTAATATTTGTAAAATCCCCACTAAAAAGTACTTGATATTCCACATTGTTTACCCAGAAGGAAGTAGACATGAAAGAGAAAATTTAAAGAAATAATTCTACAAAATTTCTTTCTGAGATAGTTTCCTATTATGTATTCTATTTTCTTTGTGATACTATTTATTTCAGTGTTTTTGTCTCTTAAAGCAATTTACTCCCAAAGATTCTAAGGAATCTCTCTGAAAAATACTAAGTAAAAATACTAAGACAAATAGATTGAAGCATGAAAACTTAACAGTGCTTTGCCAGAAAGCATGATAGATTATTTTACCCTTTAAGACTTAGAAAATTAGTTGAGGAGATAGAACTTATTCATATGAAACAATGGTACTTAATATAAAAGTGATGTCTAAATTGTTTAGAGAGAAAATAAATGCTACATCAGTTCTGAGAAACTGGAAATCACTGGCAAAAACAGAGAAAGAACACTTCATGGGTTACACAGAGCTTAAAGGACGGGCAATGTTCAATGAGATTAAAAGTAGACATTATAGATGAGGAGAGCAACACTGAATACTGTGCTCAGGAAATTTCATGTTCAGATATGCCTATTAAATTAGCAAGTGAAAGTAACAGACAATGCTAACTGTTATGGCATCTATGTATCTTCCATACTAGTAGTGTCTGCATTTATGGAATACCCTCTTCAACATACTATTTGTAGAAAAGAACAAAAACCAACAGAAACTATTCATTTTTTCACTCATTCATCCAACATATATTTATTGTGTGCCTACTACATGACAGATACCAATCTAACCAGTAAATGAAAAGTGTTCCTTTCCCTAATGGAGTTTACTTTCTACTGGGGGAAGACATAAAAATAACAGACATAATAAATAAGTAAATTGCATATGATGCAGAAATATATATTAAACTCTAAAGCAGAGTAAGGGAAATGAGAGTCTTAGAAGTGGGAATGGAGGGTTGAAGGGTTATAGTTTAAAGTAAGAGGATGCGCCACATTGAAAAGATGACATTTGAGCAGAGACCTGAAGGAGGTAAAGGAAATATAGGATTATATATGGGACAAATGTTTTAAGCAGAGGGAAAAGTAAGTGTAAAAGGTGGGGGCATGCCTAGAATGTTTTAGCAACAATGAGGAGGCACTATAGCTAAGGTAGCATGGATAATAAGGAAAGGATTAGAGACAACATAAAAAGAAATGAAGGCCAGTTCATATAAGGCCATGTAAGCCATTATAAAGGCTTTAGCTTTTACTCTGAGTAAATTGGAACCCACTTCAGGGTTTCCAGCAGAGCTTGAAAATCACTGACATGATTTTACTGACATTTGGCTTCCGCATTAAGAATAGATCCCGAATAGAACCAAGTAGACCAGGTATCACTCAATTAATCCAGGAGAGAAATGATAGTGATTTAGAGCGGAGTGGAAGCAGTTCAGGTAGTAAGAAGAGGTCACCATCTGGATCTATTGTAAAAGTGAAGACAGCAATGTGAAGACTGTTTGATGTGGAGCATGGAATAAGAAAGGAGTGAAGGATAACTCAAATGTATTTGCCCAGAGTAACTGGAAGGGTATGAGTAGAACCAGCTTTAAGGGAAATATCAGCTACTAAGACTTGGGACATTTTGAATGTCAAGTGTCTATTAGTCCCTCAAAGGAAAATACTGAGTAAGGAGCTAGATGCACAAGTCTAAATTTAGGAGAGGAGTTGGGAACAGAGATATCAACTAGTCAGTTGTCAGCAACAATACAGTATTTAAAACCAACCATAGTACTGGGGAAAATGACCAAGGAAGTGAGTTGAGAAGAAAACCAAGGAATGAGTCTGACTTCTTTCATCATTAAGAGATCTACAAGATGAGACAAAATGAGCAAAGACAACAAACAGAGATCAATGAGTTTGGAAGGAAACTCAAGAGAACATGGTTTCTGGAAGACAAATGAAGACAGTATATCAAAGAAGTAGGTGATCAACTATTGAGACAGGTAAAGGAAAAATAAAATTAGAAAACTGGATTGGATTTAGCAATGTGGAGGTCATTGTCAAGGGCAAGAACAGTTTAGGCTGAACTGGTAGTTCTGCAAACCAGATTGGGTTAGATTTAAGAGAGCCCAGCCAGCATGGCTCAGCAGTTGAGTGAGGACCTATGAACCAGGAGGTCCAGTTCAATTCCTTGTCAGGGCATATGCCCAGGTTGTGGGCCCGATCCCCAGTAGGGGGCGTGCAGGAGGCAGGAGGCAGAAAATCAATGATTCTTTTTCATTACTGATGTTTCGATCTCTCTCCCTCTCCCTTCCTCTTTGAAATTAATAAAAATAAATTTAAAAAAATATTTTTTAAAAAAGAAAATAGATTAATTCCTTAAGCCCCCAAAAGGTGTAATAGAGGCACAGTTGGACGGAGGTGAGACTAACCGGGGGTATGTGAAAATATTAAGATCATTATTAAGATTAGAATTAGATTTTTAGTACTATTATTAGGAGTATTGTTAGTATACAAAATATTCTTAGGAATGCTAATAGTGCCCTAGCCAGTTTGGCTCCGTGCATAGAGCGTCAATCTGCAAATTGAAGGATCCCGGGTTCCATTCCTGTCAAGGGCAAATGCCTGGGTTGTGGGCTCACTTCCCAGTACGGGGTGTGCAGGAGGCAACCAATCTATGATTCTCTCTCATCACTGATGTCTCTATCTCTCTCTCCCCTCTTCCTTCCTATCAATAAAAATATATTTTTAAAAAAAGAAAAAATAGTGTAATTAGAATAATAATTCTCTGACAATATGAGTAAATAAAAGAATTATTAACTTGGGCATCAATCTGAAACTAGGTAAGAATTTCAACAGAATGGTAGAGCGTCGCCCTATGAATCAGGAGGTCACCGTTGGATTCCTGTCAAGGGCAAATGCCTGGGTTGTGGGCTCACTTCCCAGTACGGGGTGTGCAGGAGGCAACCAATCTATGATTCTCTCTCATCACTGATGTCTCTATCTCTCTCTCCCCTCTTCCTTCCTCTCTGAAATCAATAAAAATAAAATTTTAAAAATTATGTTTTTTAAAAGAATGCTAATAGTTATAAATATTTAATAAGCAGTTTCTGTTTCTGTTATTGTCCTAAGCATGCATGTGGGCATGCATGTATATATGTATACGTGTGTGTATAATAAATTGTTACCACCACTTTATGCAATAGGCACTACTGTTAGCCCATTTTACTTGAGAAGAAAGTGAGACACTCATGCAGAGGACCAGTGTCCTCACACAGGTAGAAAATGGCAGAGCCAGGATTCAGTCCAACTAATTTGGCTCCAGAATCTGTGTGTTTCAAACTATACCATCCTGCTGCTGTGTTATGGAAAAATAATTAATACAAATGAGGTGTCAGAAAGGATACTTAAACTACTTAGGATGTCAAATTTATCCTAATTGCCTGAATTAAGTAAACAGGTGTTTATAAAACCCTTCCAATACACATTACACTTATCTATTAAAAAGCATCTAAGACATACTGCAAAGATGATCACACAATATCAAGGATTAACCTGAGCCTCTTTATATATTAACTAGAGGCCCAATGCACAAAATTCGTAAAAGAGTAGGCCTTCCTCCCCCTGGCTGCTGGCACCTGCTTCTCTCTGGCACCGGGACCCGGGCCTCCCTCCAGCCACCGCAGGTACCTGGGACCTGGCTTCCCTCACAGCCCCGGCTTAGTCTGGTCTAATTAGCATATTATGCCTTTGTTATTATAGATAAGAAAATTCTACCTCTTTCAGAATGTTCATGGATTTTGAATGTTCTTCCAAAAGTCTAAATGAGGCTGTACTACACAACATAATGCAAATTAAAATTTGACATATAAAGAACAACTATCCTAAAAATAAAACTTCCAAAAAAAATCTAAAGAGGAAATGTTCTTGCACATGACTACTTAATTTAATGACCTCTTCATAGTTCTGTATAATTACAATTTCTTGTTTACTCAGAAGAACTTCCACGCAGACAAATGTAACCTACTCTTGGGCCTCCTGAGCTATTTCCCCTCCAGTCCAAAGTCTGGCGGTTGAAAATCTTTTTCTATGTAGGTCATCCTCTGTCTTAAACCTCTTTACCAGCCTTGCCTTTTTTCCTGCCTCAGACTGCAGTTCCTTATGATTACCTTCAGGGCCCTCATCCCTGCCTGTAGTGTTGCTTTGATTCTTGCCCCAGTTTCCTGGGCTTAACTTCTAAATAGTGCCTTTATCACCTTCCTCCACTCTGGACTCAGGCTGCCCCTGTTTCTCATTCAACAATTTCCTTTGAGATCATTCTTGAAAAATTATATTTTCTTTGACATCCTTCTTGAAAAATCTTTTTACTAGGAGAGTTGCCTGGGGTTAGGAGGTAGAGGAGAAGAAGGGAGAAAAGAACATAGACGGGGACATTTGGAAAAAGGAAAACGGCTCTGTAGTATTCTTGGCTGTGTAACTCCTCACTTAGCAGCCACCTCACACTCTCTTGATCCGGGACTTTGCCTCTCTCCCTCAGCCAAAGACCCTTCATACACTGTTATGAAATGAATGTGCCATCAATTTGGCTTTTCTCACCATTCAGCTTCATCACTTCATCTGAGCTTTTTAACCTATCATTCAGAGCATTAGGAGCTCTTCAAAAAAGGAGAAATGTAATGGCATAATAGAAGCCCCTTTCTCCTTTCTTTTCCCTCCAGATTTCACCGTAAAATAGTGTGAAGTTAACATGGCAACAAAAGCAAAATTTATTAATAGCAGAGAAAATGGAAAAATACTAGCCAGTAGTCACTCACTGTTGTTGCTTTTTCCAATATAAGCACTTGATTTTCCACACCCAGGCCTACCAATGCAGTTCAGTATGAATATTCCAAAGCAAAAGTAAAAACAGTTGTATGCTTCCTCTAGATTTTTGTGTTTTTAATTATGAAAAAGAAAAACCCCCACTAAATTAGAGGAAAAATGAATGTGACAAATATTCTTTTAAAAATTGTATCTGCTATAATTGTATACAATTAAAAGCTTTAAAGTTGGTGGTCCTATTTTGAGACCTCTTAATGATATGAAGATATCATTATTACATCAGCCACCTATTAGCTGATCACTAATATACCAATTAATCTTTCTCATGGTGAGCACCCTTATATCTGAGTCACTTCCTACTTGTTGTCATTTAGCCAACCCTTAAATTGGTATCTGTGGCCCTAAGATCAATTACACTTAAACTTATGTGTAAAGCCTGGCATGTTAATTAATTAGAATCAAATTTATACTTCTGTAATTGAGACTAATTATTTGTTTGGTTTAACTACGCTCTTAGGCATCCATTCAAGCCATTGGTCATAGGCCTTGAATGAACATGGTTTCAAAGTCTACATATGTTAATGCATCAGGCCTGGGACTTCACAGAAAGGAAGTTTTTCTGAACTAACATCTGTAAATAAATCCTAGGATCTTACTCAAATTAATGCATGGATGTAAAATAATAAAAATTATGGCACAACTAACATTTCCCTAACATAAGCATCACACATCACATCACAGTTGATTACATATAATTGATTATCCAATAAATTGGAAAATATCATGTGTTTTCTTTGTTCATTTTACTTATACTGTAGTTTTCTCAACAAGACATGCTTATCAGATAAGAATATTTATTCTATATTAGGTAATACTGTAGAAAATATGGCCAAAATCTATTTAAATAGCCATTAATTCTGAAATACTTTGAACACATAACAGTTACATACCCAGTAAAAGGGGAAGAAATAATAATTTAAAAATTAAAAGTTTGTATAGCCCCTACCTACAAACAACGTTGTATATGTAAGAGACACCTACATTAAAGAATTGATACTTCATGCCATCTAAATTATTGAGGCAAATATGGGCTGATTAAGTAAATCAGGAAAAGTTCCAGTGATAAAAATGGTCATTACTATGCTGCAATCTCAAAGTTCTCAAAAGAATAGCTGAGAGAGCAATACAAACTTCAGCAAATAGATGAGTTTTCCAAAACAACAGTGTTTAACTGGATTTACAAATGCTACAACAAATATAAAACTGGTATTTTTAAAATCCCCTATATGTTCATGTTGACCATTGTCACCCCAATCAATTTAATTAAAAATAATTGAAACAAAAGAGGGAAATCATCTATTAGAAACTATCATAAATCAATGTCAAGTCATGACTGTGTAGTTTTTTAAAGAGAAATCTTAAATGAAATAGAATAATGCCTATTAATAAAAGCAAAGTACTAAGATGTATTATTACTGCAGTCAGGGGTTGACTTTCATATGTTTGACTTTGAGACAATCCATCCTCTGGCGCATTATATAATCTCAACCTAAAATGACAATTCCATGTGCCAAATTTAGACTTTCATATATCAGCTGAAGAACAAGTATTTCAAGCCATGGCTTTCAAGCCCTACTTACCCACAGATAATTCCATAGCTAGTGGTGCCATTTTTACTTGGAAAGTGGTGATTTCTAATTGCATGAATGTTTTATCTCAGTGGTTTGCAAACTATGACCTACTGAACACTGGAATTGCCCCTTGGAAAAAAAGAAAGCCAGGTTTGAGGCTCCCAAACCATATTTTATATAGATTACTAGAGGCCCAGCGCATTGATTCATGCACCAGTGAGGTCCCTCGGCCTGGTCTGTGGGGATTGGGCCGAAACTGGCTCTCCGACATCCCCTGAGAGGGTCCTGGATTGCAAGAGGGTGGTTCTCGGTGATGCACCCCAGAATTGGGCTCCCTCCTCTCTGGTTCCCAGTATGTCACCCGAAAACTGCAGCTGCCAAGTCACCGAGGCAGCTCCTGAATTGACTGTCTGCCCCCTGGTGGTCAGTGCATGTAATACATACTAGCCATTAGCTGGTTGCTTAGACTTTTTGCAGCCTGCTGTGGGAGCACTGCTCATCCTGGTCATCCCAATGGCACTCCCACTGTGTGAGTGCACTGACCACCAGGGGGCAGCTCCTGGTTGTCATTCTGGTCATTCCGCCATTCAGTTGCTGGGGATATACACACACACACACACACACACACACACAAATATACACACACACACACATGTATATATACACACACACACACACACACACACACACACTAGTGGACCGATGCATGAAATTTGTGCACATTAAAAGGGACTTAATTAGAGGACATATTTTAATATTGCCATTTGCCCTTTGCCAGGGGCTGGGACATGAGCCTCACATCCCAGGCCTGTTGCTGGGGGTGGAGACGCGAATCTCATGTCCCTGGACCCATTGCCAGGGGCAGGGATGTGAGCTTCATGTCCCCAGGCCCGTTGCCAGGGGCAGGGACTCAAGCCTCACCTCCCGGGGCTCATTGCGCCAGCCTGGAGATGCAAGCCTCATGTCCCTGGGCCAGCGCAGGGGGCGGGGATGTGAGCCTCATGTCCCAGGCCCGTTGCCAGGGGCAGGGATGTGAGCCTCACCTCCTGGGGCCCATTGCACCGGCCTGGGGACGTGAGCCTCATATCCCCGGGCTGGCGTAGGGGGCGAGGAAGCAAGCCTCACATCCCTGGGAAGCGTTAAGTCCCTGCCCACCCGCTCCTGCTGCGCATGCGTCCTGCTGATCTGTCATTACATGACATCCCAACCAATTTGCATATTACCCTATTATTAGATATCCCCTTTCTCTGTGAAACTTACTGTATATCTACAAAGACTTTCTTTGAGGAAATTATTCCACTGCCTTAAAAAAAGGAAGGAAGAAATTTAAAAGAAAGGGAGTGAGAGAAAGAAGGGAAAAAGTAGGAAGAACTGGAGGGAAGATAGGAGGAAAGACAGAGAAGAAAGGCAGGAAGGAAAAAAGATAAGCAGGGATAGAAGGGTTTTAAAGGAAGTCAATAGTTTGTGTGTTATCCTCATTCATTTATAATGTTAATAAGGCAACGGAAAGTGTCTAAGTGTTGGCTCAGTGGTTGAGCATCAAACTATGAACCAGGAGGTCACTGTTCTATTCCTGCCAGGGCACATGCCCAAGTTGCTGGCTTGATCCCCAATGTGGAGCATGCATGAGGCAGCCAATCAATGATTCTCTCTCATCATTGATGTTTCTATCTCTCTAGCTCTTTCCTTTCTTACCTAGAATTCTATATAATAAAAGCTTAATATGCTAAGTGTCCTACCATTCATTTGACCATTCAACCAGTCGCTATGACGTGCACTGACCACCAGGTGCAGACGTTCTGACCGGTAGGTTAGCTTGCTGCTGGGGACCAGCCAATTGGGACTGGGTGAGATGGGCTGGACACGCCCTGGAGCCCTCCCACTGTCCCTCCCCAGCCCTGATCGGGCACTGGTGGAGTCCCTTGGCCTGGCCCTCTTGCAATCTGGGACCCCTCAGGGGATGTTGGAGAGCCAATATTGGCTCAATCCACGCAGGCCAGGTTGAGGGTCCCCACTGGTGCACGTGCACCGGGCCTCTAATATATATATATAGTGTACAAGCAATAAGATACATGTCATAAATTTGCTTTAATTTATTCACTGATTGACTTAGGTTTGTTTATTTTGGCCCTACTCAGCATAACCCTGAAGGGTCATTCTAGCTCCAGAGCATCCTGTGGAGCTGGCTGAGGTAGTCTTTGAGCCTTTTAGCATAAGCTGTCATCTCCTCTCCACTGCTGTTCCTTTCCCTCCTTCCCACCAATTCTGAACCCCAAAACACTTTCTAATCAACATTCTGCACAGTAAACTCCTATTTAGAATCTGCACCCTGTGGAACATAAGCTAAAGCATATCTTTTACATATAGATAAACACATATATAACTCTTTTTCAGAGTATGGCTTCTACTAATATTCAAGAATCATACTTTTTTTTATTTTTAGGAAGACTCAGGTTAACAATTCTTCAGACAGAGGCAATATTTTAAATTATTCCAACTGCTATTATGTGAACAATGACTAATCAAAACAGACTGTAGTATTAACAACAATAGAGCCCTGTTCACTGATCAACTCTGCCTTCAGTATTTTTATAGGCAGGAACTTAAGCTACATGCATCTTCTAAGTCTAGGGTTCAAGATGATCACATACATGAGGAAAGCCAACCCCTAGTGGCTCTGGTGATTCTGGTCATGTTGTACACAGAGCTTGTACATGTCTGGTAATGATATCCTACACACAAATATATATGAATTTACAAAAATATTATATGTCTGATGTATAATGAGTACAGCCTCCAAAAAGAATTTTGGTCCCTCTGAGAGACTATTTGGTAACTGCAAAATAAAAGTCAGTCACTTTAAGCTTGCACAAATTCAGTTTTGAAATGATATAATTACAGTCATTAATGTAAAACATTTGAGATGAGCAAATTAGAATATCTAATAAGGTGGCTAAATTGGGCTGTAAAGTTGTTTTTAAGTTAAAAAAATAGAAACAATAAAAAGAATACAACATGAAAACTTCCTTAATGCCTACTCAAGGAAAAATATTTTTAGAGCAACGAATACCCAAATATATATATCTGCAAGGAAAGCAATATAATGCAATGTGGAAGGGCATGATTTCTGAGAATCTGAATAATTTTCATACTTAAGTTCTTTGCATCTCAGTTTCTTCATCTATAAAATGGATCTATTCATTATATAAATTAAAATTTATTCTGAAATGAGGCATTGTAACAAAGGAAGGTTACAATAAATATACACTATTGTAATATTTTTGGCAAATATATATGTGGAGATATTGTATTTGTACTTTCTACAAATATTACATAACAATTTTTGCTAAGGCTTTCCATGTTCTTTAATGTTTGGGGTTCTTTTTTATTTTCTTAGAATAAAACAGAGTCATGAAGTTTCCCTTTCATAAAATATCGAATAATTTCCTCCAAAGAAACAAGTTCTTTCAGAAATGTCATCATTGTAAACAGTTTGAATTCCCTAAATAAGGAACCTACATCTCCAGACTGCATGTTGGGCTGTGGGTGGATGTGCAGTCGGTATCTATAGAAAATAAATTTTTCTCCCTCCCTCTCTGAATAAAGGCATTGCCAGAAGAAATGTGCAGAACTACAGATATCAATTATATATTGTGATTTCAGAATGGTTTACCAAACTATTGAAAGCATAATCTCTCTGCTTACTTTGAATAGTCATAGGGATATAAAGTTCAACATATGAAATATAGTCAATAACATTGCACTAAATATGTATGGTGCCAAGTGGTAGTGGAAATATCAGGGGAAACACTTTGTGAAGTATATGATTGTCTAACCACTATGCTGTACATCTGAAACAAGTACAATATTGAATGTAAAAAAATAAACATAAAAAAGAAGCCGTTAAACAGAAATTGATGTGAACATTTCTACAAATAGAATAATACCCAACAATAACCGTGTAGCACTATCTGAACTGACCAAAATAGTTACTTCTGTTATAACAGGAAATTTAATCTTATGTTCACTGTAATGAAAATAATTGTCTTTATTAAGGGATTAGGGGAAATAAAAAGAAGAAAGCTTATCAGTCCTATAGATAATCCATAAAATAAAATTGAGATATAAGTCTTATGGTCATATGACTACTACTTTCACAGAGTTGAGCTAGGAGTGTTTGCAATCAGATTCCTGTGTTTCTGCAATACATCCCAGTGAATGCCGGGAGCCGGTCCATCCTTGCTGTTTCAAGGGACATGGCATATATGGCATACTGTTCTTAATATGTTTGCTCACCTTCTTGGCGCTGTGTTTTAACCAAGGTCACCTCTCCGAGAAAGGTTGTTTCCCCAGGTAGGGATTTTCCCCTGAAGTTAGGGAGGGGACAGAACCTGGCTACAGAACTTGGCTGGAGAACCTAGACAGAACCTGGCTACAGAACCTGGCGATAGAACCTGGCTGGAGAACCTAGTGAGAGAACCGAACCAGAACTTGGCTGGAGTTCCTAGCTGGAGATCCTGGATAGAACCAGGCGAGAGAACCCAACTATGCCGATGAACTGAACGCTGCCTCTGTGCCATTCATTCTTTCTTCGCCGGCTCCATCCACACCTTTGGGGACCCCTGAACCTGCTGGGGTTGGACCCCAGCAAGTGAAGAAGCAATACAGGTCAGCAATTCCACATGTGGACTATAGAACTCCAGGTCCAACTCACACCCTGTCACCAATATTAGGAGCTTGGGCAAATAGTTTATTTCCTCTAGACCTCATTTTTCTCATCTATGAACTGGGGAAAACAACAGCATTTACTTAACAGGATCACTATCAGGATGGCATGAGATCATCTCTGCAGAGCACATGGAACTTTGCCTTGTTATGGTAGCACTAGGTAAACATCAATGATCTGCTACATGAAAAAAATTGTTAAAATACTGTTTAAATTTCAATTTCTAGTTTTACTTATTGTGAAGGAGTTTTATAATAAGCTTTGCCTTAATATTTTAATTCCATCACAATGCCCTCATGTAACAGGCATTACAAAAATATTGGTTGAATGAAAGAATGCCATCGCCAAGCATCAATTTCCATCTGGAGTAAATGAGGTGCACAAATACATATGCAGTGATATTAATCATCACATAATGCATGCTATTAAATAGGACCAAGTTATTATCCTTGATTTCCCTGTCCCTATTGATTTCTTGAACATAACAACAATATGTGCATAATGTTAAAAATGTGGAGTCATCTCAGACCCCATTTTACACATGAGAAAAGGAAAACCCACGATCACATATACCATGGTCCTACCCTCAGTAGAATGATCACATCAATTGTGTGATTTTTTAAATTCATTTAAATGCACCCTACAAATATTCCCAATTCTCTCTTCCCAGTGTTTCCAATAGTGAATGAAAATACCTCTCTGAAACTAACATTAACTATGTTTTCCTCACAAATCATAAAAAAATGAGTGAATTGTAACAGTTGTGAGCTTTAACTGTTATTTATTTGATATAAATAACTTTTTAAATAAGCAAGGATTTTAAAGAAAATGACCACCTTACAGAGGGATAACTTTTCTCTTTTTTTTTCCTTCCTGTTAACTACACAATGCTTTACTAAATACAAGAAAAATGCATAAATGGTCTCAAATTTTTAAATGTGCTTTTAAAACTGTGATAAACGAGATTGCCAGAGTATTCCCTCAAGTGGCCTATACCACCATACAAACTATATCATAACATCATCACAGTCATCATAGTTTACTTTTGCTCAAGATTTATACTTGGAATAATCTGTCCCACTACTCTACCTTGCTGATTATCTTCATGTTAGCTTTTCCACCAAGGGATTTGGGGTTTTCTGATCCCATGAGCGATAAAGTAATAAAATGGAGGCTCTCGCCCTAACTGGTTTGGCTCAGTGGACAGAGCATCAGCCTGTGGACTGAAAGGTCCCAGGTTCGATTCTGGCCAAGGGCATGTACCTTGGTTGTGGGCACACCCCCAGTAGGGGGTGTGCAGGAGGCAGCTGATCGATGTTTCTCTCCCATCAATGTTTCTAACTCTCTATCCTTCTCCCTTCCTCTCTATAAAAAATCAATAAAATATATTTTAAAAAAGAAAGTTTTTTAAAAATAACAAATAAAATGGAGGCTCTTGTAAGAGTTCTCAACCTTTAAAAATATGTGTGAAATTATTCTCAACAAGAAAGATGTGTGGGAGTGATCCCATATTGGCATGGAAGCTTCCAATTATTCTAAAGGTCCTGTCTACTTCAATGACTTCCTGGCTTTCTGCAGTTCTTTGTAAATGTTTATGTATCTGACTGTATTATTAAAATCAAATCTCATTTTGGATCATCTAAGCAACTTTTGCTTTCCCAGGAACACACGGAGTTGGAACTACATGCCAAATTATGTTCCATTTAACAGAAATTTTGAAATAAGTATTGGATGGCTTTGTATAGAAAAATCAGCAGTTTACCTTCTCATACATATTTTTAGTTTTTTTAACAGAAGCATGGACGAGTCTCCAACAATTAGTATTCTATATTTTATATGGGTACAGCAATATCTCTAAACAAATTAAAAGATATTGTTTACACTAACAAATAGTAGGTCATTTGGTAT
This sequence comes from Myotis davidii, assembly GCF_000327345.1. NCBI lineage: Eukaryota > Metazoa > Chordata > Mammalia > Chiroptera > Vespertilionidae > Myotis > Myotis davidii. The sequence goes on along the minus strand of NW_006292026.1, from coordinate 793,859 downwards.
GCTTAAAATGCAGTAAAGTGGGGAAAGACTATAGGGAAAAATATGTGACTGAAAAGATATTACTAAATTCTGCTATTTCTCCAAAATCAGCAAACGGATATAGCTACAACTATTATAACACCAGCATTGTTTCCCTGTGTTAATTTTACTAATGGACACTTAATGCTGACACTTCCTGTGGACTATATAATAGAAATCAACAGGAGCATATGTGAACAAGTTAGTTATCTTAGAGACAGCCTAGGTTGGACAAGAAAATTCACTTCTGGCCTCTCTTCATGCTTCATAAATATGCATCTTGCAATTACATGGTAGGGTGTGTGTGTGTGTGTGTTTTTAAAGAAAATAGCAGATAATGATTCCAAGTGCAGGGATTTCATTACAACAAATGAATACATTTCAAAAGATTAGGGACAAAGAAAATCACAAATTACCTAGGACTACGCAGAGCTATTTATCTGCTTTTTTCTTCAATAATTTTTCAACAAAATTTTCAAGTAGTCTATGCTCAGTAGGAAAAAAAAAAAACTATGATCAAAGTCGCTGGATAAAAATGAAATCTAGCCCAGCCGGCATGGCTCAGTGCTTGAGCATCGACCTATGAACCAGGAGGTCATGGTTTGATTCCCGGTCAGTGCATATGCCCAGGTTGTGGGAACAATCCCCATTGTGGGGTATGCAAATGGCAGCTGATCAATGATTCTCTCTCATCGTTGATGCTTCTATATCTCTCTCCTTTTCCCTTCCTCTCTGAAATCAATAAAAAATATATTTTAAAAAAACTGAAACATTAATAACAATATTTCTAATACATGATCTTTCTTGATTTTCATGAGCAAAGTAGAGTAAAAGTTATTCCCTCCCTCTCTCATGTGTGCTAGAATGTTCTTATTAGAGAGACATCTGGCATGCTGTCGTGACCTTTAATCTGCTCCACTTGGCAGCAACAAGATGTAACACCTTTCTACTTTTCAAAGAGAAACTGGAAAAACTGAATTGCCTCTTGTTTTCCTTTCCTCAAAAAGCTAATTAATAATCAGCCCTGGCCAGTGTGGCTCAGATGGTTGCGCTTCATACTGTACACCAAAAGGTGGCAGTTCGATTCGTGGTCAGGCACATGTGGATGTTGTGGGTTTGATCCCCGCAGGAGGAAACTGATCAATGTTTTTCTCTCATATCTGTTTCCCTCTCTCTCCCTTCTCTCTCTAAAATCAATTAAAATTATTTTTAAAAATAAATACTTTATCTATGAGTTTGTTTCTACTTAAATAAACAGTATAAATGAATAGTATTTATAAAAAAAATTAGGTTTTTTTCAGGACCCTTTAAAATATTTATGTAAAAGGAATCCAAACTTTACATGAAATAAAAAAAATCTGTCTTTTCTCATCCATACTGCTATTTTTAAAATATATTTTTATTGAGTTCAGAGAGGAAGGAAGAGGGAGAGAGAGATAGAAACATCAATGATGAGAGGGAATCACTGATCGGCTGCTTCCTGCACACCCAACACTGGTTATGGAGCCCGCAACCTGGGCATATGCCCTAACCTCCTGGAACCATGATGCTCAACCACTGAGTCACGCTGGCTAGACCAAACAGCTTTTTTTTTTTTCAGTTATTATTTCAAGTGTATAGTCATTAGTTCACCAACTAGAGGTTACACATGAAACCAAAGTTCAAGCCAATATTCTCAGTATTATTCTGAAGCAAACACCTAGTAGGTGCCTAATAATAACATAAATAAAATAATGATTATTTCCTAATGAATCTTTACTATGAGACAGATCCTGTGCGAAACCCTCCTCATTTTCATTATCTTATTGATTTCTAATAACTCTGTGTATTAAAGATTAGTATATTTATGTGATGAGAAAACAGAATCAAAGACAATAAATAATAGAGCATGAAGGTCCACATAAGTGGGTGCATCTTTGTTAAATCCAATTCAATCTTATTCAGAGCCTCTGTTCAAAGTCATTATATGAACATTTTTTTTTTAGAATTTTTATTTTTTATTTTTTTATTGCTTAAAGTATTACAAAGGGTATTACATATGTGTCCTTTTTCCCCCCCCGCCCTTGACAATCCCCTGGCCTCCCCTACCTCCCAGTGTCTATGTCCATTGGTTATGCTTATATGCATGCATACAAGTCCTTCAGTTGATCTCCTACCCCCCTCCCTGAACATTTCTTAAATTCCTGTGAGCATATAGTCCCTTTTTGTGAAAAAAAAAAACATCTGAAATTATGTCAGATCCCACCTCCATGCATAAATTAAAGAAAAATGTGACTGATCTTTATGAAATGCACACAGCTATTTTGCAGACTATTTTTCGCAAACAAGAATGAGAAAGGATTCTCATTCTTGGTTCAAGAATATTCTGAAGCTTAGCACATTAGACATCTTTAAAATCCCAACTGGATGCACCAAATAACAGATAAGTAAATTTTATATATCTATATGTATCCATCCCTCTGTATGTCAATATTTTTTTTCCTCTGTGTTTTCAAGGACATACTGGTTCATTCACTTAAAACCCAAACTGTTCAAAGTCAACCAGCCATATTTATAAAATTCCAATAAATCATGATTTACAAATTTAAAATTTTCCTAAATTATAGGAAATATTTATCTCTTCAATTTATTTTAGAACTTGCTATAACTTTCCCATGGCAAAAGATTTTACCAAAGAACTATGACTTTTGCTTACAAAGAAATGCCATGAATGGATTGGCCATCTCCTGTTTGTGATGCTCTTTTAACTCAAATGTATTGAAAAATCTCTAGTGTTCACATAAATCCAATACTGTATCTTATAGAAAAAAATTTTTAAAGAACAACAAAATAAATTCTATCAGAAATAATCAATACCTAAATTATTTCTAATTTTATACATAGATTACATTAAACTCATTTAATTAATTTAATTTATTCATAAATTTTATGGGATAATTAAAAATATAAGATGTAAAGAACCAAATCAAATAGAAGGCAATTTATAAATGCTATAGACATAAAGTCATGCATTAATGCATTTCACCAATGTATCTCAAGCATCTACAACAGTACCAGGCAAATAATAAGTGCTCAGAAAATATTTATTGAATAATTCAAAGCAATGAATGATTTCTCATTCTCCTTCCTGGCATTC
>NW_006292026.1:785659-790676 GCF_000327345.1 Myotis davidii | reverse complement strand
AATTCTATTTCTAAAGAAAAAGTTTTATATGAGAGTCAGGCTTATTTAAATTTACTTGGTGATTTTCTCACATGCAGTTTTTATTATATTTTGAAAGAAATAATATTAAATGTCTTTAACACTGACGCATCATATAAATTTATTAACATTGTCAGAGAACACCACCAATTCAAGGAGTTCATTTCAGAAAATGCTGCATTAAATTATTTTGCCTCCAGATGTAATGGAATGCAATTTAAAAATTCTTGAGAGAAAGTATTTTGAAGCTCAATGAATCCTTAAATAAAACCAAAAAGGGGTAGGGAGGAAATATTTACTTTCAAAGTTCTTGCTACTTGATCAACAACTCTGAAAAAAGGCCTCTACCCCAACCCTTTAATTTTCAATTCTGAGGCTCAGATAGCAAGATTTTCTAAAGCTCCATGAAGGATTTTATACTAATATCTAATATTGCAGCTAATAGGTATATGGGGACAATGATGGGCAGTATATTTTTGCAAAATATCACCTTTTTCCTGCAAATCTCAGGCATCCATACCATAGCTCACACCTTATTGTGCCATGTTCAAAAGGTATTGCTTATTTTCCATAAGTTTGACTGGCAACGTATTAATACTAAGTTTTCTATCTGTAAAACTGCTCAAGGGGGGAGAATCAAAGGTTATAACTCAAAGGTTATAAAGAAATAACCTTTATGTAGGTTATTTCTCTGAGTAAACTAAAACTCCCACCCAAAGTCATTATATAGATATTTGCACATTTTAGTGTGTGCACAGGTTTGTGCTTGGTCTGAGCATCTGATTTTTAAAAATATATTATACAGTATATTATTTTTTAAAATATATTTCTATTGATTTCAGAGAAGAAGGGAGAGGGAAAGATAGGAAAATCATTGATGAGAGAGAACCAGTTTGGCTGCCTGCTGCATGCCACACACTGGGGATCGAGCCTACAGTCCAGGCATGTTCCCTGACTGGGAATCAAATTGTGACTTCCAGGTTCATAGGCTGATGCTCAACCACTGAGACTCACCAGCTTGGCTACAGTATCTATATATATAAAAGGCTAATATGCTAAGTGCCCTTCCCTCCGACCGATGGGTCGCTATGATGCGCACTGACCACGAGGGGGCAGACTCGCAACACAGGAGCTGCCGTGATGCACAGAGAAACGGCACCATGGACCTGGTGCCCACAAAGCAACACTCGGCTTTCCACAAGTGGGACACGGGGCCTGCCACCACCCCTGAGTGACAGCCCACCAAATTGTAGCCGACACTGTCTAGACCCCATGGTACAAAATGTAGCCCACAACCCAGCCCAGCCCTGAAACGGTGGCTGTGGGTGCAGGATAATGACATCACATAGCAATGCCCAGCTTCCTCTCCCTAGCAATGACTAGCCTCCTTGCAGTTTCTTCAGCCCAGGAACACAGGTGGAAATACTTCACACTTTAACCAAATGTCTGTGAAGCATTTTCCTGTGCCTCATCTCATTCGATCCTGACGTAAGTAGGTAGATAGGAAACTCGGGAGAATCCTATTTTCTCTTCATTAGCTGGAAAACAGAGATTTAGAAAACTTAGAAACTTCACCCAAGTGAAAAAAAGAAATGGTGGACCTTGAAAATGACTTCAGGTTTTCTCACTGTTGGGGTTCTTCATTCGTCTGGAAAAAGTTTAGCTAAATAAGAAAGCAGGTCCAATTAAGCAAGTTTATTCTATATGTATAAAAGGCTAAGTTGACTTCTGCATGCACGATACATATAAAGCTCTCACTGGCACCAATCACACACGTGTGTTTTGATCTGTCATCGTCAACTGTGAATTTAGTTGACACTTCCATTATAGAGAAAGGGCAAATAGTGATATTAAAATATTTCTTCTAATTAATTTCAATGTTCACAAATTTGTGCACTGGGCCACTAGTATTATTATAAAAATACTACAGGCCTAGTGCATGAAATTCGTACACGGGTTGGGGTCCCCTCAGCAGAGCCTGCCCCCTCTCCAATCCAGGACCCCTCAGGGGATGGTCCCTCAGCCCAGCCTGCACCCTCTCCAATCTGGGACATCTCTCTCACAATCTGGGACTGCTGGCTCCTAATTGCTTGCCTGCCTGCCTGCCTGATTGTCTCTAACTGCCTCTGCTTGCCTGCCTGATCACCCCCTAACTGGTCCCCTCCTAGCCTGGTCACCCCCTAACTGCCCCTCTGCCAGCCTGGTTCATCCCTAACTGCCCCCCTTCCGGCCTGGTCATCCCAATTGCCCCCCTGCCGACCTGGTAGCCCCCAAGTGCTCCCTGATGCTTCTGTCTGCCTGCCTGATCACCCTAACTGCTCATCTACCCCAGGACCCCTCAGGGGATGTCTGCCTGCCTGCCTTATCGCCCCTAACTGCCCCCTCTGCCAGCTTGATCACACCTAACTGCCTCTGCCCACTGGCCTGATCACCCCTCTTTGCCCCCTATTGTCCTGGTCGCTCCAAACTGTCCCCCCTGCTGGCCTGGTCGCCCCCAACTGCCCCCCCCCGGCAGCCTGGTCATCCCTAACTGCCCCCCTTCCGGCCTGGTCATCCCAATTGCCCCCCTGCCGACCTGGTAGCCCCCAAGTGCTCCCTGATGCTGCCTGGTCACCCCACGCAGCCTGCTGTTAAGTCGTTTGGTTGTTCCTCACTAACCCCTTGCAGGCTTGGTTGCCCCACACAGCCTGCTGTCTGGTCATTTGTCTGGTAGTTTCGGTCGTGATGGCCCCTGGCTTTTTATATATTAGGATGAGGAACTGAAGTTTCACTCAGATTTAGAGGTACAATTTCCTTTCTTCCTTCCAAAAAATTTCTAAGTCTATACTTTGCCCAGCTCTGTACATGTTCTGGTCATATACAAACATAAGAGATTAAATCTGTTTTTGAGTTTCATAATAATCAAATATGGAAAAAAATAGTACCCAAAATGTTAGGAAAAACTGAATGTTCCAGAAAAGTGCCTTGGGTTCTAAAGAAGGATGATGCAGAGTGTAAGCTGGAAAAAGGAAATAGGTTTTAAAACAGTTAAATAGGGATACAAGTTAATTCTCAAGCAAAATAAGAATTAGAAAAATATCAAATCATTGGAAAAGTTTAGTATATTTTAGTGAAGCATGTATAAGATAATCATAAAAATATAGCACTAAAGCAATAAAATTAGGTATGAGCGGTAATACTGACCTACTTAAAATGTGTGACAATACTATTCAGAAATCTGTGCAACCTCAATGAAATTCACCTTTACAAGATATGTCTATTAAGATGATATTGGCATTTCCTGCTGTGTACCTTACTCACCTTCTTGGAAATTGAAACTTTACATCTCAATCTAGGTTCATTTTCAAATCACTAGAAATTTATAGGAAACAGTAAGAATGTGAAACTCTCTGTTGGCATTGCTCAGTGGTTGAGCATCGACCTATGAACCAGGAAGTCAAGGTTCGATTCCCAGTCAGGGCACATGCCCAGGTTGTGGGCTCGATCCCCAATGTGAGGAGTGCAGGAAGCAGCCAATCAATGATTCTCTCTTGATGTTTCTATCTCTCTCCCCCTCTCCCTTCCTCTTTGAAATCAATAAAACATATATTTTAAAAAAGAAGAATGTGAAACTCTCACAAACATCTTTTATTTGGGAGGGTGGTAGGCACTGTATATTTAATCTATTATCTAGTGTAATTGACTATCTTCCTTCTACTTTTATTTTATATGTGGATTTTCGTCTAGACTCTAATTTATTAACCAAAATAATAAGTATGAATTTGGGAACAGAATGCCTTGCACTCATAACTATCCTCAGTCTTAGCTCATGAAAAAAGGCATTTGTTAGAAAATGAAAAATATGTGGCAAGACAAGGAAATTCTAGACCCAACCTCTCTTGCTTTTGGTTGTCATGATTCAGAACCCAACATATATAACATTTCAGGGCTTTAGATTCTTTTTCCTCCATGGGGAAAAAATAGACACAATATTAAATTATTTTATCAAAGACATATGGAGCATACATCAAAATTATTTCTGAAGCCAAGGTCCTTTTTTCATAAGGTAAAATCTCTGCATCATTATCTAATTAAAAGGCCATTAGACTAGACATGTATTTAATAAACAACTATTTTTAAAAGCATTATGGTAAAAGCAGTTTCTAATCTCTTTGGATAACAGCCAATAAACAGAAAACTACATTCTTAGATAAATATTATTTTTAATGATAGGTATTTAATTATAAAATAGATGGAATTACTCAAGAATCTTCCTATTATTTTATAGGAAATAATATAAAGCATTTAAATACTATTAAAATTATGAAACTTATAAACACACTTTTTAAAAAAAATATCCTCACAAAAAACCATGGTACATCTATACAATGGAATATTATGCAACTGTAAAAAAGAAAGAACTCCTACCATTTGCAACAGCATGGATGGACCTAGAAAGCATTATGCTAAGTGAAATAAGCCAGTCAGAGGAAGCTAAGTATCACATGATCTCACTCATATGTGGAATCTAATGATCAAAATAAACTGATGAACAAAAACAGACCCAGAGACATATTAACATTGAAGGGACTGTCAAACCTCAGAGGGAAGGCAGGGGAGGGTGGAGTAGGGGAAGAGATCAAACAAGGAACTCATATACATAACCCAAGGATACAGACAGTGGTTGCTGAAGGCTTGCGGGGGAGAGAGCAATGGGGCAAATAGGGGGATATATGTAACACTTTCAACATCATAATTAAAAAGGCTGTGGTACATTTATACTATGCAGCAATAAAAAAGAAGAATCTCTTACCCTTTGAGACAGCATGGAGTAACCTGGAGAGTATCATATTAAGTGAAATAAGTCAGTCAAGTGAAGTAAGTATCACATGATCTCACTCATATGTGGAATATAATTAACAAAAAAAACCTATAGACAAAATAGATCAAGATACATAGAAGCATGGACCAAACTGCAGAATCTCAGAGGGATGGCCTGGAACAGTGGGTGGGTGGGAAT
>NW_006292026.1:783054-785564 GCF_000327345.1 Myotis davidii | reverse complement strand
TGCCTAAACTGGTTTGGCTCAGTGAATAGAGCATCGGCCTGCGGATTGAAAGGTCCCAGGTTTGATTCCGGTCAAGGGCATGTACCTTGGTTGTGGGCACATCCCCAATAGGAAGTGTGCAGGTGGCAGCTGATCGATGTTTCTCTCTATATATCCCTCTCCCTTCCTTTGTAAAAATTCAATAAAATATATTTTAAAAAATAATAAAGATTTTAAAAATACCCTCACAAAATATATACAGCTAATATATTATTTAATACTATAAACAGGATCTGGTATTATTTAATTTGGGTTCTTATTATTATTCCTGTTAAGTAACTTTAGACACATTGGAACCAAGGGTGAGAATTAGTTAAGACAGCAGAGCATCTTTGCTGTATACTGCTAATGAAATAATAGGCAAAGAACATGGTTTTATTGAGTAAATCAAATGACTCTTCTTCTCAAAAATATCCAACAGTTCCCCAACATCCATGTAACATAAAATATCAAATTTCCTCATGCTGTCTTTCAAGAATCATCAACATAATTGCACTGCCAGCTTTTTGTTTGTTCTCACTAAAAAAAAATAAAAAAAAATAAAAATAAAGCAGCTTATTTCTTGCTCACAGTGCATGTCCATCACAGGTAGGTAAGGTGCCCAGCTCTTCATAGTAACTCAGGATCCTGGGTGGAGTGCAAAAAAACTGCCCACCCAGAATCCCTTATCTACAGAAAATATACTTTACCAATTTCTGCAATCGCCAGGGCAGAGAGAAAGGGGGTGAGTGGCTTTCTTTGAATCATCCCCATATTCCCAGTGAGAGCCTAGTGAGGTTCCTAGAGCAAAACCCTCCCCACCATAACTGTAGCCCAAAGGAGTAGCACACACTCAGCCTCCAGCAGTTCATCGGAATTTCCAGTTTAATGTACTTACAGGCCTCAATGGCCTCTGGAGGCTACTGTACAAGGTAAGCAAATGCCTCCACTTGTGTCTCCCTGCAGGCATCTCCCTTTCCAGGTTTTGGGATCTAAGTTTGCCCTGAAAACTCAATTTTCTGATGGGTCCAAGAAAGCCACTGAGAAACAGTTTGTCTAGCTTTTTTCTTGTTTTAAGGGAAGGAGTGATAAGTACTCAGCTTCTGTACATGTCAAAGCTGAAATTGGAAGTTCTATCTAGACTGCTAGCATATTTTAAAATCACAAAATTTTTACACATTTGTTATAAAGACCATACTGTTAAGATATGGGAATTTCCCTTTCTTTGTCAGGCCCTTGAAGTCCCCCTACCTAGTTACAAAGATCACTATCAATATACTGTGAATCTCATACTATTGGGAAATTCCAAGGCACAGCCCTCTTCTCAAACTACCCCCACTCCCTTGATGATCTTATCCAGTCCCACTACTTTAAATATTTTTATTTATGCTGACTGCTCTCAAAATTTTTTATCTTCAGTCTCAATTTTGCTCCCAAATTCAGAATCATATATCCAACTGTCAACTCAAATCTACTTGCAGGTCTAACAGAAATCTCAGACTTCAAGTTTTCTAATCCAAACCTGCCTCACCTACAGAATCACCATTTCAGTTTAACCTCCATCGTTCCAGTTACTCACGCTAAACACACCTTGATATCAGCCTTGATACTTCCCCTTCCTTTATAAGCTACATTCACTCTGTCAGAAAAATCATACTGGCTCCATGTTCAAACGAAATCTAAAATCTGACCACTTCTCCCAATTTCCACTAGAAACATACAAGTCTGAGTTACTATCATCTGTTGCCTGGATTGGTACAACAGCCTCTTTGCTTCTACCCATGTTTTCTCTCTTTCCCCAACTTGGATGTTTCTCAACACACCAAGCAGAGTGATCCATTTAAAATACAAGATAGCCTTAGCCAGTTTGGCTCTGTGGTTAGAGTGTTGGCCCGCAGACTAAAGGGCCCCAGGTTTGATTCAGGTCAAGGGCATGTACCTTGCTTGCAGGCTCCATCCTGGCCCTGATCAGGGTGCATGTGGAAGGCAATCAATTGATGTGTCTCTCTCACATCAATGTTTCTCTCTCTTTGTCTCTCCCCACCCTTCCACTCCCTCTCAAAATCAATAGAAAAAATATCCTCAGGTGAGGTTTAACTAACCTATATAATAAAAGCCTAATATGTTGTGTCTGGCCATCAAGTTGTCCATTGAACCAATCAAAGCGTAATATCTAATGATATAATAAGGCCACTCAACCACTCACTATGAGATCAACCGGTCGTTATGATGTGCACTGACCACCAGGGGGAAGACAGTTGACCAGTAGCTAAGCTTATTGCTGGGGTCCGATCAGGATTGAGTGAAATGGGCCGGACACGCCCTGGAGCCCTCCCTTGAGCCCTCCTGTGGTCTCTCCCTGGCTGGCCAACCTCCCGTGTCCCTCCACGGCCCCAATTGTGCACTGGTGGGATCCCTCGGCCTGGCCTGCACCCTCTCGCAATCTGGGACCCCTTGGAGGAGGTCGGAGAGGGGTCACAGCCCAATCCCGA
>NW_006292026.1:781497-782691 GCF_000327345.1 Myotis davidii | reverse complement strand
TTTCTGGCCCTTTAATTTGTGTGGAACAACGTCTGAGTAACACAACATACCTAAGTATCATTGCTGATCAACTTCATCCTATCACGTTGATAGTGTATCCCAATGGAGATGGCTTCTTCCAACAAGACAATGTGCCATGCCATGGTGCTCGTATGGTGCAGGAGTGGTTTCAGAAACATGAGGGAGACTTTACCTTGCTTAGGTGGCCCCCACAATCACCAGATCTCAATCCAATTGAGCATTTGTGGGACAAAGTTAAAAGAGCCATCAGGCAGCTGGTTCCACAACCATCAAATCTCACAGAGCTGGACAAGTGCTATTCATCAGGCATGGTGTCAGATTCCTCGCATCACCTTTCAACATCTCGTGGAGGCAATGCCAAGAAGAATCACTGCAGTATTGAAGGCAAAAGGTGGCCCAATGAAGTATTGATGGGGTGGTCATAATAATCTGGCCACTCAGAGTGTGTGTATGCGTTAGATAAAGTTACCCTTCTGCTCAAACTCCTACTGGGACAATTTCACTCTATATAGAAATCAAATCCTAACAGTGACTGGAAAGGCACTGTCACAGTGCTGTCCAATATGGTAGCCACTAGCCACCTGTGGCTTTTGAGACTTAAAATATGGCTAGTCTAAGCTGAGATGTGCTATAGGTATGAAATATGTACTAAGTTGTAAAGTCTTACTGCATTAAATATAAAATACCATATTAACACTTTATATTGATCACATGGTAAAATGATACTGTTTTTACATAAATTGTCTTAAATATACTATTAACATTAATTTCACAGGTTTCTTCTGTGAATTTTTTCAATGTGGCTAGTGAATATTTTAAATTACATATGTGGTTTGTATTGTGTTTGTTTTTTGTTTTTGTTTTTTAAATATATTTTATTGATTTTTTACAGAGAGGAAGGGAGAGAGATAGAGAGTTAGAAACATCGATGAGAGAGAGACATCGATCAGCCGCCTCCTGCACATCTCCTACCGGGGATGTGCCCGCAACCCAGGTACATGCCCTCGACCGGAATCGAACCTGGGACCTTTGAGTCCGCAGGCCAACGCTCTATCCACTGAGCCAAACCGGTTTCGGCTGTATTCTGTTTGTTTTATATACTCTTGCTCCAGATAGTCTAGACCTGAAGTTAACTCTCCAACCTCCTTTCATCTATTCTTCCCCTCACTTTAC
>NW_006292026.1:771929-781472 GCF_000327345.1 Myotis davidii | reverse complement strand
TCCCTACACTAGCCATACCAGCCTCCTTAGTGTTCATTGGTGTTTAGGGCCTGCGTTTTAGCTGCTGTTGCTCCCTCTTATCCAGAACAGTTTCCTCTTGTGTTGTTTTTGTTTGTTTTTCAGGTCTTTGCTCATTTCTCCCTTTCTCTCTGAGGCCTACCCTGACTATCCCACTTAAGACTATATTTCTGCCTCCCTTATGAGCACACCCAATCCTGTTGGTCTTTTTTCTTTTATCCACGTACTTCTCACCGAATATATAATACTATTAGCTTGTTTATGCTGATTTCTGTTGTTGTATGTTTCCCCTTCAGAATGTAAGCTTGCAAGTACGGGGAACTTTGTCTATTTGATTCATTACTATACCCCATGTACTGAGACAAATATCCAGTCCACAGGAGACTTCCATGTTTACTGACATGATTATACCTAATCTTTAAATAAAATCATATCTATAATAATAAAAGCATAATATGCTAATTATATCAGATGAACTTTCGGACGAAGCTGGGGCTGGAAAGGAAGCCTGGGTCCCGGGTGCCTGCTGGCAGCCAGAGGGAAGCCCAGGTTCTGAGTGCCAGAGGGAAGCCGGTGCCAGCAGCTGGGGGAAGGAAGGCCTACTCTTGCACAAATTTCATGCATCAGGCCTCTAGTTATATATATTTTCATCAAATCACTTTTTTTCACTGCACAATGAATCATAACCATCTCTCAGTGTCAATAAAAATAAGTAATACTCCATGGTATAAACTACATTTGAACAATTCTCTTTCTGAAAGTCATTTGTGTCAGTCATTTTCTCACTTTCACAAACAATATAGTATAAGGCCTTCTACTAGTAATGCATTCCTAGGTGTAAAAAGGCCACCATTTTAAATTTCAGGGTTCTGCAAACTGCTTGCTTAGAAACTTGTACCACTCTGTTCTTACATACCATCAACTAATCTCCTACTCAAAATTGCCTAAATTAGAGTCGCTACTCATTCTTCCACCCACATATACACCTAATATGCCATTTTAATTTCCACCTTCAAGCTGCTGCCTGAAACATTACCACTTTTTACCATTTCCTCACAATCCCACCCCCAGATTCACACACTCCCAAGACCTCACCCCACTCCCCTTTCATTCATCTACATCACATCCTTCATTCAAGATTAGGAAAAGTCCTTCCTGTTCTGGAAAAAAAAAACCAAAACCTGCAATTCTCTTCTATACCAATACAAATTAATGTTTTAGGCACACAGACTCTAAAGTAAGATTCCTTGGGTTCATATTCCTGCTCCACTGTTAAACTCTGTGACCTTGTTCTTGTTAGTTAATCTCTCTATGCCCCCATTTCCCGTATGAGTAAACAGTAATCAAGAGTACTTTCTACTGAATTTGTAATGATGATTAACTTAGGGCTATTTTCTATGAGTATCCTAAATGCATTCTATTTTATTATAACGCACTTGACACTTACATATTGTCAATTTTATTTACAGAGTTTTTAAAACTGCTCAGATAATTGCAAATTCCTTAAGGATGGGGATTATACCTTTAAATTAAATGTGTGACAACACCTAACACTTCATCATACATAGAAGGCAAGTAATGAATATCTGGTGATCAACTGACTAACTTGCACTATCTTTATTTTTTATTCTTGCCATAAGGATGATGCCTTAAGGACCTTTGTTAGGTAGAAAAAATTGACACATTTTCACACCTGATCAAAACCCTAAATAATCTCCAAGACCCTTTTCCAGGGAAAGACATGTCTTATAACTAAATATAAAAATCTGGGAATTCAGAGGTTTTACCCAGCAAGAAAAAGCAACCCGATGGAAAATTCTTCATTGCTGGGGCACTTCTCACACTCTCTTTCACTGCAATTACCCAGAAACATGCAATAGTTCCTCAATGTTTTAGGATGATCCCATTCCTACTGAAACTGTTGGGAACTCTGTGCTCCCCAGGTCAACAGGCTTTCTGAACAAAAACTTTTTTTATTCCTGCCCCATTTCCAATATTCACTGAGACTTTAGGCTAATTCTTGATGCTTTGAAAAAAGACATTCTGCCAACTGCACTAACGCATTTAGCCATACACACAACTCATTAAAGTAAGTGAAAAATGTGCTACAAAAATCTCTATTCAAGGCACCACATTCTCTCCTCACTATGTGCATATCATTCCTATTTATACTGAGTCAATGGAGAGCAGGAAAAGACCTTTAAATATTTCTCTTTTAGTCATCAGCTCAGATTAGTTGTTTTATAAAAAGCCTTCTTTTTTTACTTTTAATTAAATATGAAGCAATATACCGTAGTTAACATCATTTGGGTCAAGCTCATTCGCAGTGATGTCACCATCTCTCCTTGGAAGCATTGCCACCAAGGTAGGTTTTCAGGTGCTTGCCCTATGAAATTTCAACAGTTGGAAAAAGAACAGTCAGTATTATGACCTATTCTATCTACTCTGGGTAAGCCTATGTAAGTTTGAAGAGCTTCCTTTAAAATGCTTATAATTTAAGAGAGGAGAAAGGATACACATGATAGAAATTGGGAAATCGTCTCTCAATTCATCAATTACCAAAGTCTAAAAAGCAACATGTGCTGTGAAAGTCCAGAGGAAGAAGCCAATTTGGCCTCAGCTGTTTGAGCAAAGTATCGTGATACGACCTCACACCTGTCAGAATGGCTATTATCAACAAGACAAGTAATAACAAGTGTTGGAGAGGTTTTGGAGGAAAGGGAACCCTCATTCACTGCTGGTGGAAGTGTAGACTGGTATCGCAACTATGGAAAACAGTATAGCGATTTCTCAAAAAAAAAAAAAAAAAAAAAAAAAGAAAGAAAGAAAATAGGTTAGCGTTTGACCCAGCTATCCCTCTCCTGGGTATATACCCAAAAACTCGATAACTTGTATTCATAAAGATATATGCACCCCTATGTCCACTGCAGCATTGTTACTGGTGGCCAAGACATGGAAACAACCAATGTGTCCCTGTGATAGAGGACTGGATAAAGTAAATGTGGTACCTATACACAATGGGATACTAAGAAAGGATGAAGGGCTGCCATTTGTAACAACATGGATGGACCTTGATAACATTATGCTAAGTGAAATAAGTCAGACAGAAAAAGATAAGAACCATATGATTTATGTGGTATATAAAACTGAAAATTCATGGACACTAACAGTGTGGTGGTTGCTGGAGGAAAGGGCGTTGGGGGTGAAGGGGGCTTAATATATGGTGATGGAAGATGATTTGACTTTGGGTGGTGGGCGAACAGATCTTCTATCATAGAAATGTATACTTAAAACATGTATGATCTGATTAATATATCCCCAATAAATTTAATTTAAAAAATATAACAATCTAAAAGTCCTGCAGGAAAAACTAAAATGAAAGATAATGTCATCTTCCTGGACTTTGAGGATTGGTGGGAGAAACAAAATGAAGAAAACAAAGGCCACAATCAGGGTGGTAGCAGTTGGCCTATATAAAAGAAATGGTGAAAGAAAAATGGAACAATGGCATTTTTTATTAGATATGAAGACTAAGTTAAAGATTTGGGAAGTGGATAAGTAGAAACCTGATTGTTCAGTTGACCCACATAATAAGGAAGTGGTTCAGGGGAGGTGGGGGTACTTCAGAGGGTCAAAAAAGTATGTCATGAAACATCATTTTGAACCATAAAAGTGAGTGAACTTTTCATTTTCCTGGATTTTAATTCTTTAACATATCTACGATTAAGAATAAATCTTGGAGAGAATTATGCAAAGCGAAATAAGCCAGTCAGAGAAAGATAAATAGTGCATGATCTCACTCATTGTAGAATATAATGAACATCATAAACTGATGAACAAAAATAGATACAGAGACAAAAAGCACCAAACAGGGTCACTGGTTCGATTCCCAGCCAGGACACATGCCTGGGTTTCGGGCTTGACCCCTAGTAGAAGGCATGCAGGAGGGAGCTGATTGATGTTTCTCTCTCACATCTCTCTCTCTCTCTCTCTCTCTCTTTCTCTAATTGTGAATTCCTTAGAAGTTATTGAAATCACCCTAAAGAGTTATTATGCAGGACAATCTTGTATCCAAAGGGACATTCAGCAATGTCTGATGACATAATAGGTTATCACAATTGGAGGGAGCACTAAGACCAAGGTATCACTGTCTATTGCTTGTACCATTGCAAATGAATCCTTGTGGGCTATCCTTTTTTTAATTGATTTTATAGAGACAGGAAGGGAGAGGAAGAGGGAGAGAAGAAGAGGGAGGGAGGGAGGGGGGAGAGAGACTGACTTCAATTTGCTGTTCCACTTATTTATGCATTCATTGGTTAATTCTTGTATGTACCCTGTGCCCTGACCAGGGACTGAACCCATAATCCTGGCATATTGGGAAGATGCTCTAACCAACTGAGCCACCTTGCCAGGGACCATAGGCTACTCTTCTTATCCCACTCCAATCTGCTCTCCATGAAACACCCAGAGTGATATTTTTAAGGTAAATCTGACAATATCTCTCCTCTGGTTTAAAAGGGTTTTATTCGGTTTACCATTGGTCTTTGTATAAATATGTAAGTTTCCAGCATAGTCTACATGGCTGTGTGTGAACTGGACCCTACCTCTATGTCCAGCTTCATCTGTTTCAACCATTTGTATTACTCCCTTTAGTGTCACCTCATTTTTTTAAAATACCATGCTCTCTCCTATTCACAGACCTCTACACTGCTATTTCCTTCAGCCTGGATGCCTTCACCTAATTAACTCTTACTCCACCCTCAAATGTCACTTTTTCAGAATAGCCTTCATTGAACCCACAGACTTGACTTTATATTACAAATTTTTACAGCAACCTTTCTTTTCTTCCACAGAACTCATCAAAATATATTAATGTGTCTTAGCTTTGGTTTCCCTAAATCCCATACTGAGACAATTTGAATGCATTTGGAAGTGATCTCAGGAAAAATTGTTTGGGATTAGAAATGAGACAGAGAAAGAAAGAGAGTCAATAAAGGGTGTCCTAACAAGCAAGTCACCACCATGGGCAACTGGAGCCTAATCCCTCTGGGAAACTCTAGGAAGAAGACCACATCTCAAAACTATCCCAAAGAAAGGGAGAGGAAGATGGGGTATTTATCCACCATTCACCATCCATCATTGTTTGATGGCTGCTCTCAGGGTTATGCATGCTTCAGCATATAAGATTTACCATCTGCATGGGCCAAGTGTGCTCATATTTCCAGAAACAAAGACTTGTGGGCAGAACTAAACAGCTTTGCTTCATAGAGTGGTGAGGCATGTGGATGAGCAGAGAGCATCTCCATACTACATACTTACTAGTATGTAAGTATTTAATGAACATCCATCTTTCCCACTGGACTTGATATGTCTGTTTTGCTAACCAAGGCATACACTGAAGCTACCACAATGCCTTGAACAAAGATAAGACTTCATAAATATTTATACATAAGCTAATTATTTTATGAAGGGAATTCTTGCACTTGTAATGACAATCCTGGTTCAGAGCTGGGTGTGTGGCCCCAAAAATCTCATGCCCCATTTGTAAACCTGGTCACAGTTTATAACACTTGACAAACACTTCACACACATTATAATAGCTATTATCAAAATGAAAAAAAAAAATACTGACCCTGACTGGTTTGGCTCAGTGGACAGAACGTCGGCCTGCAGACTGAAGGGTCCCAGGTTCAATTCCGGTCAAGGGCATGTACCTTGGTTGCGGGCACATTCCCAGTAGGAGGTGTGCAGGAGGCAGCTGATCGATGTTTCTCTCTCACTGATGTTTCCAACTCTCTATCCCTCTCCCTTCCTCTCTGTAAAAAAAATCAATAAAATATATATTTTTTAAAAAAACAGTGTAAGGTAATGATGTGGAGGAATTAGAACCCTTATGCATTGCTAGTGATAATGTAAAATGCTGTAGCTATTACAGAAAATAGTATGACACTTTACATAAAGAAATGTTTACTATAAAATCTGGGTATTTCAAGAGCTTTTCCTGG
Organism: Myotis davidii; assembly: GCF_000327345.1. Classification (NCBI taxonomy): domain Eukaryota; kingdom Metazoa; phylum Chordata; class Mammalia; order Chiroptera; family Vespertilionidae; genus Myotis; species Myotis davidii. The sequence continues at coordinate 775,449 of NW_006292026.1, read as the reverse complement.
TTACACAGAAAGGCATGTCTTATCTCTTTCATCATTACATTCACTTCTTTATCAAAATTTGACTAGTTGCAGCTACTGGATCATTATGATCTGTCCCATGTTTTGTGCAGTGGTCCATGCTGTTCTTTTTCTCTGGAATTCCTGTGCCCACCAGTATAAGTGACAAATTCCTGTTTCTAAAAAGGCACCCTTGGAGGCTAAGGGACTGTCTAGGGCGGGGAAAAAAATGGACACATATGTAATACCCTTTGTAATAAAAAATAAAATTTGAAAAAAAAATAAAATAAAATATAACAAGAAGGAAAGGGCAAAAAACAAAAAACAAAAACAAAAAAAAACAAAAATAAAATAAAATAAAATAAAATAAACTGGTAAATAAAAAAAAAAAAAAAAAAGGCACCCTTGCTAGGACCCCATGAGCAATAGTCTCTGCCCTCTGAGATACATGGGAGTGGTTGTTTTGCTGTTTTATGTTGGTCATCCTATTGGGATAAGAAATCCTTGAGTACAGGGAATGTACATTATTCATATTTATATCGCATAGTCTTTTAGAGTACCTATTTCACAAGTATATTATGCTGCTTTCTTTATCAAATAATATATATTTTTAAATATATTTTATTGATTTTTTACAGACAGGAAGGGAGAGGGACAGGGATAGAGTTAGAAACATACATGAGAGAGAAACATCGATTCAGCAGCCTTCTGCACACTCCCTAGTGGGGATGGGCCTGCAACCAAGGAATTGAACCTGGGACCTTTCAGTCCCCAGGCCGACGCTCTACCATTGAGCCAAACCGGTTAGGGCAATAATAATATATTTTTAAATGGAATCATATAATTGAATAAGAATTTTTTTTCAAAATATCAATAATTTGTCTTTACAGAAAGGCCTACTTAATCAAAGCATGCTAATAAGTTTTATAAAACTCTTGCATATATTTTGAAGGGGATTCATAACAATTTCAAATGTTTTTAAGGTTGGCTACACTGCTTTTGTTTTGTTTTTGTATGGTAAGAATTTCCATTCAACACTGAAGTTCCCTATCCCTGAATCAAATTTGTCAGTAGCACTGTGGTAAGGTTTATGAAATATAATTAGGGCAATGCTATTGTATTATAAACAGAACAAACCTTCAGCTAGTCCCATTGGCTATGTCATCAAAATATACCCTGAATTTGTTGATTTCTCTCTAAATACAATGTCATCTTAGAGTGGTTCTCAACCTTCTGGCCCTTTAAATACAGTTCCTCATGTTGTGACCCAACCATAAAATTATTTTCATTGCTACTTCATAACTGTAATGTTGCTACTGTTGTGAATCGTAATGTAAATATCTGATATGCAGGATGGTCTTAGGCGACCCCTGTGAAAGGGTCGTTCGACCGCCAAAGGGGTCGCGATCCACAGGTTGAGAACTGCTGTCTTAGACCAATCCAAAAGAACCATAATAATCTTACTGCACCACATCTTACTATAACCCGCTCTGGATTGCTATAAAACATTAACTCAATCAATGTGAATTTTCAGAGGACAAATAAAATCATGCCACAAATCCTACTTAAAATTCCTATTATATTTAGAATAAAATGTAAGTATATATCCCGTGCCCAATATAATCTGCCCAAAAACTAGGTATCTATCCCAGTACTGTTACTCTGAATAGCCAATATTCCTAATCTTGCCTACCATACTGTATTCACAGTATTCTGTTACTCAAACCTGCCAACTACCCCTACCACAGTGCCTTTGCATTTGTTCCTGATATTTTCCTTTGTCTGGCTCCTTCTTATTCAGCTTTAGGCCTAAATTTGACCTCCCCAGAGAAACCTACCATATCTAATCACTCTCCATTACATTGCCATATTTATTACCCATCTCCTTGTAATGCATATTGCTAACCCATGTCAGTAGTTTTTAACTGTGTGAACCACCTCTCTACTTAAATGCAAGTTCCATGAGAGACGTGTCCATTTTATTGCATTTGCTGCTGGATCCCTAGCATGTACAATCGTTCCCTGATACTTTATAAGAGGCTATGAGTGTGTGTCAGTGCCTATGTGTGTGAAGGAAATAAAGGAGGTAGGAAGGAAAGGAAGTTAAAAGAGAAGTGGAAGGCATACTATTCTAAGATTTGGAATAGAAAGAGGGAAAAGAAAGGGAACTATAATAGCTTAAGATTTCATTAATTGGGTGGAGGCAAAGAAATTCAAGTACTATCTATATATATAAAAGGCTGTGTCTGTCCGACCGGTACATATGAGCACTGACCACCAGGGGGCAGACACTCAACAAAGGAGTTACCATGACACACTGGCAATTTAAAAATAAACAGCACCACGGATTTGGTGCCCACAAACCAACACTTGGCTTCGCCCAAGTGGGACACAGGCCCCGCCACCACCCCAGAGCGACACCCCCCAAAAGTGCAGCCAACATTGCCACAACCTTATGGCGCAAAATGCAGTCCACAGCCCAGCCCAGCCTGGAAATGGTCGCTGTGGGCGCCAGGTAATGATGTCACATAGCAATGACCGGCTTCCTCTCCCTAGAGACTAGCCTCCCTGCAGTTTCCTCAGTCCAGGATCCCAACTTGCTTTATAGCCAGGTGCAAACATTTTATACTTTAACCAAATGTTTGTGAAGTGTTTTCCTGTGCCTCATCTCATTTGATCCTCACAGAAGTCCTGGAGGCAGTAGATAGAAGATTCAGTGGAATCCTATTTTATTTTCATTTGCTGGAAAACGGAAATTTAGAAAGTTTAGAAACTTGACCCAAGTGAAAAGAAGTAAGAAATGGTGCAACTTGAAAATGACTTCAGGTTTTCTCACTGCACTGAGCAGAATATAGTCAAACACTGCTACACTTAAATAGTTTACCCTTTGTTCTCCTTGAATGATCTACAGTATTAATCTGCTTCATGTTGATATTTACTGCTGTATTGCTGACAATTATCTGAAAGAGAAGTTGGGGTGCTTTATTGGGCTGGAAAAGTTTAGCTAAATTAGAAAGCAGGTCTAATTAAGCAAGTTTATTCTATATCTATAAAAGGCCAATTTGACTCACACATGCACGATACATATAAAGCTCTCACTGGTGTTCATCGCACACATGTGTTTCTGTCATTGTAGATCATGAATTTGTTTGACACTTCTATTATAGTGAAAGGGCAAATAGCGGTATTAAAATATCTCTTCTAATTAATTTCATTCCAATATGCATGAATAAGAGTGGTGAAAGCAGACATCCTGTCTTGTTCCTGTTCTTAGGGGGAATGATTTTACTTTTCACCCATTGAGGATGACGTTGGCTGTGGGTTTGTTACATGTGGCCTTTATTTTGTTGAGATATGATCCCTCTATTCCCACTTCGATGAGAGTTTTTATCAAAAATGGGTGTTGGATTTTGCTGAATGCTTTTGCTGCATCTCTTGATATGATCATATGGTTTTTGTCTTTCAATTTGTTTATGTTGTATCACATATTTATTGATTTGCAGATCTTATACCATCATTGCAT
>NW_006292026.1:763307-771877 GCF_000327345.1 Myotis davidii | reverse complement strand
ATGGTGTATGGTCTTTTTTAATATATTGCTGGATCCGATTTGCTAATATCTTGTTAAGGATTTTATTATCTATGTTCATCAGGGATATTAGCCTGTAATTCTCTTTCTTTGCAGTGTCTTTATCTGGTTTTGGAATTAGGATAATCCTAGCCTCATGAAAAGAGCTTGGAAGTGTTCCTTCCTCTTGGATTTTTTGGAACAGTTTTTGGAGGATAGGTGTTAGTTCTAAAAGTCCCCTGTGAAGCCATATGGTCCAGGACTTTGGTTTGCTGGGCGTTATTTTTATTACTGCTCCAATTTCATTAGTTATTACTGGTCTATTCAGGTTTTCTGATTCTTCCTGATTGAGTTTTGGAAGAAAAAAATAATGGCAAAAAGAAGGGATATAATTAGACATATACTCCCCTTAAGGAAAAGAAATGCACAAGTATTAGATTGGACAAGGCTAAGAGCCATCTCAAGGTATAAATAAGGGTTAAGCAATATTTAAGAATTGATATGTGTGCAATATTTGACACTAAGATACTTATTACTTGAGTGCTGCCTATTATTTTGTGGAAAAAGAGATTTATTTGGGATACCCTATTATAGACTACTTGAGGCCTGGTGCATGAAATTCATGCATGGGAGGGGAGGTCCCCTCAGCCCAGCCTGCAGCCTCTCCAATCTGGGACCCCTTGCAGGATGTCCAACTGCCAGTTTAGGCCTGATCCTGGGGATCAGACCTAAACCAGCAGTCGGACATCCCTCTCACAATCCTGGACTGCTGGCTTAATTGCTCCCACCTGCCTGCCTACCTGGTTGCTCTCAACTGTCCCCCTCTGCTGGCCTGGTCAGCCCTAACTGCCCCCATGCTGGCCTAACTGCCCCCCCCCCCCAGCCTGGTCGTCCCCAACTGCCCCCCCCCACACACACCGACCTGGTTGCCTCTAACAACTGCCCCCCTGCTGGCCTGGTCACCCCTCACAGCCGCCCCCCACCTGCCTGGTCGCCCCACGCAGCCTGTTTGTTCAGTCATTTGGTCATCCCTCACTAACCCCCCTGCTGGCCTGATCGCCCCACACAGCCTGCTTGTTCAGTCATTTGGTTGTCCCTCATTAACCCCCCCTGCCAGCCTGGTCACAGGCAGCCATCTCTTGAGGGCATGAGTGTTAATTTGCATATTACCTCTTTATTATATAGGATTTCCCCACTTCTGCTATTAGGTAAGACTTCACAGCCTCCACTATTCACTGCCAAGAGTCCCTGAAGCATGTGGGTACCTGAGTAGACAGAAAAGCAAGCAAGATAACTGGTGAAGATGGGAGGGATATCATAGGAAAAGTAAAAATTGGAGAAAAGCTAGTGGTAATGATATTTATTGAAGCAGTAAACACAGACAATAGTACAGAAGGCCCTAATGTTTTCCTATTAAAAGATGAGCAAGATGGTTTACTTTAGAGCAAACAGATAAGGTGATTTTGATATTTGCTCTAATTAATGAGGGAGCTGTATTTGCTAGTAACTGAAAACAGAGATGACAAAGACATTGCAACTGATCAACAGTGGTTATGACCCATTTTATATTTTAGGGGAAAGGGGATAGAGAAAAGAACCGCATATCCCCCTATATAAGCCTCAATTATCAACCTACTATCCCATAATCTATACAGAGTGAGACAATAGTAAGTTTACAGTTTTGAGTACATGAAACAGTTCAATCTTGTATTATTATTTACTCATTATTGCACTTTTTTCCATATGAGCAACTGTAAACCTACTTTTGCCCCACTCTATATTTGTATAATGGAACCTATGCCTTTTCAAGAGAGGTTAACAATGATGCCACACGGATTGCAGAGATAAGATTTTCTCTGAAATTATCACCTTTACTATATCAAATTACTATATCAAAATCAAATACCGCACGACAATCTCCAAACTCTTAATCCAAGACTTAACTCCACAAGCATCATTTCAGTTCTTATTAAGCTCCTCTAATACAGGCAGGAGAAGTACAGAGTGGTTGTTTTAAAATAAATATGCCCTGTCCTAACCAGTTTAGCTCAGTGGATAGAGTGTCGCCCCGTGGACTGAAGGGTCCCAGGTTTGATTCTGGTCAAGGGCATGTACCTTGGTTGTGGGCTCTATCCCCCCAGATCTAATCTGTGCTGTGAATTGTACCTTCATTTTTTTCACTAAGACATTAGATTATTTTCTTCAATTATCTTTTCTTTTCAACCCTGTGTAAATTCCCCTACCACATTTCCTGCTTGACATCTTTTCTGCAGGATAATAACTCAATAAGATCACAAGACTTTAACACATGGTTCTGATCCTAAAAGACACACATAAAGCCATAGGCAGTAAGTAGTGGAAGTAGCTGGGTTCTGAGTCTCTCCGCACATGAGCTATAAGCAGGACAACCATGTTTCATAATTTCTAACTCCTGCATAAACCCAAGGGCTTGTCTCTTGAAGTTTACATGTGTTTTATTTCAAAATTGTGAACCAGAGAAACAGACAAAATAAAATTCATTTATCTAGCAATTCTCTTCTGAAGTTAAGACATTTAATATGAGTTGCTTTATATATTTTCCAAAGTAGCCATATGGCATTCTTATAATTAATCACATTTTACAAATATTAAAAATTAATCTCTCAAGCAGTACCATGTCAAAAATAAAAATTGCTTTCTATGGCATCTCAAAGCAACAGTGATGCCTCCCTTAGACATAAACTTCACACATTCTTATTTCAATAATTTTTACACCAAATTACAATTTTCAAACATATACCCCATTCCATGGATGTCACTTGAGTAGCTAGTCCAGCCATTAGAAACAGGTTCTAAATTGGGAAAAATCAATTTACTTTTAAACTATTCAAACCTGATTTACTGCGCAGTTTAGGAACCAGATTGGAGTTAAAATCCCAGCTTTGTAACCTTGCAAAAATTAATTTCTTTGGGCTTCAGTTTCCTTGTCTAAAAAAAAGGACTAATAGTATCTATTTCGTAAGAATGATGAGAGAATGAAAGAAGTAAGATATACAAAGTGTCTGGCAACTATATTGACAATTACCATTATGTTACTTCATAAGTAAATAGGTTGGATATAAGCTTTCATAACCTCTCTATAAATTAAGTAACTATTTCTTCCCTACATCAACTTGCAGAATATTATACTCTTATTAGGTAGCAAAAGGAATCCTATAGACTCAAAAAGTTCAAAAAAATTTTAAGTCTTCCCATACATTTCATTTCATATCTAATTTCTTCTACCTAAACAACCAAATTCAGAAACCTGTCCTCTTTTTTAAAAAATATTTTTTATTTATTTCAGAGAGGAAGAGATAGATAGAAACATCAATTATGAGAGAGAATCATTAATGTGCTGCCTCCTGCAAACTCCCTCACTGGGGATCAAGCCTGCAACCCAGGCTTGTGCTATGAGCAGCAATCAAACTATGACATCCTGATTCATAGGTCAACGCTCAACCACTGAGCCACACCAGGTGGGCCCTGTCCTGCTCTTAAATAATACTTTTAATTTTTTCAAAATAGTTGGGCTTAGCAATTAGTTTGCTATTTTTTAATTGTCTTTCCATTGATGAAATTGCAAAAAAAAAAAAAAAAAAAAAAAGGTCTCTTGGGGAATGTAGCCTTTCATGTCAGGTTTCTTAGCTTCTAAAAAAGCAGTTTCTATTAGCACATATGGTTTAGAGTTCTAAACAAAATGACAAATGGTGACCAGAGCAAACGTACACTGTCTGTGACATAGCTTTAACAATCTATTTTTAATGACCCTTTCATAAAATCATTTTAATGTTTTGCCTCCAAGTCCAGCAATAAAGGTCTTTTGAAGTATTCACCACTGTGTTCACCACTTTCATATGGTTCAAGAATTGATGGCAACTTTACTCAACATTGCACATGGTACATTAACAGCTGACAGATGTCAGTAAGACAAGACTACTCAAGCCCTTCTCCAACCATGAGGCTCCAACAAACTATTCCAAAAAATCCAAGAGAAAGGAACATTTCCAAGCTCTTTTCATGAGGCCAGCATTATCCTAATTCCAAAACCAGATAAAGACACTACAAAAAAAGAGAATTACAGGCCAATATCCCTGAAAAACATAGATGCTAAAATCCTGAACAAAATATTAGCAAATCAGATCCAGCAATATATTAAAAAGATCATACACCAGGACCAAGTGGGATTTAGTCCAGTGATGCAAGGTTGGTGCAATATTCGCAAATCAATAAATGTGATTCACCACATAAACAAACTGAAAGACAAAAACCATATGATCATATCAAGAGATGCAGCAAAAGCATTCAGCAAAATCCAACATCCATTTTTGATAAAAACCCTCAGCAAAGTAGGAATAGAGGGATCATACCTCAACATAATAAAGGCCATATATTGCAAACCCACAGCCAAAATCATCCTTAATGGGAAAAAAAAGTAAAAGCATTCCCCCTAAGAACAGGAACAAGACAGGGATGTCTGCTTTCACCACTATTACTCAACATAATACTAGAAGTCTTAGCCACAGCGTTCATATAAGAAGAAAACATGAAAGGCATCCAAATTGGAAAGGAGGAAGTAAAATTGTCACTATTTGCAGATGACACAGAAAACCTTAAAGAGTCCACCAAAAAATTACTAAATTTAGTAAATGAATTTGGCAATGTAGGAGAATACAAAATGAACACCCAGAAATTGAAGGCATTTTTATGCACCAATAATTAATTCTCAGAAAAAGTAACTAAAAATCAATACCATTTACCATTTCAAACAAAAATAAATACTTAGGAATAAACTTAATCAACAACATAAAAGTCCTCTACTCAGAAAACTACAGGATGATGAAAAAAGAGATAGAAGATATAAACAAATGGAAGAATATATTGTGTTCATGGATTGGTAGAATTAGCATCATTAAAATGCCATACTAGCCAAAGCAATCTATAGATTAAATGCAATCCCTATTAAAATACCAAAGGCATATTCCACAGACCTTTAACAAGTACTCCAAAAATTCATATGGAACCAAAAAAAAAAAAAATCCCAAATAGCCACAGCAATCTTGAGCAATAACAAAGTTGGAGGGATCACAATACCGGATATCGAGTTATACTACAAAGGCACTGTAATCAAAACAGCCTGATGGTGCTGGCACAAGAGACATATAGATCAACTGATCAGAAGAGAGAACCCAGAAACTGACCCAAACAATTAAGCTCAATTAATATTTGATAATGGAGGAAAGAGCATACAATGGAGTAAAGACAGTCTCCTCAATAAATGGTGATGGGATAATTGGACAAGTACTTGCACAAGAATGAAACTAGACCACCAACTTACACCATACACATGAATAAACTCAAAATGGATAAAATACTTAAATGTAAGTTGTGAAGCCATAAAAATCTCAGAAAAAAACATAGGCAGCAAAATATAAGATATTGTACCTAGCAGAATTTTCACAGATACACTAGTGCAAGAGAAACAAAGGAAAAAATAAACAAATGGGAGTATATCAAACTAAAAAAGCTTCTGCACAGCCAAAGAAACCAACATCAAATTGAAAAGGGAACCCACTGCATGGGAGATCATTTTTGCCAATGATACATCTGATAAGGGATTAATCTCCAAAATATATAAAGTACTCACACATATCCCACTTTCTTCCTCTCTGTAAAAAATCAATAAAATATATTTTAAAAAACCAACATGGTCAGAGGACTTAAATACTTCTTTATAGAGGAGATAAAAAAGGTCAATAGACATGAAAAAATGCTCAACATCACTAATTATCAGAGAGATGCAAATTGAAAGGACAGTGAGGTACCATGTCACACCTGTCAGAATGGCTACCATCAATACTTCAACAAACAGTAAGGTGAGGATATGGAGAAAAAGGTACCCTACTACACTACTAGTGGGAATGCAGACTGGTGCAACCACTATGGAAAACAGTGTGGAATTTCCTTTACAAAAATTCAAAATGGAGCTGCCATTGGACCCATTGATCCCACTTCCAGGAATATATCCTAAGAAGCCTTAAACACCAATTAGAAAGGACATATACACCTCTATATTCATAGCAGATAAATTTACAATTGCTATGATTTGGAAACAGCCGAAGTGTCCATCAGTAGATGGATTAAAAACCTGTGGTATATTTACACAATGGAATACTATTCAGCTGTAAAATATGAAGGATCTATCACTTTTTAAGACAGCATGAAGGGACCTGGAGAGTATTATGCTAAGTGAAATAAGCCAGTCAGAAAAGGACAAGTATCATAAGTTCTCACTTATATATGGAATCCAATAAAATAAACTGGAAAACAAAACAGATCAAGACACAGTGAAACATGCAACAGACTGATGTAATTCAGAAGGGGTGGTGAAAATGGGAGGAGACTAAACAAAGAACTGATATGCATTAATTCAGAGCCCATGGACAAACAATAGTGCAGGAAGGCCTAGGGACAGGTGGGGATGGGAGTAAAGTGAAGAGGATCAAAGGGGGGGGATGGATATTTATAACACTTTAAACAATAAAGTTTTTTAAAAATCTATTTTTCACTACACTTTATTAAAATCATTTTAAGGTTCTGCCTCTCAGTCCAGCAATGAAGGTCTTTTGTTGCCTTGTAAGTGTTCATCTGTCTGTCACTGTGTTCACCATTTTGCACATGGGTCGAGAGTTGATGGCAACTTTACCCATCATCGCATATGGTACATTAATAATTGGCAGCTGTCAGTAAAACAAGACTACTCAAGCCCTTCGCCAACCATGAGGCTTCCACAAACAGGTGGCAGTCTGAACCTAACACCTGCTGAGGCCATACTAATCTGGCACTAATTAACTTCATTGGCCATAGTCCTCCTCTGCTTCAGGAGAGAGGATACAGTTCACAGGAAATGTTTGGCTGAAATGTCTGCCTGAGTCAATCCAGTTATTCTTTTAAGAAATATCACCCACATCCATGTGTACTGATTTATCCATTTCAAAATGTTTTCACTGCTCTGTAGATCTGCTCTTATTGTGGTAACAACTTAAAATACTTATTTTAGTAAACCATGGAATACCTAACACTGGAATTTTAAATGGCAGCAGACACATCTACTAAACACCTACTTTGTATATAGCACTCTGTTGAACACACTGAAGGTATATTTTAATATAACCAGAGAAAAAAAAGGCATATTATTTTGAAAAATTAAACAGAATACAGTGATTAATTCCATGTTAGGGTTCAGTTAGCTGTGAGGTAGGTAATTTCTAAGGGAACCCAAATAGGAACCCATTCTCTGGCTCAAGGGTTTACATAATCAACATGTACTATCTGTTGCCTGTGCAATTACAAAGAATAACTGAACAGGGTAAGTGAATGACACAGTAGGTTATACTAAAGATACCTCAGGCAATAAAAATGGGAGTGAGAAAGAATTTGCTCAATCAGTGAAAGGGGTTGAGGAATTTGTAATCTAAGATTCCCATGAAGTGCAATTTACGTGATTGAACTTATTTCCGCATAGTAGTCTGTGGCTTTGCATAACAGGGAAGCCCTTTATCTGCTTGGCTACTTCAGTTTCTGTTTTCTTAATTCAAATATATGAGAGTAGAGGCCCGGGGCACAAAATCGTGCACTGGTAGGGTCCCTAGAGGCTGTTGGCCAGGTACTCCCTCCCTTGCCCTGGCTGGCCCCACCCTCTGGTCAAACTCTGGGACAACTCCCGGTTGAGGGGATAATTTGCATACTATGCTTTTATTATATAGGATTCCCACAGTCATTTATACAAACTTGAACTTATTCATGTATGTAATAATTTTGCATGACCAAGTTATTTGCATGACTGAGTACTTTTTCTCACTGGTTAACCCTGTTTCAAATATATGCCTATATCAGACATATATATCTGTAAATGATTATGAACTTAATTTGTTATATTAAAATAGGCAGACTATCTTTTAAATTGTTTTCCATGTGGTAATTTTTTCATATTTTCTGCATAACACACAAAAAATGCATTAAAATTCATCATTTTGATCATGTCAATTAAATTATTTAAGTTTTTTTAAGATTTTTAAATTGATTTTGAGAGAGGAAGTGAGAGGGAGAAAGAGAAACATCAGATGTGAGAGAGAAACATCTATCAGCTGCCTCCTGAATGCCCCCTACCAAGAATCAAACATGCAACCCCAGCATGTACCCTGAGTGGGAATTGAACCGGCAACCTTAAGGTGCAAGAGATGACACCCAACCACTGATCCACAGCAACCAGAGATTACTACACTTTCACTAGAGTGATATGATCCAAAATAATGTAGCAAACTATTATTAAATCAAGAATGGCAGTTTTAGCACTCAACCTACATATGTTGTATATATATTGCGATTAAACTCTAAATACCTTTTGTGAAATAAAGGTGAGAGCTCAGGGGAGGTTAATGTTTACTTGTTTACCTACAAAATGTCATGGTATTCACTTTCTTAAATAATCTGATATGTTTTCAGCTATGAAGTTATTCAATATTTTATTAAAATTCATTTTTAAATTCCTGTCC